>NC_135536.1:151080849-151380849 GCF_045843805.1 Urocitellus parryii
TCAACAGAACTTGTCTTGCAGAGCCCGCTGTTAGGTTCTGCGCTCAGAGTGATCCCGGTGCCTTTCCTTTTGTAGGTGGAGCACCCACCCTTCCTTCCATTCTGCCTCCTGTATTCTTCCCTGCCTTCCTTTTTAATGTTCTGCTTGCAGTAGTTGGGTTTTTGACTGACCACTAAAGAATGCTAATGAAATCTTCCTCTTTCACCCCTCTCCCCTGGGACAATTTCATCCCATCCTTCAACAGACAGGAGCCAGGGAAAAGCTTAAGAAACGAGTATACAATACATTCTGTGCCTGCAATGGCATGTGTTCCTCCAAATGTTCTCTTACTTCAGAGGAAGGTGGGTGGCCTGGCATGTGTGCAGCCCCAGTGGTAAGGAAAGGGCAGAGGTGCCCAGGGGTGAGAGTCAGAGGGGGAGGGATCCTGGCAGCTGTTTCTGTGGGTCCAGCTGCACCCATTTGTTTTCCTGTTCCTTAAGCTAATAAATTCTCTCTGCCTAAGTTGGTTCAGGTTGGTTTTGTCACTCATAGGCAGACACATTTTCTCCAGAAAATTTTATCTGGAGAGTATTTTATTTCCATTGTTAGCAATCATTGTGAACTGAATATACAGAAAACCTAGAAATGCTGGATAAAAAATAACACAAGTCCTTTATAAAGTCAGAGTTTATCTTGCAAGGGGAATTTTCAGGAGCTAAAAATGAAGGTGAAAACCAGGGTGGTGAGAGGAACTGAGAGCAGGCTCTTCTTTGTGGTTCCTGTCAGCTTTAGGAACCAAAATTTGTCTTAAAAAAAAAAAAACTGAGCAGAAAGTACAGAGAGTTCCAATAGACAGCCCTCCTCCTCCATAATTTACCCTAATGTTAAGGTCTTTCATGAATGTGGCAAATTTGTTATAATTGATGAACCAATATTGGTAAACCTGTTATTAACTGAAGTCCACAGTTTACATTGGGATTCATTGTGTTGTACATGCTATGGGTTTGGACAAATATATAATGTTATGTATCAACCATTATGGTATCTTACAGAATAGTTTCACTGTGACCCCAAGTCCTCTGTGCTCTGCCTCCTTATCTTTCCCATCCCCCTAGTCCCTGGCAATCACGGGTCCTTTTTACTGTCTCTGTAGTTTTGCCTTTTTCACACTGTCATATACTTTTATTAAATGGTATGTAGACCTTTCAGATTGACTTCTTTCACTTAGTAATATGC
The DNA here is from genome assembly GCF_045843805.1 of Urocitellus parryii. NCBI lineage: Eukaryota > Metazoa > Chordata > Mammalia > Rodentia > Sciuridae > Urocitellus > Urocitellus parryii. The sequence goes on from NC_135536.1 coordinate 151,082,065, forward strand.
ATTTAAGTTTCCTCCGTGTATTTTTATGGCTTGATAGCTAATTTCTTTTTATCACTGAATAATATCTTATTGTCTGGATGTACCACAGTTTATTTGAATGTTCACCAATGGAAGGACCATCTTGATTTCTTCCAACATTTAGCTATTATAAAAAAAAAACTACTATAAACATTCATATGCAAGTTTTGTGAGGTAATAAATTATCAACTCAATTGACTAAATACCAAGAAGTGTGATTGTTGGATCACACGGAAATATTACGTTTGACTTTCTAATAAACTGCCACACTGTCTTCCAAAGCAGCTGTATCATTTTGAATTCTCACCAGCAAAAATCAAACAGAAAAAGGTAACGGTGAAAGCATGAAAGGAACTTTAAGCAATGCAGCTGCACTGAGCAGACACGGGGACCCATGTGATTAGCCTTGTGTTCAAGGGATTGACAATGACTTTGAGATTTTATAAAAAGGGGAATGAGGGCAAGGGTCAGGGGTTTGCTTAGCTTGAGGCTTTTCACAGCTTACAAAGCAGGTGATCTTGATCAGGTGTGGTCTGCTCCATCATGATCTCAAGATTGGTTAAGTGGAGACTTGTTCTGGATAAAAAAGCTGCTATTGCCTTTTGGGTAGCCTAGACTCGGTCACAAGGTGTTTATCCATCCTTTTTCCTGGACTTCAAGGTGACTTAGAGCAAAGGAGACAGATACAAAATGGAAGCAAAGATACCAAGTCTTTAACCCTGCTTTTAGCCACCAATTGGACAGCTGCAGGCAAAAGTGAAGTATCCAAGTCCTTTGTTACATAAAGATAAACAGAAGTGAATAAATGGAAAAGGAGCCACCTCCTTTACTTTACTTTCTTAGAGTATCTATTTGGGAAACAAAGTGGATCTGAGTCTTTTTTCCTAACCTTTGGAAGGTAGATAAATCTCTCCAGGAACTAGAAAAAATCCTTATTCTCAGTCTTACAATGCAGCGATTTCTCCTGGAACAGAGGTCTATAAGACCCTTGAAATGTGGAGTTAACCTAGCAGCCTAGATCAAGGTATAAGCATTTGTCCTTCAGGAGAGAAATTTTGTTATTCTTTTGGAGGAGGTGAATTAGCTACCCAAGTAGCTACCTCATTCCTAAGTAAACTTTTTTCCTTCTTTGTTGTACAAACTGTGTGGAATTTTACTGTGACTTGATCATCTTTTGTGAGCTATCTATATTCATGTGCTCTGTTATGCTCACTAAATAATTAACTACCTTTCTTTCTGTGTTGATATGGGGAAATACCTCTGTTGGCAGTATTTTTATTTCTCCAAAAGCAGATATTTAGAACTAAGTCCTCTATTAGAAGTTGATACCCTTAGCTGGGTGCTGTGGCACACACCTGAAATTCCAGCTATTCAAGAGGTTCAGGCAGGAAAATCGCAAATTCAAGGCCAGCCTTGGCAACTGAGTGAGACCCTGTCTCAAAACTAAAAGGGGGATGAAGCTCAGCAATAGAGTGCCCCGGGGTTCAATTCCCAGCACCCTGCCCCCACACACAATGTTGATCCTCTTGAAAATCCCACCCTATGAGAAAGACCATGGAGGCCACAGAGGGATTGTTTATCTTGGACTTGGCTCTAGATTGAAACAGCCTTCTTTAAGTCTATGGTCTGAATGTTGATGTTCCCTCGAAACACATGTTGGAACCTAATACCCGATGTAATAGTATTAAGAAGTGGGGTCCTTGGGAAAGTGATTAAACCATGACAGTTTTACCTTCATAAATGGAATTAGTTCCTTTATAAAAGAGATTGAAGGGCTGGGGGTGTGGCTCAGTGGTACAGTGTGCATTTAGCATGCACGAGGCCCTGGATTCAATCCCTAGCACCAAGAAGAAAGAAAGAGAGAAAGAAAAAAAAAGGAGGGAGGGGGGAGAAAGAAAGAAAAAAGTGAGAGAGAGAAAAAGACTGAAGAGAGCTGCCTTGTTCCTTTTGCCATGTGAGGATGCAACCAGAGTGACATTCATGAAGCAGAGAGCAAGATTTCACCAGACACTGAATCTGATCTTGGATCTTAATGTCAGACTTCCCAGACTCCAGAACTATGAGAAATACATTTATATTAATTATAAATTACCCAGTCTAAGGGCAACCTGAGCACAATAAGACCTCAAAATTCAGAAGTGACAAGCCTGCCAACATGTGAGCCTAGGGTTCTAGTTTATACCAATGGATTGGCATAGGAACCCCATGTCAAAAATTAGCCTATTGAGTAGCAGGTATTACAGGCATATCTCACCATGCCTGACATTTGCAGATCATTTTGTGGTCTGTGCTCATGATCCCTAATCCTGGGTTTTGACTCCTCCCCAACCCCCACCCCATTCCATCCTCCAAAAACAAAAAGAAAAAAGAAAAAAAAAAGTGGTTTCTGACTGATAAACATAAATGGAGGATCTTGAAGTAAACACAAATATAGGATCAGAGCTCAGAAGAACCTATATAACATGACCACAGATAAAGTCTGATGGAACATGAGGCAATCCTTGATTGTTACAGAGCCCAGGAAGAACTACTGTGAGCAGGAATCAGCAGAAACCTAAACAGCAGCATTTGACCTCCACATCAAATTCTGATAGCAAAAATTGTTTGATGTCTATCTTAAAATGGGTGTTTTTAAATCAGACAGAAATGAAAAATATAGCCACTGAATTTAAAAACACCATAGATAGTTTTGAAAGCAGATTAGGCACTATTTAAGAGAGAATTGGGGAGGCCACATTAGACTTGCTGCACAAAGAGATTTTTTTTTTTCACACAGAGATTTTTTTTTTGATGGACCTTTATTTTATTTTTATGTGGTGCTGAGAATCGAACTAAGTGCCTCACACATGCTAGGTGAGCGCTCTACCACTGAGCTACAACCCCAATCCTCATAAAGAGATTTAAAAAAATATATATGAAAAAGGTTTAAGAGCATGTAGAATGGGATAAGAAAGTCTAATCTAAAAATAACAAGTACAATAAGGAGAGAATAGAAGAAAAAGGGGAGCAGCAATATCCCCCCCCCAAAAAAATCTGATAATTTCTTAGAACAAATGAAAGACAGGAGTTCCAGAAATCCAAGGAGTATGTGATGAAAGTTTCCTTAAGCACTTAACCAAGAACATAAACCACTCCTTTGGGCAGATGAAAGACTCAACTAGAATTGTATTTGAAGGAATAAAATGTCTCAGCATTTGCCATTTCCTCTCTCTATGTAGCTAAACTTTGAGTAGAAGCATCTCTACCATGCTCAGAAAGGATGGCTTAAAGGCACACGGCAGCCAGCGTCTGCAGTGGGCGTATCTTCACTGTCAAATCCTCTCCTTCTCTGACTTCTCCTTTCCTACTCCTTCACTGATCACAGCAGTGCTGGGATCAAACCCAGGCATTCGCACATGCCAGGCAAAGCACTTTATCACTGAGCTAAATCCCAACCTTTTTATTTTATTTTATTTTGAGGCAGGTTCTTGCTAATTTGCCCAGGCTGGTCTCAAATATGTGATTCTCCTGCTTCAGCCTATGGAGTAGCAGGTATTCCAGGCATGTCTCACCATGCCTGACATTTGCAGACCTTTTTGTGGTCTGTGCTCATGATATTCTGTGCCCTGGAGGTCCTAGGGCAAGTTCTGGTCATTGTGTCCTCTTCCTGGTTTGGCTTGGTCCTGGGGTTCGTTAGATTCACAGGTGGGACTTAACAAAGAGGGTGGCCATGAGCTCTTTATAGAGGTGAGGGAGGAGCTGAAGAAGAGGAGGGCAGGGGCAAGGAAGGAGAAGACAGGTACCAGGAGAAGAAGGGAGGAAATCAGTGTGTTTCCTGGATTCCTACCTAGACCTTCCCTGTTATCTCAGGGCCTAAAAAAAAAAAAAAAAAAAAAAAAAAAAAAAGATCAGTCACAGAGCTCATGAGTCTCTCCTAGAAATCTGCCCACAGCCCATAATGCCATCAGTTGACAGCAATTGTAGTAGTGCAAAAAAGTAAGACTTTTAAAGACCCCACCCATTTAAATAATAAGAATACAGGTGTGATGGCACATGCCTGTGATCCCAGAGACTCCAGGAGGCTGAGGCAGGAGAATTTCAAGTTAGAGGCCAGCCTCAGCAATTTACACAAGAACTTGTTTCAAAGTAAAAAATAAATAGGATGGGGGATGTAGTTCAATGGTAAAGTGCTTCTGGGTTTGATCCCCAGAGCCTAAATAAATAAAGAATAAAAATAATACTAAGTACAAGGAACTCCCCAGCATTTTCATTCCTGATGGTCAGGTTGGAACCCTGATCTCTTCACTTACTGCTGAGCTAATTATAGCTCCACACTTCAGTTTTCTCATCCACAAAATGAGGATAATAATAGAACCTCATGTGAGCTTGGTGTGGTGGCACATGCCTGTAATCCCAAACACCAGGGAGGCTGAGGCAGGAGGATTGTAAATGCGAAGCCAGCCTCAGCAACTTAATGAGACTCTGTCTCAAAAAAAAAAAAAAAAAAAAAAAACCCAGAAAGAGAAAGGATTGGGAGTATAGCTTAGTGATAAAGAACCCCTGGGTTTAATACCCAGTACCAGATAATAATAATGAAAACAGCAGCAATAATAATAGAATCTCATTAGGGTTTTCAGAAGTAGTAAGCAAATTGATGCCTATAAATTATGTAGCACAGGGCCTGGCACAGAGTGAGTGAGTGCTCCTCTGGTAGGTATTAATTTTATCAATGTTATATGTTTTGGAAGATAATATTAAATTTTTTTTCTTTTTTCCATTATTTTTTGATGCCCTGATTTGCTAGTTCTCTAAGCTCCTGTCTGGTTGATAACTGTTGTCCTAACACTGCACTTAAGTGGTCTTCATAGTTCCTCAGAGCTTTTGGGAACAACCAGATGTTTCTGTGCCAGGACATATTTGTTAAACAAATGAGTACACACGATTCATGTAGCATTAATAGAAAACCTTGGTTTTTGAACTTGGGTGGGCATTAGAGTCCCTGGGGTCTTGTAAACATGCTGATACCCAGCTCACCCCCAGGATCTCTGGTTTCTAATTTTGGAGGGTCCATGGTTTGTTTTTCCAGCCAGTTCCCAGGTGATGCTGATGTAGCCAGGAACCATACTTGGAGAACCACTGCTTTGGAAGAGGGATGTGATGATGAGGAAGACTTTTTTCAGGGCAACTGAAGTCACCTGGGGGATGAGTGCAATATGAGATGGCATAGGGAATATTAAGAGCTACAGGAGTTCGGAAAAGTGTCTTTCTCTCCAGGCAGGAAAATCTGAGAGGGACTCATGTTGAGGAACCATTTGAAATGGGTCTGTGTGGCAGGGAGAATTTCTGCTCAGCTACTGGCCCTACAGATATTGTGTGGTGGCCTTGAAGTATATACTTCTGTTGTGAAGAGGTGGGATTTATATCTTGTCCTTGTATCTGGGTGGGTTTGTGGCTGCTTAGATCAGTCAACAAGGTCAACTTATCCAGTAAGCACAGTGCACAGGGACCATATTTTTAAGGCCAACGAATATATTTTAATTTCTTAAAGTCAAAAGGAAAGACGAATTGACAATATTGAACATATAGTTATCAATCTGGACTTGATTATATTTTGCATTTTACCAACATAGTCTTACAATATAAGTTAATATATTTTATGGAAGAAGGGACTCATGAAGGTGAATATACCTAAGACCCTCCCAAAAGTTGGTTCTACCTATTGAGTATGTTGGAAATGATGCTCTGGCTCCTGAGTGAGCCTGCTAAGCCCATGCATCATGGACCTGGCTCTCTTGGGAGGCTCCCATTTCCCTTGAGACTCCACGAGACCCATCAGCTATAGCCAGTAATCAAGCCACCTTGGCGTTCAGCCTGGTTGAACTTTTGGGTGATTGCAGTCCCAAAGGCAACCATGTGTGGAATTTCAAGTGAGAATATATTAATAATCCCCAAATTTCTGGCCCCCAAACCATGACTAAAATAAAAATGGCTTATTTTCAGTGACTAAGATTGTTGTTTTTGATTTTGTATTTTGTGGTGCTGGAGATCAAAGCCAGTGCCTTGACCATGATAGTGGATAAGTTTTGGGATAATTTGCTAAGTTGAAATAGTAGTCAGAATATTCAGTCAAGGAAGGGTTCAGAGACTGTTGCTCTTGTGGCCATGATAAATAGATTCATGATCCCTGATCCCAGCACCAACTGCAGTTTGGAGTGAGTTTTATGACATATTGGTTTGTGGACTCTTGATTGCCCACTTGATGAGCCAAGCCTGTGAAGCAATTGCCTCTTCAGTCACTGGAAGAAAAGGGTCAGAAATTAGTACTGTGTGGGTGATGATGGGGAGATGGTGAGGAATTTGAAGTTAAGAGCAATAATAGGGCATGCTCTCACAAAGATCACAGGTGGTGGAACAGAGATTGGAGTCGTGGGACTGCAAGGAAAGGCTTGGAAAAGGTGGGAGGAGACAACAGAGGATGGAGCCTGATCTGTAGACAGTAGAGAGGTTTCTTGGACACAAACCACAGGGAGAAAGGCTAGCAAATTTATGCAGAAAATAAGATTACTGAATGACAACTTTTCCAGGTTGATGGAAGGTTGGAGAAAAGGTGCAGAGCTGCATCAGGCTGGGCATCTGTGCATAAGGTCAAATCATGCCAGGGAACAGTGTGGTGTGAAAAGGAGTCATTGGACAGTCCCCTGAAGCTGCTGTGGAAAATATTCCCTCTCCTTCAGTCCCTGGGTCAAGGTCCCACGTAAGAACTTTGAATTGTGGCCTGGGGGTGTACCTAGCATATATGAGGCCCTGGACTCAATCCCTAGCACTGAAAGAAAAGGAAAGAAATTTATTTGGTGGCGGGATTTCAGTGGTAGATTGTGCGCTTAGCTGGGTTTAGTCCCCAGCACCAAACACACATACAAAAATTCCACTCCACAAGTAAGAGATTGGCTTGATCCAAGGTGTGGCAATGGGCAAGGAGAGAAGATAATTAAGGAACACAGGCTATCCTAGAGTCAAGCTGTCAATTCACACTGTTTGGATTCAAATCTTGGCTTGCAGTGACCTCGGGTAATTTCAATAATTATTTGACTAATAGAAATCTTTGTTTCCTCATGTGAAAAATGTGGACAATGATATTATCTACCCAATGAGTTGTGATAAAATATGATTATCCTGACAAGGTATTTATAATAAATGCCCATTGTGACATGAAAAAATTGTGCTGTATACATGTAATTAGAATTGTAATGCAGCCCTCTGTCATTTATTTTTAAAAAATCAGTAAAAAATGCCCATTGTAAGAAGCCAAGAGGGGTCAGTTATCCTCATTACCATCCAAAATTGGAGGTGAGCAATATGGGGAAAGTGGGGAATCGAGGACTATGCTCAGGGTTTGTCTGGGCCCCTGGGTAGAGAGGTGAAGAAGACTTGAGGAGGTATAGGCTGCAAAGGAAAATGCTGACTTCAGCTCTGGGTGGGTTGTGTTTCTGTGCTCCCAGGAAATTCTGGGGCCTTGTGAAATGGGGCCTGGCTTCAGGAGCAAGTCCCAGGCTGAAGACAGATTTAAAAATTCTTGGCAGGGAGACAGTGATTGTGCTATGGGTGCTTAATGGTAAGGGAGAGAAGTGCCCAGGTAGACTCTGAGCCATGCATTATAAAAGAGATCAGGTATCTGAAGGTTTCTTTCAGTGAGGAAGCAAGATGGAAAAGGAAAGCATCTGAGGTTGGAGTCCCTAGAAGGAAAGCTGGAGAAAATGTCTTTAGGGGCACTCTCAGAAGTGGGGGAACCCAGGGAGGGAGGGAGGGAAAAGAGCTCAGAAAGCATGCAACTGACCTGATCCACAGTGGGGAGGGTTTTGGAGCAGAAATGACTCTACAGTCACGCAGGCTGTTCAGGTGTGTGTTCTGGGGTAAGGGACCTTTGTGCAGCAGGGGATTCTCCTGACGAGGGAGCCTGGTGACCTGTTAGCAGCCTGTACTCAGCTGATAGGGGTAGGTGCAAGAGTCCAGGAAAGGGGTCTAGGTGGGGCACCAACAGCAGTAAAGAAGGAAGCAATGTGGAATGTGATCATTAGCAGGGAAACAGGGTTCAGTCCTGCTGGGGATTGCTGGGAGACAGAGTAGAATGCATCCCAGACTAGGGAGGGGCAGGGTATTTATAATTCAACTCCTGTTCATTTGTGGTCTAGAACTTTTCAGGACATATTAGTTCTTGGCACCTTTGGCTAGTGGGCAAAATTGACTCAGAGCAGAGAAAAACCCCAAAGAAAAATGGGCAAGTGTGGGTGCTGGAGGCTGGGTAGCTGTTCTGGCAGGGTGGTCAGGGCAGGAGATGTGGATAGGTCAAAACAGGGTCCCCTTTAAGGTGGGGCACAAAAACAACCAAGAAGGAACAGCCAAAGAGGTGGGAGGAGGGTGTCATTCACCTGAAATCCCAGCTGCTCCAGAGACTGAGGCAGGAGGATGACAGGTTTGAGACCAGCCTGGGCAATTTAGGGAGACCCTGTCTTAAATTTTTAAAAGGGAGGGGAGTGTTCTGGGGAAGTAGCTCAGTGATGAGGTTCCCCTGGGTTTAATTCCCAGTGGTGACGTGGTGAGGGGGAGGGAGAAAGTGGGAGGAAATCTAAGAACAGAGCCAGAGCCATGGGAATGATTTGTGACAAGCGTATCCATGCTGTGCATCCCACTTCTATTGTATTCGCGTATAGCAGTGGCTCTGAAAGGCCCAAGAGAGGTATCTGTTGCTCCAGTCTCAGCTTGGCACAGTGAAGAGCCAAGTCACTGTGGTCATCCAGGTTGGGCAAGCTGAAGATCGCGTGGTCTGGGAAGTGAAATGAAGCAGAGAGGGGCTGGAAAGCTTCCCTGAAAAATAATGAGAGGAGAAATCTTTACTGATTAGTTAAATCCCGGATAATCCTGGCTGATGAAGGCAGATCCGGACCCCTTAACGGATTTAGGGTTCCAAAATGACTCCGGGGGTATCCCGGGGCGGGGATGGGACGGGACACTCGCGAGGGCCACGCCTCCGGCTGCAGATTTGCATGCGGTGGGAGAAGCCCACACTCCAGCCTGCCAGGGCATGGAGCCCTCTTTCAAAGGCCGGCGGCCACAAAGACTCCGCATCTGCCCCGGCGCCAGGATGGACGAGAGGAGAGTGAGTGGGTTCGGGGACCAGCCAGCTTTCCCTTGTCCACTACTCCTAAGCCAAGATAAGCTCTTCTTCCATCTTGATGGACGCTGAGCGAAACACTTCGCCCCTTCTTGCTGCTGCGACCCGGTCCCTTGACACAGAACTGATTTTCCAGTCACAGGGCGCGATCCTCTGCAGCTGCTGAGGGTGGGGTGCAGGTTAGAGTGACGGGGCAAGGGAGGCGTTTCTCAGTGGAGAGCAGGTCCTGAAAGTGGTTTTTTGGTGTGATATTCCGTGGCCTCTAGGTTGGGAAAAGAAAATGCCCCAGGGTCCAACGAGCTTCTGTGGTGGTTTCTACCATTGGGGATGCGACTGTCTGAAATTGCTGGACATCCCCTGGAGACACGCCTCTTCATGGTCCCCGAGTTCCCTTAGAGCCCCAAGTAGGACTCTTTTTTCTTGGGTCTCTTTGCTCTACTTCCCCTTCCCCATTTCTTTCTCTGAGTCCAATGTTGCCAGGTTAATAGAAACGTCACTTTCTTTCATCTGTAAAATGGGTTTAGTAAGATCTTTCACAAAGGGTTGGAAAAGGGTCTGTTTGGAGCACTGTGTCGAAGTCACCAGGTGGAGTGGCTAAGATTCGGTCTAGATCCCATCTCCCGCCTTTTGGTACTTCTGGATACCTTACCGTATACTTGGGGTCTGTCGTCTTGGAGACTTCCTGCCTCCCTAGGCAGAAGCTAGGAGAGGAAGGCCCCAAGTCTGTGGACCAGGTGAAGTTGTGCCGTTTGCACCTCGAAATGCAGGTGAGGTGTGCGCATCAGCTGGAGCCTCTTAGACTCTGCCCTGCCGGTGACCCTCGTTGAACCATCTTTTACTGTCCTGCCTGCCCATCATGGTGGAGGGCTACTTAATCCATGGAATGGTAGGTATCTTTCCTAACTGCGACCCTTAAATTCACATTTACAAATGACCACGTTGCTGGTCGAAGAGCAGGAGCACTTGGCAGTGTTCTGTATCTTCAACGCCTTCCCCTAAATCCAGAGATAAAATTGGGGGAAAATTCCTGGTGGAGCCGAAAAGGACGCCCGCGTCTAAAGCCGCCCCCAAAGCCGCCCCCGACCCGGAGCGATTCAAAAGACAATTATCCCAAACGAAAGTTATTGTTTTGCTAATCCAGGGAACAGCTTGCAAGGGGAGATTTGGGTCTTCCTTTAATAATGGAAAGTTAATGCGCAGCCTCTTGTAATTATCTTTATCGGAAGCCCCTCGTTTAATCTGTATGTTTAGCAGAGGCTTCACTCAAACGCGCAAGGAGCGGGAGACCCACTTGCTGAGCGTGGGCTCCCGCGAGCACGCAGCGAGCAGCGTAGCATCCTCACAGGGCTCTGGGAGTTCCTCCTCACTAGCTGAATGACCTCGACCGTCTGGCCCTTCACGAGTGACATTGAGGTTTCTGGATTCTATGATTGGGAGAAGGTTAAACTCAGGGCTCCCAAAGATGAGTGTTGTGTGGGCCTAAAGCTGAGCCAAAAGTATATAGTAGTTTAACATGAAAATCATGGTGACTTTGAAGAATCATATAATCAGAAAATAATTTGTTAGTTTCCATGAAGGAGTGTGTCCCAGTGTGTGCACTCTATTTTATTGCAACCTCCCTCCCCCCAATTTAGGGCCGTTTGATAAAATACTGGTACACTACCAAAACAATATTCACTACTTAACTGAAATTCAAATTTCACTGGGACTCAAATATTTTTATTTGTTAAACCCAGTACATGCTCCATCATTTTAGCCCGCTTCAGTCCATTCAGGCCTCTACTTCTTGTCCCCAGATCCAGTAAGTTTGGGACCCCCTACAGCCTAATTAGAATTGGCAGGGGTGGGGTAAGAATTTGACAGGAAGTAGAGTGCCAAAGGATTAGATAAAGGTTTCCCACTCTTTTCCTCTTGGGGATTTTCAGGGAAGGTCTTCTGTGCTCAGGCAGTGGAGTTGGAGGGCTGGAAGGGGTCGTTTTAGCGGTGGGGTTGTGGTTGGGAATGGGACCCTGGATCTCGATGTGCAATTTGGTCCTGTCGGGGAGGGTTCATGACTGCCAGGAGTGGAGCCTCTTCCCCAAAGAGTCTGGAAAGAAGCAGAAGACCACACTAGGATGTGGAGCTTGCGGCTTTTAGAGGGATAGGCAGACACTACAGAGTCGTTGTTCTTTCCCTTTCCATCCTCCCGGGATTGGGGATGGGGTGGGTTAGGGGATTGCTGTAGGGCGGCTGGGAGGGCGGCGACTAAGGGGAGGGGACCTGGAGGCGTCCCCACTTCGCAGGATCCAAACGGTGACGCTGATTGGAGCCCTCCAGGCCTTCGTGCCCAGGTATAAAAAGCGTCTTCTGAGCTGAGCCTCGTCTGCAAGGGTGAACCACAGAGGATCTCGCCTCGCAGGCTAAGAGGCTATGACCGGACGGGACGCGCATTCGGATGGGCGCACCGGGAGTAGGGCGCTGGTACCGGGCGGTTCCTCCACCGGATCGCGTTCCCGGGGTTTCGCCATCACCGACCTGCTGGGCTTGGAGGCCGACCTGCCGGCACCCGCCGGTCCCGGGCCAGGATCAGGATGCGAGGGCCCAGTGACTACTCCGTGCCCGGGGCTCGGTGGCTCCTGCATAGCGCGCGGGGCTCTCCCGCTGGGGCTGGGCCTCCTCTGTGGCTTCAGCGCACAACCACCCGCTGCTGCTCGGGCGCCCTGCCTGCTCCTAGCCGACATGCCGTTCCTGCCACCTGGGGGACCAGAGCCTACTGCCCCGCAGGTCCCCGGCCGCCCGCCACCCGCTCTTGGCCGCCAGAAGCGCTGCGAGAGTGTCTCGACGTCCGGTAATCAGGCCCGCGCTTCCCGCCCCTGCCCCGGACCCGGGTGACTTTGAGCCGCGCAAGGGTAACACACCTTTGCCCAACTGCAGCCCTAGATCTCAGGGAATTTGGGATCCCAGAGGGAAGCCCAGCTGGGAGAGGCGTATTCGCGTAGCTGCAGCTGCCCTTTGCTGGACCCCAAATCCCTGCCTCTGCTCCGAAATCTGATCCCTGAATTGCTGCAGGGACGGCTACCATGGGTGCCAGATTGAACACTATAAGGAAACAAAATGGATCTTGGCGCCTCAGGAGCCGTCTTCCGACGGCTTTTTACTTGGCGGCTGGCTGGGACGAGCGTGAGTCGGGTAGGCCCGGGCATGACTTGTTCACCAGCAGTACAGAACCTGGTATCCTGAGGGTGAGCAACCATTTGTTGAACTGATTGAAACTAGTTACGGGTGCTTGAAGCGAGTTGGGCTTTGAGCCCTGGAACTGTCCGCCTTTACAAGGTGCTGAAAAAGGGAGTCCTGGCTCTCCCGCTGCTCTGCTCCCAATTCCAGTAAGAAAGAAAACAATCTCGCTGATTTCCCAGTACTTGTGCTTTGTTCGGAGCCCACCCGCTTCCTCAAAGAAGTAGAGGTGCATTTAGGGGGAAAGAGAAGGAATCAGTGAAATTCCATAAACAAGGAGAGCAGGGAATTAGGGTATGGGGGAAGGAAAAAGATAATTATGTACGAAAATGTAAGCTTAGAGGAAACTATTTGGAGAATCTAGAGCAGAGCATCCAGGCAGCCAAGTCAAAAAGAGTACCTTGTGTCTCACAGATAACAAAAGGAGGCATGCCAGGTCAGTGAGCAGGTGAGCACTGAGCCCTAAAAGGGCTTTATTTCAGGAATCTCTGTAAAATAAAAATGAAGCCCTCTATTGGTTGTTCCATTAAAAATTCAAAGGCCAGCCAGATGTGGTGACACACAACTGTAATCTCAGTTACCAAGGAGGCTGAAGCAGGACAGCCAGCCTAGACTGTGCAATTTAGGAACACTGCTTAAAATTAAAAGGGGGTGAGGAGGGAATAGTGACATAGCTTGGTGATAAAGCATCCCCAGGTTCGATTTCTAGTACCCTCTTTAAAAAAAAATCTAGGATGGATTCTTTCTTCTATGGGCACTAATAAAAACAAAAGGCAAAATGCATCCTATGCTGTGCAAGCATTTCAGGAAGATCTAGAGCAGAACTGTCCAATGGAAATAGTATGTGATCACATATTCAATAAAAAATTCTATCACCTTAAAAGGAAAAAACAGGTGAACTTAATTTAAATACTGTATTTTAATCCAATATATGCAAATATCATCATTGCAATATGATCAATATAAAACTATTTTATTTGGGGGGCACTAAATCTTCGAAATCACTGAATATTTTATATTTACGGCAGGTCTAAGTATAACTAACTACATTTCATGTGGTCAATAAACTTCTGTGTCTGATGATGACCAGATGAGACGGCACAACCTAAATTCTGTAACCAAAGCATAAAATTTTCTGATGACCTAATTGATGTAGGATCAAAACTAGTATTATTTTTTACTTTATTCATTTTTTGAATAATAATGCTTTCTCAGGATGAATCTGACAACTTTCCTTTCCAGCTAGATTTTTTAATACAATGGATATAAAAAGATAAGGCATAATAAAGTGATTCTTGAGATTTCAAGTTCATCTACAAATCATTTGGGCATACTTGTTAAGAATGAGTTTCCTGGATTCCAACTTTAGAGATTATGAATTGGTACATCAGGGTAAGGGTGCAGAATCCACAGGGATTCTTATGTCACACATCCTCAATCCTCCTTATGAGAAATCTTGCTGTAGAAGCAAACATGAAAAGGTGGGAGGCAGAGGGAGGTGGGTGAATTTAGGGGCTATGGGAGATAGAATATGCAATTAGTGGCTGATTAGCTTTGACTGCCACACAATTTGGGATTTGAATCTCAAACCATTTACTTTTTATGTGATCTTGAGCAAATTATCTAACATCTCTTTGCCTTTGTTTCTTCATATGTAAAAATAGGATCATAATAGTAGCTACTTATGAAGAATATTTGCGATAATGTATGGATAGTGACAGTGACCGGAGTCTGGGAATTGGTAAAATTCTAGCTCATATTGTTAAATACATTCCTAACAAATATGTTAACTCTCACATGAAAATCTAGGAAATAAAGTAAAAAATGTGATAAGCTTTTGAGTCCTTTTCTCATTGTGCCAGCAGATGAGGAAAGTCCACCTGAAGACAGGAGTGACCTGAAGGCATCTCCCACCCTAGGCAAGAGGAAGAAGCGGCGGCACAGGTATAGGGACAGGTTGTCCTTTCTGACCACTTTCCCCTAACATCTATGGGACCAGCATCTGAAAATTTATTGCTCTGATTTATAGCAGGCCCAGGGGCCTCCTGGTTGGCAGTAAAAAGGGCACAGCAACCATTTGCAGATAATTCTGCAGTTCCTAGAGGGCCACAAAGGACCACTTTGCATCATTTTAAAGACATGATTTTGTGGGTCTGTAAAATAGGTCTTGTCAGAAGAGTTGATGGAATTCATTAAGAAAGAGTTTAAAAACCAGATGCAATGGTACATGCCTGTAATCCCAGGTGGCTGAGGCAAGAGGATCCCAAGTTTAAGGCTAACTCAAACTTATCAAGAGCTGTTAAAAAAATAAATTAAAAAAAGGAATGGATGTAGCTCCTCTAGGTTCAATCCTGGTACTGGGGGGGGGGGATCCCAAAAGGCCTTTGGTTCAAACACCAGCACACACACACACACACACACACACCAAAAAAAAAAAAAAAAATCAAGAAAAACAGAAACACCTGAAGAATTCTGCTTTGAACAAAAATTTTCCAGAGACTAATCATTCAGATGTGGAATGTCCAGTTATCATAAAGGGGAATTTTTTGGGGGAAGGAGTGAGGAGGGATACTGGGGATTGAACCCAGGGGCAAACTATTATCAAGCTACATTCCCAGCCCTTTTTATTTTTTGAGTCAAGGTTTCCATTAAGTTGCTTGGGGTCTCACTAAGTTGCAGAGGCTGGCCTCAAACTTGTGATCCTCTTGCCTCAGCCTCCAGAGTCCCTGGAATTACAAGTATGCTCCACCACTACCCAGTATGAGATAGCTTTTGGGGTGAGGACTGGAAGGGTTAAGGCAGAAAAACATAGTTTCCCCTGTGGACATGTGCCCACACACATATTTTGGGTTTATCCACAGGACAGTTTTCACCGCTCACCAGCTGGAAGAGCTGGAGAAGGCATTCAGTGAGGCCCACTACCCTGATGTGTACGCTCGGGAAATGCTGGCTGTAAAAACTGAACTCCCTGAAGACCGAATTCAGGTATCTGGGGTTCCCCCTTCTGCTTCCCAAAGACATCCAGAGAATATGTCACTCCTGCACACAGTGAGCCAACCCATAGCCACTTCTAAATAGCCCAACTCAGTCCCCTTGGCTCCAACCCTGAGGGTCACTTAGCTAAAGGCACAATAAGCTTCCCTCTGACCCTCATGCCTTTTCTCTTATTATTTTTATTTATTGTTAGATCATTCTCAAAAATATGTGTGCTGCAACTAGAAACTACCTGAAGGTATATGGCTAAACACTCTCCACCTTATATCCTCAAAGAAATCATGTGTAACCCCATGTGACTCTTCTATACCTTGTGCTGTCTCATGTCATATATATATATATATATATATGAATATTCATGTGTATGTACATATATGTGCACACATATGTGCACTCACAGAGAATTTTATTCTTTGTCTTGTCAGATTTGCCACTAGTTTTTTTAAAGAGTTAAACTTCCAGAGCATCCAGTTATTAACAAAATATTTTTCATTAGAAATATCAGTAGCAATACAACCACTTAAGATTAGATTGGGTCATTGACCCAGTGGACTCTTTCCAATTAGTCATAACAATTTAGAAGATGCTGTAGTCAACCTGCTTCCACAATGTGGGAAAAAGTACTTCGCTTTTGTTTTTATCCTTCCTGACTCATTGGAAAACCAGAGTGGGTATCCCCACGGTGCTGAATCTCTGTGGGGTTGGAGGGAACATGGACATAGTCCTGAGAAGTTCCAGGAGCGTTGCTTTACGGTGGAGAGTTGGCTCTTTTTAGTTCAGGGACACACTGCAGCTTCTCCAAGTGCCCCTCTTCACGCTGTCTCTTCTTGTATGCCCTTCCGTCTCCTTCCCTTTCTCCAACCAGGTCTGGTTTCAAAACCGGAGGGCCAAGTGGCGCAAGCGGGAGAAGCGCTGGGGCGGCAGCAGTGTGATGGCGGAGTATGGGCTGTACGGCGCGATGGTGAGACACTGCATCCCGCTGCCGGACTCAGTGCTCAACTCCACAGAAGGCGGCCTTCGCGGCGCCTGTGCGCCCTGGCTCCTAGGTAAGCAGGAGGCGCAGAGATGCTGGGCGGGAGTTTCCATGAGGTCAGACAGACATTTGTGAAACGAAGCAGCATACATGCAATCAGATTAAAAGTCAGAATCTTGCATCTGATTTCTACTTAATTCCAATCCTAAACTATTGCCTTGTTTTTCATAGTTTAGGGCACATGGTAATTGGAAATGGGAGGGTTCAGAGCAATGAAAAGCTAGAGACAATCAACAGTGAAGTCAGGAGTTCTGGTCCCCATTCCTGCTTCTGCCATTAACAATCTACCATGTAGCTTTTCTGTTCCTTAGATTTTCCATACTAAAATAGTCTCTGCTGGAGCGGTTCAGACTTTGAGGTTGGATGGTATTCTGCCGTGGCCAGAGAGGAACAGGCACGGATAGCAGATTGGAAGAATGAATCACAAGATGAGCAACTGGGGTCAGATTAGTTAGGGGGATTATGGTGGTATTGTAGGTTGTGAAAGAGTTATTTTCTTTGTTCAGCAAACACTTTCTGAACACCCATTTGCCAGGTTCTACCTGAAGAACCAATGATTAATATAATCTTGATTTTGCCCTCAGGGCTAGAGAAACTAGAGAAAGAATTTGGGGGCAGGGAGCCAAGTCCAGTCATATGAAATCACACATGCAGGCAGGGGAGGGTGCTTGCTGGCATCCTCAGTACAAGAAAAGGGGTTCAGTGCCCAGTCACCATGTTATACAAGCAAAGGCCAAGTCACTGTGTCATCCAAACAAAGCACCTTTGCAGATGTTACAATTGGCAGACACCAGTTTTCAGCCCCTAATGGTGAGAGTCAATATGAGTGAATTCCCTACTTGACTCTCCTGTTGGCCCCACAGAGAGCTACTAACAGCATAATTCTAATGGAATTTATGAAACAATGATAGGAAGTGTACCTAATCACTGAATTTTAAAAATATTTTAGTACTAACTTTTTGAAAAAATTTTTTATTTTGCCAGGGATGCATAAAAAATCCACAGGAATGATAAGGAAACCAGGAAGTGAAGACAAATTGCCAGGACTCTGGGGCTCTGACCACCTCAAGGAAGGTTCTAGTGATAGTCAGGCAGGACATCAGAGAGGCTCAGACAAAGCCAGCCCTGAGAATGGCTTGGAAGATGTGGCCATTGATCTTTCCAGCTCTGCCAGGCAGGAGACCAAGAAAACACACCAGGCGGCCAGTGCTCAAGGATCCTCTGACTCCACTGGGGTAGAGGGGCTCCAGCCAGGGAAGGTTGGTGACCTATGAGATCCACAGGCCCCACCCACAAAGGCTGAAAGTGTGCTTATTTCTCACTGGCATTTTTCAAAAGACAACAGTGGTCTAAGACAAATACCTTCAGTTCAATTTTCTCTTAATGGTGTCAGGATAAAATGCAGGACCACTTGTTTTAAGAGGACAAATGGATGATTTAGGGACAATTCCTTTTTGTTCTAGAATGGAAACCATTTCTTAAAGGTACTGGGAACCAGTTCATTTGGTGTAAAAGTTTGATTCTGTTTTGTGGAACTTGGGCAGGCAGGATTGAAAGTTCAAAAGACGATTTACTGCTTGCTGCACATCATTTGAGATGTGGTTCAGGAGACTATGTAGATAAATAGGATAGGTCCTCACTCTAAATTAGAGAATAAATTATTTTTAACTTCCAGAAGAATCAGACATCTTTATAATGAAGACTCCAGAAAAATATATGAGTGAATTACATAGTATCTTCCTTCAACTTGGTGTTGGACATTTTATTTTTCATATTAGGCAATAATTTTGTGTTCCAAGTGTCATTTGGTAGGCTATACACATTGGAAGTCATAAACAACAAAGAAAGCCATTCTCCCCTTCACCTTCTGAAGTAGCTGGGACCATATTTAAACAATTGTTGAGATCTGGAAACAGTTTTCAAAGTTCAGACCGGGCTTCTTGATCTTCTTAAATTTATGTTTGAAAGCACTTTAGTGACTTGGTTTTCATGAACATTTCCTTTCCTGTATTTCCTTTGCCTACTTATTTATTATTTTAAAATAAACATTGTGTGGTGTGTTTGTTTCTGGAGTTCCTCCTTCCATTACACATGTGCATATCTCCACTATTGCTGATCCCTGGATGGGCTGTTTCTCTCCACTTGTCCCTTTTCAATCTCTTAACAACCAAAGCATTTTATCCTTTAGACTGCAGAAATTACTCTGGGTTGCTTTGTAAACTACTGTGGGGCAACAGTCATGTTTAATTCATTCACCTTTTGGAGTTCAGAGCCCCGAGAGAGGTTCCTTCTAATGGGGACAGTGTGGAGCTTCATGAAGAAGGGATTACAGGTGTGCACCACTATGCCAGACTGAATACGATATTCTGAACCTAAATAGAATTTGGCATTTAAAATCCAAGTGTAATTTTTTTAAACAATTTTAATTGTGTATAGACACACTACCTTTATTTTATTCGTTTTTTTTTTTTTTTTAATGTGGTGCAGAGAATTGAACCCAGTGCCTCTTAGGTGCTAGGCAAGTACTCTACTGCTGAGCCACAACCCCAGCCCCACAAATGTAATTTTTTAAATTTATTTTTTATTTTTTATTTTTTTTTTTAAAGAGAGAGTGAGAGAGGAGAGAGAGAGAGAGAGAGAGAGAGAGAGAGAGAGAGAGAAATTTTTAATATTTATTTTTTAGTTCTCGGCGGACACAACATCTTTGTTGGTATGTGGTGCTGAGGATCGAACCCGGGCCGCACGCATGCCAGGCGAGCGCGCTACCGCTGAGCCACATCCCCAGCCCCATTAAATTTATTTTTAAATTTTCAATTCTTATTTTTGGCACCAGGGATTGAACCAGGTGTACCTTACCAGTAAGCTGCATCCCCAGCCCTTTTTATTTTTATTTTTTTAGTTTTGTGACAGGGTCTTGCTAAGTTGATGAGGCTGGCCTTGAATTTGTGAACTTCCTGCTTCAGCCTTCCAAGTCACTGGGATTCCAGGTGTGTGCCACTGCACCTGGCTAGCACTGAAGTTTTGAAGGATGCAGATCACTCATTTCATAGAATGTCCCTTCATTTTAGGACTGTCTACTGTTTCTTCACATTTGTACATTTTTGGCAAGAATGCTACTGACGTGAATTTAAAAAGGTTGACTCTGGACTGAGTGGTAGCTCAGTGGTAGAGAGCTTGCCTTAAATGTATAAGGCCCTAACTTCCATCCCCAGCACTGCAGAATAAATAAAGTAAAACAAAGATTGATGGCCAGGCATGGAGGTGCATTCCTTAATCCCAGCTACACACAAGGCTGAGGCAGGAGGATTGCATATGATTTGATACAGTCTTTTTTAAAATGAAGGAATTAATTGGCATGTATTTTGGAAGTAAGCAGGCATGCCAATTGTTTTTGAACTCCATTGAGTGGGCCAGGAATTTAGAAATGCTATGAATGGTTTAGGAATGAATCGTTTCTGTCTAGGACAGTAAATACTCAGGCATTTAATGACTTGCTGTCCTAAAAATTCAATTTTTTTTCTTTTAAAGTGCTATGGATTGAACCCAGGGCCTCACACATGCTAGAAAAGTGCTCTACCACTGAACTACATCCCTAGCTCCAGAGTCCAAATTTTATGTGCTTTGCAGGACCAGAATCCTAGTTTTCTTTCTGCTCTGTGTTCCCTATTTCTGAGCTTATGCCAAGCATGTCCAGACGTTCCCAAACCACTGTGGCTACTGCTGTTGAAATTCTTGGGACCTCACTTTGCTAGCTGAGTAGGATTCTCAGGGGCCAAAAAGGTTTACACAGTCCTGAAGATGGGAGCAAAACTTTGTCCTAAGTATATAGCAATTTCCCTCTTGTTTTACGGGAGACCTGCCTCTCCAAGAGCTTCTATGAAATACTCTATCTAGTTTCTAATTCAAACTTCATTGAGGATTGTATTTACAGGACCAATTTTTGACTGAATATTGATTTTATCAGAATGCACACAAACTCCACCACACCCTGTTATTGCATGATTACTATTATGTTTTGGATCTGAGTGTCCCCAAAGGCACTGGTCACCAGCCTGTGGTGCTATTCATGACAATTGGCTCCACCTGCTGGCAAGCATGGTTAATATACGTTTACCTTGACGATGCTTAGTATCCATTTAAATTTATACAAATCATTGTCCTTAGAGGAATTTCTATGCTTTTCTAAGCTAAGTCTTCTAACTCTCTCTCAAAATCACCAGCCATGGTCTTTTCCTCTCTGAGCCCTGATCTTAACCCAGAGCTTGATGTCTTTAGTCACATAATTATCTGGTTTTCCATCTTTCCAGGCTTTGCAGTGTTCTGTATCATTGACATTTTAGGACTCTCCTTTCACTCCCTTCCACCAAGGATCACCTATACTTCATCTTTTCCTTTTATTTCCTTTTAAAAACAAATTAATTGCTGGGGACTGTGGCACATGCTTGTAATCTCAGCTACTTGGGAAGCTGAAGCAGGAGGACCACACGTTTGAGGTCAGCCTCAGCAATTTAGTAATATCTTGTCGCAAATAAAAAATAAAAAGGACTGGGGATGTAGCTCAACGGCAAAGTAACCCTGGTTTCTGTCCCTAGTGCAAAAAAATATAATAATAAATGAAATAAAAATTAAAAATTGATTACAATTTTAATTCACAAAATGTTTATATTTATGGTGCACAATGTGAAGTTTTAATATATGTATATATTCTGGAATGACTAAATGAAACTAATTAACTTATGCATCACCTCTCTTACTTAATCTTTTTTTTATGTGTGAGAACATTAACAATCTAATTTTTTAAAAAATGACACAGAGATCCATGATGTTAAAGACATTATGCTTTAATATTCGTTTTACAGTCTTACTCATTTCATTCTAGTGAGATAAAATATTGACTACAGGGAGATTCAGAAAGTTACAATGAAAACCATTTTTAAATCACAATGACTTTGTAGAAATCACTTTTTATGATAAGAGTTACATAAAAAGTTTTTTTCTTCCTTCTTGGAATTACCAATGTTTATATAGGCATATCTATACTTTTAACAATTTTATTGAAATATAATTAGCATCAATCAACTATAAAGGGAATAATTTAATAAGTTTTGACATATATATATATATATGTCAAAACTTATTAAATTATTATATATATATACACACTTGCTACAATAAAAATAATGAACATTTTAAACCTCTCCCCAAATTTCCTCATTCCTTTTTAAATCCATCCTTTCCTACATTATCTCCTTCTACAACAGTCCCCAGACAACCAATGACTTTCCTTCATTGTAGATTAATTAGTAGTTCCTGAAAATTTATATAAAGGGGATCATAATAATCATGTTCTTTTTAAAATGGAGGTGTCTGGGTTCTTTAACAAGACTTGAGATTTATCCACATTGTTGAATATATCAATAGGTCATTCCATCTTATTACTAAGTAGTATTCCATTGTATGGATGTACCATTCATCTGTTGGTGAACTTTTGAATAATTTCCAGTTTGGGGATATAAAAATAAAAATAAAAACTTTGGGCATTTGTATACAAGTCTTTGTGTGTGCATCTTGGATAAATATCTTGTGTGGAGAGGTTGGTATATAACTATTTCAGAAACAGCAAAGCTTTTAAAAAATTTTGCTCTAATATATGCCCTCCAACAGCATAAGAAATTTTCAGTTGTTCCTCATCTTCATCACAAGTTTGTATGGTCTGTTTTTAATTTGGTCATTTTAATGGATGAGGGTTTTCTATATTTTATTTGTTTGTGTTTTAGGTGTCACATTCAAGGTTTTAACTTGAATTTCTCTGGTAATGAATGATACCAAGCAATTTTTTAATGTGCTTTTAACCATTTATATATCTTCTTTTGTAAATCATTTGTTCACACTTTTTGTCCATTTTTTTAAAAAAAATTGGATTATTTGCTTTTTGCTATTAAGTTGTAGTTTTGTACATTTTGGATACAAGTTCCTTTTCTGTTATATGTGTTACAAAGTTTTTCTTCTAGTCTGAGGTTTGCTTTATTCTTTTGTTTGTTTGTTTGTTTGTTTGTTTTGGCTTTGGCAGTATTTGGAGATTGAACTCAGGTCCTTGCTTATTCGAGGCAAATACCCTACCACTGAGTTATATCTCTAGTCTTTTTTTGTTTTATTTTGAGACAAGGTTTCACTAAGTTGCCAAGCTGGCTTTGAACTTGCTATCCTCCTGTGTCAGCTTCCCAAGTAGGTGGGTTACAGGCATGACCACCACACCTGGTTTTCAAAGTTATAGAATTGCTTTGGAATATTCATCAAATTAATTGATAATGCAGTTGTGTGTGTATTTCTGGACTTTCTATACTGTACCATTGACCTAAATGTCTTTTACTTCCAACAATGTCAAACTGTCTGTATTAATATAGATTTACAGTAAGTTTTATTATCTTTGTATTAATATAGATTTATAGTAGGTTTTATTATCAAGTATTAGAAATCCTTCAGCAATTTTATTCTTTTTGAAAATTTTTTGGTTATTCTAGAACAGGGGAGGAACAGATCCTTATAACAAAAGATAGATTAATAAGAGAAAAGTATTTTAACAAAGGTATTTTAACATACAATTTCATCTAAAAGTGGGAGATACCCAGGGAATGAGTAGTTCTCAAAGAAGTGATGTTAAATTTGTTTATGCAGCATCACTAACAAAGTACAGTAAATTTTTTTGAGAAATGATAAGGCAAAGGAAAAAGACTTCACACCTCTCTCTCTCTCTCTCTCTCTCTCTCTCTCTCTCTCTCTCTCTCTCTAAATGAGGCAATACCAAGATGCTTGTGATCTCCCCAAAGTGCAATGCTCTTGTAGGGGAAGTAAGACTTTGCCTCTACCTGCTGAGAGTTTGATGACTTAGTTGATGAAATAAGCTTACAGTGAGCAAATTAATTCTAGGGAAGGTATATTAATTTATTACATACATTGGAGCATTACATAAAAGAAAAGTAAATACTGTAAAACCCAGCAAGATCTAGAAGTTTATATGAACTCTTTGTAGGGGAGAATAAATTATTTCTGCTAAAGATGAAAGGGTCCTCAGCCTGTGACAAAATCTGTGTGGGCGTGCGTGGTGTTGATCACCAGGATTCTCCTGTGATACTGTTCATCTTCTCTAGTTGATTAGATTCTGTCAACCATGCAGAGTGACTGTGGCATGGTTCTTCGTTTTATAAAATGAGGCTGAGTCCAAATGAAATCCAATTGCAGATGAAGAGGAATTTTAATGATTTTTCTGAACTCAGAGAACTCAGGTTACTGACTTTTCCTTCCCACAAGTGCATCTCGTTGTTTTTAAAATTACAATAAGTCTAGTTTTACAGATCTAGGCCTTATTTCTGATTCTAGAATTGCATAGCAGTCTGGACCCAAATTTGGTTTAGAATGTTGGTTTCAGTGGTCTTAGTCCAGAGAAGGCCAGCTCCATTCCTCGGGGCTCGAGGTGAGGCTATATATCACGACGGAGTGTGTGGCAGAAGGAAGCAGCTCACATCATGGTGATCAAGAAGCAGAGAGCACAATCTAATCTGAGATTTTCAGGAACAAAATCTCTATTATTATATGTTGATATTAGCTGTGATTACCATGTTGTATTATGGATCTCTTAAACTCATTCCTATGGACTCACTGATATTTTCTATCCTTTAATCAGTCACACCATTTCTCTTCTAGTTCCCTCTTCAACACACTGCCAGTTTTGTACAATGACTAAAGTTTCATTCAATCCTGAGTAAAGGAATTAGGGCTGCCGTTGAGGGTGTGTGCGTGTGTGTGTGTGTGTGTGTGCGCGCACACACACACACACACACATCTATGCCCACACACATGCACGAAGTTGGGGGATCATTCTAGGATCTCTCTCTTTCTTTAAATATTTTTTAGTTAGCAATAGACCTTTACTTTATTTATTTATATGTGGTGCTGAGAATTGAACCCAGTGCCTCACACATGCTAGGCAAGCGCTCTACCACTGAGCCACAACCTCAGCTCCTAGGATATCTTTTAAGATCATTCATAGAAAGCTCCTGGAAGACCAAGGATTCTATAATAATTATCAGTTAAGCCCAGTATTGCAAGGAAGTGTTATTTTACCAAGTAACACAATGAGAAGTTCTTCCAAAAATTTCTGGTGGGGACATTCCTGTGCCCCATGTCACATCTTCTTGTGACATTTTTACTCCAGCCATTGCTGCAGTAGCTAGTCTTCAACCTGCCCAGAGTTTCTCTGACTTTGAGGTTTGGATGCCATGGCAGCTTCTCTGAGTGACCTGGAAGAACTTCCTTGCAGGGAGTCCACAGCACATGAGCAACTCATGAAGAGCATGGTAAATTCCTGAAATAAATGCTCCCCTCTCTATCCCCATGATGGAGAACTCAAAAATTATTCAGTACATACAACGTGAAGGTTCTGGTGGGTCCCAACCCTAGTTGCCCATGGCAGTGACAAACTGGAAAATGAATCCTTGCTTAGTGTTCTCTCCTTCCTGTCTTACACTCCTCAGTCCCCCACTCCTTTCCCTGGATCACCTCCCACGCCAAGCTACCTGCTCCAAAGACCCATCTCAGGCAAAGGTGGGGTAGGGGATGGGAAGAAGGTTGGAAGGAGGGTAGAGGGTAAGGGGTAGGAGGGTCTACAATCCTAGCCACGATAGAAAGTATAATGGAACCTGAAATAACTATCTTAATGACCTAAAAATTCCATCTGCACACAGAAACTGGTTTTACCGAATTCTGTTTTGAAGGCAAAGAATCCAATCAACCACTTTTATGAATTTGAATGATTCCTATTGTCCAATCTTTAAGAGACAGTTTTGGGGTTGTGTATACATGCACTGAAAATAATGTTGTCAACTTGTCTGCCTGTCCTTACATCTCTGTCCATTTTTGCTCATATTTTTAGAGTCACATTATTAAGTATATGCAAGTTAACATTGACTTCTTGGTGAACATTGACTGTATGTCATTTCCTTTTTATCTTTCCTCTTACATTTTGTGTTACTGTTCATTCTGTGTGATATTTATTTATTTGTATGTGTGTGTGTATTACTAGGGATTGAACCCAGAGGTGCTCTACTACTCAACCATATCCTCAGCCCTTTTTTATTTTTCATTTGAGACAGGGACTTATTAAGTTGCTGAGGCTGGCCTTGAACTTTCAATCCTCCTGCCTAAGCCTCCCAAGTAGCTGGGATTACCGCACCTGGCTGGTAAATATTTTCTCTTTCCCCTAGCAACGTTCCTGAAAGTTTTAGATTTAGTTATGTATATTGAGAAGTATATTGAGAAGTAGTTGGGACTTTTAAAAATCCATTCCAACAACCTTTTCTTTTAACCAGAGAAGTTGTTCTATTTACAGCAATTTTAATTGTTGATATTTGAAAATTTGCTTTCATAAATTTATTTTTTACATTTTTAGTTTTTTTCTCCCTTTTTTCTTTTGCAATTTCCATTTTATCCATCTTTCAGATTTTTTTGGTTCCATTTCCTACTCTACTAGATTAGAAGTTATATATTCTGCTTGTAAGTGGTTAACCTAGAAAATTTAACAGGCATATTAAATTTAAAATTTTGTGGGGTATGGTGGTATTTGCCTGTAATTACAATTACTCAGAAAGCGGAGGCCAGAGAATCACAAGTTGGAGGCTATCCTGGGCAATTTAGCAAGACCCTGTCTCAAAATAAAAATAAAAATAAAAAGGGGTGGGGATGTTGCTCAATAGAGTGCCCCTGGGTTTAATCCCCAGCACTGAAAAAATATTAATTTAAAACTACCCTAAATAGGAAGGGGCGGGAGGAGGCGGGCCAGAGCGCTGCTCCCGCCCTCCCCCGTGCTCGCCCGGAGAGGTAAACAAACCGCGCGGGCTGCAGGCTGCGCGGCGGGCTCGGCGGAGGCGGCGGGGGCGGCGGAGAGCGCGCCCAGCAGCGGCCGGGCTGGCCCGCCCGCCCGCGGCACAAGTCCCGGGACGGCGCGGGGCTGTAGCCGCCTGTGGCGCCTCCTGTCGGCCAGGGACGGGAGCGCGGAGTAGCCGGGTCGCCACTCGCGGTGCCCGTGGAGCGGGTGCGGATGATCAACGTGCAGCGCCTGCTGGAGGCCGCCGAGTTTTTGGAGCGCCGGGAGCGAGAGTGTGAACATGGCTACGCCTCATCATTCCCCTCCATGCCGAACCCCCGGCTACAGCATTCAAAGCCCCCACGGAGGTTGAGCCGGGCACAGAAACACAGCAGCGGGAGCAGCACCACCAGCACTGCCAACAGATCCACACATAATGAGCTGGAAAAGAACCGACGAGCTCATCTGCGCCTGTGTTTAGAACGCTTAAAAGTTCTGATTCCACTAGGACCAGACTGCACCAGGCACACAACACTTGGTTTGCTCCGTAAAGCCAAAGCACACATCAAGAAACTTGAAGAAGCTGAAAGGAAAAGCCAGCACCAGCTTGAGAACTTGGAAGGAGAACAGAGATTTTTAAAGCGGCGACTGGAACAGCTGCAGGGTCCTCAAGAAATGGAACGAATACGAATGGACAGCATTGGATCAACTATTTCTTCAGATCGTTCTGATTCAGAGCGAGAGGAGATTGAAGTGGATGTTGAAAGCACAGAGTTCTCCCATGGAGAAGTGGACAATATAAGTACCACCAGCATCAGTGACATTGATGACCACAGCAGCCTGCAGAGTATTGGGAGTGATGAGGATTACTCCAGTGCCAGTGTCAAACTTTCGTTCACTTCCTAGAACCCAGCATGACATAATAGTGCAGAGCAAAATATTCACTGGGCCAATTCAGTACAATCTCTTAAATTGGGTTCATGATGCAGTCTCCTCTATAAAGCTAAACAAAACTATACTTGAACAAAGGGTCAGAAGACCTGTATTTAAGCAAATAACTTAGCAAAAAGTGGGGTAGAGCCTCCCCAGCAGAACAAATATATTCAGAATATTCACATTGGAAAAATCACAATTTCTAATGGCAATGGAAAACTTGTGTGAAATTATCTTGATTTGATCTAATTGATTTCAAAGAGGACACTGGAGATTCCATCCTCTTTTTCTAGTTTGCTCATACTACGTTGAGTAGACACATTTAAAGATGGGATTATGAACCCTTCCTGAGCTTTATGGCCCTAGGGAAAAAAAAATCAAACCTGTAGTAAAGAAAAGATAATCAGGCATTAATCTTGGATAGCTAAGGAGCTATTAAAACTCAGCCTGGGACAGTTTATCATGAAGCCTGTGGATGATCAATTATTTAAAACAAAAATGGAACAAACCCAAACTCATTTCATGCTCTACAAAAGGAGAGACTCCCATGAAGCCTTTTGAAAGGGATCATCATGCAGCTCAGCTTTCTGTTGAATTCCATGCTAAACAAGCTAACCTTATCCTGCATTGTTAGCACTAGGGCACCCAACTGCCATCTCGCCAGCCCGAGGCCTAAGGACTGCATGGGGGCAGTCCATGCATAACAGCCTCTATCACACAAGGCCTATGAGTATGGATTGGGGAGCCAAAAGGAAAAAGCTCCATGTGCCTGTGTCTGCATGGGTCAGAAGAGTTGTGCACGCAGATTAGCAGGCCAAGGTCTGAGCCACGGCAGCATTTTTATTTGAGATTTTGATAACTGTTTATATGTGTTGAAAACCAAAATGACATCTTTTTAAAGCTTGTCCATAAGTAAACATAGATGTC
This sequence comes from Urocitellus parryii, assembly GCF_045843805.1. Classification (NCBI taxonomy): domain Eukaryota; kingdom Metazoa; phylum Chordata; class Mammalia; order Rodentia; family Sciuridae; genus Urocitellus; species Urocitellus parryii. The sequence goes on from NC_135536.1 coordinate 151,110,190, forward strand.
TTTTATAGTGGAAAAACACATGGGAAAAATCATCTATTTTGATGCAGCATTTGATAATGATAAAACACCTCACACCTCATTCTTTATAGTGCACAAAATGAATGAGGTCTGGGCTAGGTAGAAAAAAGGTCAATGCTGTTTTTGTTTTCTTTTAGAATCATTACCTTTTACCAGCTTTTAACCATCTGATATCCATAGTAGACACACTATCATAGTTAACATAGTTAAGTTCAGCACTTGTCTCATTTTAATGTAAAGATTTGCTTCCATTTTCTACAAGCAGTCTTCTTCACAATCCCCCTGTGCAGGTGCTATTGTTGCTCTTATAAATGTTTCCAGAAATGTTATTTTCTTCGAAGTGAAATTTCTAGCCTGCACTTTGATGTCATGTGTTCCCTTTGTCTTTCAAACTGCAAGGTTTTCCTTTGGTCCTCTCTCTTACCCTGGGAAGCCTTCCTGGAGACCTTACCCCCAGCTGTTTGGACTTTGTATACTTTAAATAATTTAACTACCCTTAATTACTTAAAAAAAAAGCTTTATGATTTTCATAACTTATTGCTGATTTTAATGGGTTGTTAATTTCAGTCCTGTAGTTTTATTTTATGTTTAGATAGGGCTGGGCAAGGAAAAAGAAAATAAAGACAACCATATTTAGCAGTGCAAAAAAAAAAAAAAAAAAACTACCCTAAATATTAACAATATTATAGGACACTTCTTTTGATTCTCTCATTATCTGTGTTCTTATTTGGGATTTTGCCTATATCTTGTTTCTCTTAACCCCATGATACAAGCATTCATTGTTGCTATAATTTTCTCCTGTTAGTGTTTGTTTACATTCACCCAACATAACAGTTTCCTTGCTCATTGTCCTTTTTTCATTTCACATCTTCATTTGGTGATCATTTCTCTTCCTTCTGAAGTAATTCTTTTTTTCAGTACTGGGGACTGTACTGTATAGAGCACCATATAGGGGGTGCTCTACCACTGAGCTACATCCCAGTCCTTTATATTTTTTATTTTGAGGCAGGGTCTTGCTAAGTTGCTGAGAATCTTGCTAAGTTGCTGAGGCTGACCTTGAACTTGTGATCCTCCTGCCTCAGTCTCCCGAGTTGCAGGAACTACAGGCTTGTGCCACCATTTCCAGATGAAATAATTCTTCAGTGAAGGTCTAGATTGGGGAACTCTCCTAAATTTTTGTCTGAAAAATGTATTTTGTACTTGTTCTAGGGGAGATGATTTTATTAAATACACTTCTCAAGATTGAAAATTATTTTCCTGGAAAATTTTGAAGTTGTGTCTCATCTGTCAGCTGTTAGTCTAATCCCTATTCTTGGGTATGTAATCTGTCTTCTCTTTCTGTTTCTAAGACCTATAGCTCATGTTCAGTTTTTAACATTCACTAGGATGTGTATAGGAGATAATTTCACTTTTATTTAACTTGCTTGGAAATTTGTGTACTTTCTGAGTTTGAAAGTAGCTTTGGATGCAACTCCTAGAGGAAAACGTAGGTCAAAATTCTAGATTTAATTAATCTTATTAATTAAATTTGCAACTTTTAACTCATTGAGTATTGCCTCTCTGCAATCTTTCCTCCTTATGTTTCAAATATGCATATGTGTGAGTCTTACATCCTCTTTTCCAAATTTTCTATCCTTTTTTGACTTTGTGCCATATTTTCTATTAATGGAGAATTTATTCATAGTTATTAAATAAGGCAAAGTAGAGACATATCCCATGATCTTATATTTTCCAACTTATCATTCTTATTTATTCCTTCTTCATCCCACCCTCTTCTCCTTTTATTTTTCTCCTTTTATATTTATTTATTTATAAATGAAATCATTACCAAGAGACTAAACACCAAAAACCAAGCAGGACCAATGATCCTGAAAGTATCCAGATGTATTTTTCCCTTATTTTTTTCTATTGGTGCATTATAGCTTTATAGAATGGTGGGATTTGTTGTTGCATATTCATATATGTGCACAATACAACAATATAATTTGGCTAGTATCATTCCCTACTATTTCTTTTTTCTTTTTCTTTTCTTTCTTTTTTTTCCTTTGTGATAGGCTCTTACTATTTGATGCAGCCTGGTCTTGAACTCCTGGGCTCAATTGAGCCTCCTGCTTCAGTCTCCTGAGTAAATGACTAGGTCTTTTTATTCGCCCCCTCCCCTTTTTTTAAGAGACAGGGTTTTCAGGGTTTTGCTAAGTTGCTTAGGGCCTTAAGTTGCTGAGGCTGGCTTTGAACTTGTGATCCTCCTGAATCAGCCTCCTTTCCCCCCTTTTTTTTAAAAAAATACTTATTTTTTAGTTTTAGGTGAACACAATATCTTTATTTTATTTTTTATGTGGTGCTGAGAATCGAACCCAGTGACTCACATGCTAGGCGAGCGCACTACCACTTGAGCCACATCCTCAGCCCCTCTTTTTCCCTTTTTATTTGACCAACTTTTGTTCTATTTCTTTCACCAATAGTTTGAGATATGTGTACACACACACACACACACACACACACTTTTTTTTAGAGAGAGAGAGAGAGAGAGAGAGAGAGAGAGAGAGAGAGAGAGTTTTTTTTTTTAATATTTATTTTATAGTTCTCGGCGGACACAACATCTTTGTTGGTATGTGGTGCTGAGGATCGAACCCGGGCCTCACGCATGCCAGGCGAGCGCGCTACCGCTTGAGCCACATCCCCAGCCCGTCTGTTTAGTTTCCTAAGAATTGTGCATAAATTTTAAACTATATACTTAATCATATGATTCTACCAACACCTAGAGTCACACAGCATTTACATCATTCTTCCATCCAGGAAAGAGATTTTGCATAGTTTTCCTCTATCTGTGGTTCTCCCAGACAAAAAAAGTAGCTTTGGAAGCAACTCCTAGAGGAAAACGTAGGTCAAAATTCCAGTGTATGTGCACAGGCAATGATTTTCCTAAAAGGACCCCTAAAGCTCAGGAATTAATGCCAAGAGTTATTAAGTGGGATGGCATCAAATTAAAAAGCTTCTGCACAGCAAAGAAAACAATTAGCAATGTGAAGAGAGAACCTACAGAATGGGAGAAAATCTTTGCTAACTACTCTTCTGACAGATTAATATCTAGAATATATAAATAACTCAAAAGATTACATCGAAAATCAAATAGCCCAATTAATAAATGGGCAAATGAATTAAGCAGACAATTCTCAAAAGAAGAAACATAAATGGCCAACAAACATATGAAAACTGTTCAACATCATTAGCAATTGGGGAAATGCAAATCAAAACTGTACTGAGATTTTGTCATATACCAGTGAGAATGGCATTTATCAAGAATACAAATAACAAGAAATGCTGAAGAGCCAGACGTGGTGGTGCATGCCTGTAATCCCAGCAGCTCAGGAAGCTGAGGCAGGCGGATCGCCAGTTCAAAGCCAGCCTCAGCAATGGCGAGACACTATGCAATTTATTGAGACTCTGTCTCTAAATAAAATACAAAATAGGGCTGAGGTTGTGGCTTAGAGGTGGAGTACCCCTGAGTTCAATCCCCTGGTACCCAAAAAGAGAAAAAACATGCTAAAGAGGATATGGAGAAAAGGGAAAATTTTTACACTGTTGGTGAAACTGTAAATTAGTACAATCGCTATGGAAATCAGTGTGGAGGTTCCTTGAAAGGCTAGGCATGAAACAGCCATATGTCCCAGCTATACTACCTCTCAATATTTATCCTAAAAAATTAAAGTCATCATACTATAAATGATACATACATATACATGTTTATAAGCAGCACAATTCACAGTAGCCAAACTATGGAACCAGCCTAGAAGTCCATCAACAGATGAATGGATAAAGAAAATGTGGTATGTATACACAACAGAATTTTTTTCAGCCATAAAGAAAAATGAAATTATGTCACTTGCAGGAAAATGAATGGAACTAGAGACCATTATGTTAAGTGAAATAAGTCAAACTCAGAGAGTTAAGAGTTGTATGCTTTCTGTCATAGGTAGACACTAGAGAGGAAAAAGAAAACAAAAGTTGGGGGCAGATGTAATGAAAAATCAAAGGGAGATCAGAGAGGTAAGGGCCCAAGGGGTGGGAGATGGGATGGAGGGAGGAAGTGCTGGGGAGTGATAATGGCCAAATTATGTCATATTATGTATCGTGTGCATGTATGAATATAAACAAATTCCAACAGTAGGCATAACTGTAATGTGCCAATTTAAAAAATATGGAGCAAAAATAAGATTTAAGAAGACACAGACTAGCTTTGGGGTTGGGGATGTAGCTCAGAGGTAAAGTGCTTGCCTAGCATTCAGAAAGCCCTGGGTTCAACCTCCAGTATCATTTAAAAATAAATAAATAAAAAGTAGCTTTGATGGCAAATACAGAACTTCACCACCAGGTGGAAGTGTTGGCCAATTTAACATTTTCTTAAAATTACTGCAAGGAATTTGGTTGATGATATTAACTCCTGATCAATAAATAAACACCCTCTTGGGTCCCCAGCTGGTGTCTTCAAAGTAGGGGCACATTTATTCTCTCTTTGAGAGCCACAGGGATTGGTTCCAGAAAGCAACGTCCAGCCCAGGTGATTAGCACATGCTTGCTTCATTTCTGACTCTAATAAGTATCATAAATCTTCAAATCCTTGGGTTTGAGCTGAGAGGCTGGGAGGCCCACACGGAAGTTCCTGAGGCCACAGGAAGAGATGGTGATGGCAGTTTCAGTTGCCTTTGCCTCTGGGGGCAGGGCTCATATCTACCCAAACACCCAAACGCTGTTCTCTGGTTTCCTTCCCTTGGTCTTGTGCCTTTTGTGTGTGTGTGCTGGGGATTGAACCCAGGGTGTTTTACTGCTGAGCTTTATCCCAGTTCTTTTGTTATTTTGAGACAGGGTCTCATCAAGGTGCTAAGGGTGACTTTAAGTTGCCTAGGCTGGCCTGGAACTTGAGATCCTCCTGTCTCTGTCTCCTCCTGAATTGCTGGGATTTCAGGCATGCTACACCACACCCGATTGCCATTGTGCCTCTTATTGTAGAGGAGCCAAGAAACCAGGGTGATTATTGCAAAACAAGCCTCCAAGCCATATCTGCTTGAAGGTTAAAACAGTTTGTCTGGGGGCCAGGGATGTGGCTCAAGCAGTAGCGCGCTCGCCTGGCATGCGTGCGACCCGGGTTCGATCCTCAGCACCACATACCAACAAAGATGTTGTGTCCGCCGAGAACTAAAAAATAAATATTAAAAATTCTCTCTCTCTCTCTCTCTCTCTCTCTCTCTCTCTAAAAAAAAAAAAAAAAAAACAGTTTGTCTGGCTCCAAGACCACCTAAGCAACAAGGTGGGGTATCAGTGAGCACAGGACCTTTGGCTTAGAGTGAATGGGCTGGTACGAGCTGCTGGACAATGCACCCATGGTACAAAACCACGAGGGCCTTAACTGAGAGCAGGTTGTGTTGCTGCCACAGTGAAGGATTCACTCAGGGAGGAAGCTCAAGTCTTCCAGGATAAGGGTGCAGCTTTTTCTCTTTTTTTTCTTTTTTAACACTTATGGAGAGCTGCATTGGGTTAGTAAGAGTAACCAGGGTCTGGGGTAGTTCAGTGCTAAGCATGGGCAATGCCCTAGATTCAATCCCTAGACCTACAAAAAAAGTACCAGGATTTAGTGTTGATGGAATTTAGTTAGCATATTGCTAGAGCTGACTCCATCATGGAGTCTGACTGCTCTGCATCCTGCAGTGCCCTCAGAATATCACAGAGTAAAACTGCATGACAGGTATCCCATAGCTTCAGGAAAGATACTTGGTGGTCACTAGAGTTGGTCCTGGTCTTTACTTTCTATCTCTTCCCAGTCTTAATGGTAAACCTCTCTGTCCTGTGTATGGCTGAGGCTTGACTGCAGAGTAGAGGGTGACTTCTGCTCACCCACAGGGATAGGAGTATAGCGTTGTACGGTGAGACCCTGGGCATGTTGCAGCTGTGCTGGGCCCTGACCATTGAAGTGGATGTTCATGCAGATCCCCCACCCTTCGTGGTTTTGCCTTGCATTCCAGTTATTTGAACTGGTGTCTGCTCTACCCTCACCCCAAACTTCCTACAGATTGTGACATGGTTCAGTGCAGGGATTGGAGCCAGTCCATCCTTGCTCCACTGAAGGACCTCAGCTCTGGGTGGTGTGCACTGGATGGCCTCTCAGATATCCTGTGTCATTGGAAAGAAATGTGTAGCATGGAGGAAGTGAAGGATGAAAAGGACTCAAGGAGATGTGGGAAAGAAGAGTGGGGATGGAGCTTTTCAGTTCCTTTGGAGGCCATTGACCTCACAGTGACTGGATTTGGTGGCTCCACCCCAGGCCTTGCTGGAATCTCCAGGGGCTCTCCTCAACCAAGGCTGTTTCTTAGGTTAAAGAAAATTTCAGGAGGCCAAGGTTTTGGACTGGGCTCCCTGCCACTGGGTCCCAGTGGTCTAGACTCAAAGTAAAAATGGAATCACTCAGGCTAATATTCGAGACACCAAACTGAAACTAAGCTTTTTATCTGACCTTTCAAGAAATCGACATTAAAGAAATAATAGCCAAATCTCCCCCAAACAGGACAGTCTCAGTTGGCCTGATAATGAATTTCTCTCCACCTTAATCTTAAAGTCCCCAATGAGCATCCTAATGTGAACCAGTTATTTCTCTATTGTTCGGTCTCCCTATCCTCATCTTTCAAGGAAAATAACTTTGAAATAACCAAACTGTTTTTTGTTTGTTTGTTTGTTATTGTTCTTTGTTTTCATTCTCTTTGGCCTTTTTCTGTCTATAAAACCAAACTCCTCTGCTCCATCCATTAGAATACTTAATCTATGTTATGGGATGTAGTATTACCTGATTCTAGAATTGAAAATAAAGCCAATGTAGATTTTTGAATTTTTTTAATTGTTTTTTTAGTTATACATGACAGTAGAAAGTATTTTGACGTATCATATACACATGGAATATAACTTCCCATTGTTGTCGTTGTACATGATGTGGAGTTACACTGGTCGTGTATTCATATATGAACATAGGAAAGTCAAATCTGATTCATTCTACTGTCTTTCTCATTCCCATCCCCACTCCCTTCCCCCTACTTCCCCCTGTCCAATCGGTAAAAACTGCCCCCTACCTATTGTGAGTCAGCACCCACATATCACAGAGAAATCCAAACTTCGTTTTTTGGGGGGAGTGGCTTATTTTACATAGCATGAGTCTCCAGTTCTATCCATTTACTTGCAAATGCCATCATTTCATTCTTCTTTATGGCTGAGTAATATTCCATGTGTATAGGCACAACATTTTCTTTATCCATTCATCTGCTGAAGGGCACCTAGGTTGGTTCCATAGTTCAGCTATTTTGAATGTTGAGCTGCTATAAACATTAATGTGGCTGTGTCACTATAGTACACTAATTTTAAATTTGGATATATGCTGAGGAGTGGGATAACTGGGTTAAATGTTGGTTCCAATCCAAGTTTTCTGAGGAATATCCACGGTGCTTTCCAGAGTGGTTGCACCAATATGCAGTCCTACCAGCAATGTATGAGCATAACTTTTCCCTCACATCCTTGCCAACATTGTTACTTGTATTCTTGATAATTGCCACTCTGACTGGAGTGAGATGAAATCTCAGTGTAGTTTTGATTTGCATTTCTTTAATTGCTAGAGATGTTGAATATTTTTTCATATTCAATATGTTTTCATATTCTGTATTTCTTCTTCCAGGAAGTGTCTGTTTAGTTCCTTTGTCCATTTATTGATTGGATTATTAAGGGGTTTTTTTTTGGTGTTAATTTTTTTTAAGTTCTTTATATATCCTGGAGATTAATTCTCTATTTGAGGTGCAGGTGGCAAAGATTTTCTTCCATTCTGTAGGCTCTCTCTTCATGTCAATTGAGATTTTTAAGTTGCTGTAATTTTGTCATTTGACACCTGGGAGCATTGAGTGCTCCAACTTGCCCAGTATTATGAGTGGTAAGAGCTATCAGGGCAAATAGCAAAGGGGTCTTGGTTGATGGTACACCAAAGCTGTTCAACCAGTAAGCTCTGGTGGCTGAGAGCTATGACTCCTTCGCTAACCAGCTGCCTGATCTCAGTGCACTTCTATCCTCTCTGAGCTCATTGTTTCACCAGTAGAATGAGGACCACAGCATCCATCTCTGGGGTTGTGAGGGTCAGGAATCGTCTCTGACTTAAAAATCAGTACTAAGGGGGCTGGGGTTGTGGCTTAGTGGTAGAGCATGTATAATGCACTGGGTTCGATCCCTGGCACCACATAAAAACAAATGAAATAAAGGTATTATGTCTATCTACAATATATATATATATTTAATTTTTTTAATCAGTCCTGAGGTAGAAGACAAGCCCCAGATTCCCATAGAAACCTCCCCAAGCTCATGCTACTTCTGCAGCCTGTGCTTTTGGCTGTCCACACGGGCCTGGCAGTGTACAGGTATCCCACTAAAGTTAAATCTAGGAGTTTCTTGGAGGAGAAAAATGTCACCTGCGCTGCCTGGATGGCCTGCTACTCTCCCATCCTTCCTTCCTATTTTTATTTCCACTACTGGAGATTGAACCCAGGGGTACTTCACCACTGAATCACATCTCCAACCCATTTTATTTTATTTTATTTTTTTAGTTGTAAGTAGATTCAATACCTTTATTTTATTTATTTATATGTAGTGCTGAGGATCAAACCCAGTGCCTCACATGTGCTAGGTGAGGGACTTATCACTGACCCAGCCCTCATTTCATTTTTTATGTTGAGTCAGGGTCTTGCTAAGTTGCTGAGGCTTGCCTTGAACTTGCAATCTTTCTGCCTTGGCCTCTGGAGCTGCTGGGATTACAGGCATGTGACAATGCCAGGCCACTATTGAGGGCCCCAGGAAGCCAGCTGTGCAGACACCAAGACCTGATGGGGCTCACTCTTCTTCTAGTTCTCAGAGAGTTGGTTATTAGCTGCCATCTGTGAGGCAGCAGGGGTGACCTTGGCCTTAGACTGTGACAGTCATAAGGAAGTTCCCCACATGGCCACTGGTGTGAATTGGACAGCAGGGAAGTGCAATTTTGCACCATCTGGTTACTTCTGAAATGCTTTATGTACACATGATCACTTCTCTTTATCCAACCTGAATAGGAAACAGAAGCTACATGTTTCTTTATTCTGTTTTGGTTTTGGTCTGGGGATTGAACCCAGGGGTGTTCTACCACTAAGCTACATACCCAGTCCTTTTTATTTTTCAATTTGAAACAGAATCTTGCTAAGTTGCAAGAGTCTCACCAAGAGGCCGAAGCTGGTGTTGAATTTGAGATTCTCCTGTCTCAGTCTCCAGGGTACCTGGGATTACAGGTGTGTGCTACCACAACCAGTCATATTTATTTTAAAAAGGAGTTAGGAGCTGGGGCTACAGCTCAGTGGTGAAGCACGTGCTTAGCCTGTGCGAGGTCCTGTGTTCCATTCCCAGCACTGGGGTCTAGGGGTGGGGGCAGTTCATTTGATGTATTTTATCCCTGTAGAAGTATAGAAAGTTAGAAAGTGAAGGTGACAGAGGGAGTTATCACTCATGCACTCCCATGGCTATGATAAAGGTGTTTTCTGTTTCGTCTTTCTAATTCATTCAACAACAATCTACTGAGATTTTACTACATGCCAGGACGATTCTAAGTTCTGGAAACATAGCAAGATGACTGGTATTTCTTTTCCCCAAGAGCTCCCTTCTACTAAGAGAAGAGAAAAATAAACAAAGAACACACACACACACACACACACACACACACACACTACAGAAAAAAAAAATAAAGTCAGTAGTTAGGACTCAGGCATGAAGGGTTGAAGATGTGATTCCATGAAGAAGAAAGAGAAGATTTCCTAGAAATGTTTGAGGAAACCTGAAGGAACTTGGGAGAATGGTCTTTGTAGACATCTAGAGCCGAGCATTCTAGGCAGAAGGGAGAGCACATGCAAAGGTCCCGAGGTGGGAGCATGGCTTGTGGTTGGAGGACAGAAGGAGGCCAGTGTAGCTGGAATTCAACTAAGCGAGGAGAGAGAAGAAAGAGAATCCTGAAGGGGATGAGGCTGGATCTGATAGGACAGCAGTTTCCAACTTGAATGTGCACACAGATCTCCTGGAAATATGTTAAAATGCAGGTTGTGATGCAAGTCTGTACTGGAGTATGGCAGTCTGCATTTCTAAAATGTGGCCAGATAATTCTTATGCTCCTGTGGACCACTCTGTGCTGTGTAGTGAGGATGCAGCTTTGTGTGCCAGGATAAGGATGTGACCTTTCCTCTGAGGGAACTTAGAAGTCTTTAAATTATTGTTCTGAGCTGCAAAGCAATTTCATCTGACGTGTGTGTGTGTGTGTGTGTGTGTGTGTGTGTGTGTGTGTGTTTTGTTGGCAATGAAACCCAGGGTCCAGTGTATGCTAGGCAAGTGCTCTGCTTCTGAGCTACATCCCCAGAACTTGATCTTTGTTTTCAAGCAATTGCACTGACTGTTGGTTAGGCTCTAGAGAGCAAGGGTAGAAGCCATTAGAAGCCCCCTAAAAAATCGGGGTGCAGGGAGGTGCAGGGAAGAGCACAACAGTGTGTGTGGTTTGGATAGGAAAGGGGAAGTGTGATGGGGGAGGGGCCAGATGCTGCAGATATTTTGCAGGTGATCACAAGGATTTGCTGATCGATTGTGAATGGTGTGTGAGAGGGAGGAATCTAGGGTGACCAAGGTGTACTCTGAACAATAAGAAAAATATGTTTTCCATTCTCTGACTTGGAAGATAAAGTATTTGAAGGAAGAATTCTCAAATATTAATTGAACATTTGGATGCGGCTCTGACATTTGGAGGAAAGATCCTAGCTATAGCTATCAACTTGAAAGTCAATGAACATAGAGCTGGCTGCTGTCTCCTAAGGGGTGATCATGAAGTGGGGGGAGGGGTTTTGAAGACGAAGCCCAGGAACAACCCAACGCTTCGAGGTCAAGGAGATGAAAAGTAACCAATAAAGGGAACTGAGAAAACCCCTGAATTTTTGGTCCCAGTAGTATTAGCTACCTGTGACTGAGATACAAAGCCCCACTATTGCCATTTAGTGGCCTAAACAATATTTTACTACTTCTCATACTATGAATTGACTGCAAGGTTCGTTTTTACCACACTGATGCTACAGTATCCAAGGTGGATTCGTTTGTGTCTGGAAAATTAGTGGTCCTGGTTGTGGGCTAAGGCAGCTCTATTCTCTCTGTGAAGTCTCTGCCTCTAGAAGATGAGATCACTTCCCCACTGCATGGTAACTGGGTGACAGCAGCTGGGGCTGCTGGGCCTCTCAGGACCTAAGCCCAGAACTGTCAGAGCATCACTTCTGTCTGCCAGGTCCTATTGGTCAAGGCATGGAGGCTAGCCCAGACTCAGGGCAAGAAACCAGGCTACATTTTTTTTGGGGGGGCTACTGGGGATCAAACCCAGGGCCTCTCACATGCTAAGCATGTGCTTTTTCTCTACAACTGAGTTACACCCCACCCCAAGCTCCTTGATTTGATGGAGCAGCAAATTATCCTGTGCACCCAAGGAAAAGAAAGACCACATGCTATGTTATATTTCCTCTATTCATAATTTTATATATTTGATTAAAACCAATAAGTTAGGACAAGTGGTATAACTGGAGATGCTGGTAGCTAATTTTATTCTTCCACTAGTCAACCATATGGGGTGTGTGTGTGTGTGTGTGTGTGTGTGTGTGTGTTATTGGGGGTTGAACCCTGGGCTGCTCTACCACTAAACTATATCCCCAGCCGTTTGCCCTTTTTAACTTTTTTATTTTGAGACAGTCTTGCTAAGTTGCTGAGGATGGCCTCATAGTGGTGATCCTCCTCTCTCAACCTACTGAGTTGCTGGGATTACAGGCATGCATCACAGCACTTGGCTCAACCATGTGCTTTTTTAGTAAATCCTTTTATTTGTTTGGGCTGTTTCCTTATGTGGTCCACTACAGGACTAACAATCAGAGGGGAATGGTAGCACTAGATAACTTTAAAATTTTTCTGCATGTTTTTTTTTTTTTTTTTTTTTTTTTGCTGTCTTAAGGCTTGCAGTTTCTGGCCACGTTTTTTTGTTTGCTTTTATTTGTCTGTTTGTTTGAGACAGGGTCTCCCTATGTTGTCTAGACTTGTCTGGAATCAACTGATCCTCTCACCACAGCCTCCAGAGTAGCTAGAGTAGCTGGGATTACTAGCGTGGGCCACAGAACCCGGCTTAGATAACTCTTAAACTAAATAGAAAATGCAGGTCAAGTGCTTGGCACAGTGCAGGGCACATGTTGTGCTAGCTACTGTAACTGCCTTATAAATCTCTATTCTCTGGCAGGAAGCAACATTCTGCACAGGGTTGGTGCCTGAGCTGGAAGAAGACCCTCTGAAGGCAGACTCTCGTTCCTCTGAAGCTATCACAACTAACCAGAAGAAATTCTTTCCAGCACAAAGAACTCAACAAACCGGTTTCTCCATGTTTACCTTATTTATTATGTGTTTACTTCTTGAATGTTGAAATATGTAAGGACCTTGTAGAGAGAAATTCCTTTCTATCATTCTTTGTTCTTCGTTCCTACACAACAAAAACACCACCGGCTCTATTGAGCTTACTTTGCGTCATGCTGACCACTGCAGGACATTTAACAGACATTATTTAGTTTATTCTTTACCACAACCTCCGGGAAAGAGGCATTACTCCAGTTTTCCAGAAAAGGAAAATGAAGCAGAGAAGTTAAGGAACTTGCCCAAGGTCACAGAACTAAAAATGACAGGGTTTCAACCCAGGCCACAGACGCTAGAGAATTCAGAGAAAATCCCCATCGCCCCAGTCAGCTGAGGTTAGCAGGAGCATGCACTTGTTTCTCAGTTACACTTTTCCCCTGGGCAGGAAGTGACCCTATCAGAACTGATGCCGGCAGATAGTGACTTGAACATTGGGCCCTCAGACCACGGACCCATGCATTCTCTCTCTGGCTTGAGGGTTCCTGCCAACTCATTCAGCTCATTACCCCAGGGCGCTTATGTGTGCATGGGGGTAGCGAGGGGTACAAGCCAGCACCGCCTGGTTGTGTTCATTTTCAGGGGCGCATAGAGCGATTGAAACTTTGGCCTCAGCTTCCAGAGATGCTGAACGGATCAAACTTTGGTCCTTAGACTCACCTGTGCAGTTCGATCGCTCCATTCACCAGTCTCTTACCTTCCATGCCGGCTCATTCCCACCCCAGAAGGCTCCCTGCGCCCCAGTCCCTGAGCCTGCTCTCCCGTGGCACTTGCCCCCGCTACTGTTGCCTGCTTGGAGAAGCTGTCTAGGCTTAAACAGAAACCAAAACAGCCGGACGCCCAGAAGCCTTGGGGAGGGAGGGCAGGCCAGTGGGGCGCAGAACTAACTCATTTGGGTCCCGGAGCCAGCTGGGCTCCGCACTCCCTTCTAGTGCCCCTGGCTCAGGCTGCTCCCCTCTTCCTTTTCAGAGCGGGAGAAAACGGGTGGCGACCCCGGCGGGCTCCAGCTAACAGCTTCTGACGGGCGAGGAGTGGGTGGGGGCCGGAGGGCGGAGCAGGGGCGGAGCTCGCGGAAACTCCAAGTGGAGCCCCGACTCTTCTCACCCGCCTTGGGGCGTCGGGCGACATGGCGACGCGCAGTGTGGGCCGCGGCGTCGGGCGGCTGCTGGGCAGCCTTTGCAGGCGTCCGGGGCTGCCGGTGCGGCCCCTGCGCGGGCTGAGCGCTCAGGGCGGGGCAACTTCCCACCTCTCGGGGAGCGCCCCCGCCGTAGCCGCAGCGCAGCCGGGTTCGTATCTCGCTCTGAGCGCTCAGGCTGCCCAGGAGCCGGCTGCCTTTTGGGGGTCGCTGGCGCGAGATACGCTGGTGTGGGACACCCCCTACCACACTGTCTGGGACTGCGACTTCAGCAGTGGCAAGATCGGCTGGTTCCTGGGAGGCCAGTTAAATGTATCTGGTGAGTGGCCTACGGGGGACTCTGGACGCTCCCGACTCACGAGTCCCGGGGATACTCCAGGAACCTCAGAAGGCAGCAGCTGTTCCTGGGCCAGGCGAATCGCAGCTGGCGTCTCGGCTGCCTTAGAGCCATCCCCTTCTCTAGTATTCCGCTCCACTCATTCAACCCTAAGGCTTGTCACCCCGGTCCCGCATCCCTCCAGGTCCTAGGGAATGCAACCCCCTCCTGGCCAGCTGCAAGCCGGGAATCCACAAGTTCGGCTCCAGGCACTGCCTATGGAGTCTCGGCTCCACGTCAGCTTGGCCTTGTCCCAGGGAAGCTTCTCAACCGACCATCTCCTAAGTTTAATTGCCGAGTTCACAGTGTCTCAGAGCGCAAACTGCGGGGAGCATCGGACAACAAACTGGGCCAGGCTTGGGTGCAGAGTGCCCTGCTCAAGGAACCGGGACTTCCCGGCTCCTGTACCTGGGCGGGAGGGGAAAATGGAAAGCGTGTAGTGGTTGTCACCTATGACTGCCGTGCCTGGGGACAGACCCTGCTGCGTAAACAGTCGTGGCGAATGGCCTGGGGAAGAGAAACACTGACACCCTTACAACCCCCACTCAGCGTCTGGAATCCGTTATCTCCTTACTCAGGGGTTTGTGGGAGGGAAATTCTCTCTCACCCCTCCCCTCTCCCCAAGACCTGCACCTCAAAGGCACAAACCCAGCTTTGGAACCGGTGGGACTCCGATCCCAGAAACTAGCTCCAGCAGACTGCTAATCCTCTGATTTCTGCTGAGCTAGAATCCAACTGTTCTGCTAAGGTTTGGGGGTGGGGGAGGTATATGTGGCACTCTGACCCCAGTATAAGGCACTGAGGAGGTAGAAAGAGAAGGTCCTGGAACTGAGGGCGGGCCTCAGACGAAGGGCTGCTGTCCTGCAGGATGGGGATAATGGGTGTGGTGGGTCTGCCAGATGTTTAAGAAAAGGACAACAGATCATGCCCTGGTCAAGGCCCAATTTGGAGGTGGGATCCTGTCTCTTCAGCTTCATCATCCCAGTTATTCTACTCCTCTGAGCCTCAGTCTCTCATTTGGTTGTTGGTGTTTTGTATTCTTTCTTTCTCTCTTTTCCTTGGAACTGGGGATTGGATCCAGGAGTGCTTTACAACTGAGTTACATCCCCAGTGCATTTAAAAACAAAAATATTTTTCCCCCAAAACAGAATTTCACTAAGTTGCTGAGGCTGACTTCAAATTTGCAATCTTCCTGCCTCAGGATCCCAAGTTACTGAGATTACAGGTGTGGACCATTATGCAAGTCTCTGTCTCCTCATTTGTAAAAATAATGCTCACTTTTTAGGCTGGCTGTGAGGACAGAATGCTCACAGGTATGGAACAGGCTCTTTGCTTATTGGTGATCCATGAGCAGTAGCAATTTCAATATAGCATGAAATAGCATGAAATTATAGGTAGTGTTTATTTTTCAAGCAAACAAAAAAAGAACTTTGGGCTAGCATTTTCCCCCACATTTCATGTTGTGCTACAGGCTTAATCAAAATGAGTCACTTACTAGATAAGTGTGTTCTTTAAAACTGACTCAGCAACAAATGTCCTTGAACTAATGGAGGTGTGTGTGTGTGGGGGGGGGTGGTGGTGGTGGTGAGAAGTCCTTAGGTTTGCAGAGTTGATGGAATGTGCCCTTGAAGAGTTGATAAAGCAACATGCAGAAGCAAGAGGGCAGAAAGTATGCAGTTCCTTTATAGACTGCCTCTGGACTCTGGAGGCCAAGGCTACTGGGAACATCTATGGTTGGCTCCTGCACAGTTGCAACTGGTAAGACAGTGGATAGACCTCATTGGGCTGACCAAGGATTCTATGAGCTAGGGTCAGGGGTAGTCAGCAAGAAATTCTGAATCCTTTTTCTTTCATTTATTTCTCCTGAATAAAGGCTTGATAGCTCATATTCTGCTCCACTCATTCAACTCTAAGCCATGTCACCCCGGTCCCACATCCCTCCCGGTCCCAGGGACTGCAAACCCCTCCTGGCCAGCTTCAAGCCAGGAATCCACAAGTCTGGCTTCAGACACTGCCTGTGGAGTCTCAGCCCCAGACATTGACCTTCAGAAAACTGTCTTGTAGAAAAGCATCTATTCTGTAGCTTTCTCATCTCAAATGGGCATTCCTAGCCACTCATCAGTCAGCCACATCCTTGTTCATTGCAGACCAGTGTCTGTGGACCAGAGTGGTAAGAATAAGAAAAAGAACAAGCCAGGCTGTGGCTTCACTAGGAGCTACCTAGAAATTTGTGGAAGGGATGCTTTGACCTAGTATCTCTCTCTCTCTGTCTCTCTCTCTCTCTCTGTCTCTGTCTGTCTGTCTGTCTCTCTCTCTCTCTCTCTCTCTCTCTCTCTCTCTCTCTCTCTGTGTGTGTGTTAAAACCAGCAGGATGACTTGTTTACCAAAATCATCCCTCTTGAAACTTGTATTACTCCTTCAGAAATATCTAGATCTAGACCAGCAGTTCTCAAAGCATGGTCCCAACTGGCAGTATTTCCTTACCTGGGAACTTTTTGGATATGCAAATTCTGGGGCCCATCCTAGACTTCCAGAATCATGAACTCTAGGAATAGGGACCTTTCATCTAGAATTAACAAACCTTCCATGCATAAGGATGTGCACCCAGGTCTAAGAATCACTGACATATATTCTCCAAACAGAGGAAGATGAAAGGCCTTCTAAAATAGGCAGAATTGGGATACACATGCTGGAAATAACTCTACTAAAGAAACAAACAAACAATGGCATGTGGGTGTTACAGTACACTTTAGAGGTTCCAGGTGGGTCTTTTGAGTCACACCTAGGTTGGAATCTTTGGGTTCTCTTTACTATACTTTGCTTTTTTCCTCATCTATAAAATAAGGATTGATTGTAGGCCGATTCTATTTCAGTTACCATTTTTGCATACCAAGCCTCCCCCACATTTAGTGGCACAAAGACAACTACCTTTTTATTATGCTCACATGTCCTGTGGGTCAGAATTCTAGACACAGCCTGTGAAGATGACTTGCTTCTCTCTCATACTTGGGGGAGAATCTGCTTGCTTCTCACTCCTGAGTGTGAGGCTGGTTGGTACTATTGTGAGAATATGGTCTGTCCCCTCAAAACTCCCCACTGTGAGGTTAAGATGGAAAAAAATCTAACCTTAGTATTCAGAGATGGGATTTTGGAATGTGATTAGAATTAGATAAGGTCATCAGGGTGGAGCCTTCATGATTAAATCCTGGTCACTTTATAAGAAGAGGACAGAGATACAGAAGATACACAGACAAAGTCCCTGTATCCTGCCATGTGACACCTTTATACCACCTTGGGACTCTGTCAACAAGAAGGACATTACCAGATGTTCTTCAAGGCAAGCTCTTTAACCTCTAGAATTGTGAACTGAATAAACCTCTTCTTTGTTAAATTATTCTGCTGTGATATTTCCTTATAGTCACAGAAAATGTACTAATACAGTTTAAATGACTTGAATCACAGGTTGGGCTCCACTGGTAAACTACACACAGCTTCTCATACCCAAAAATTACACAGAATTTCTCACAGCCTGATGTCTAGGCCCAGGTAATGTCCTGTGGCCTGAGGTCCAAGTGATCAATGCAAAAATTGTTAGGCTGATAAGCCTATTTGATCTGGGAGGGTTACCTGTTTGCCTTGTTTACAAGTTTCCTTATTGATGAGGTTTATCAGCACTCACCTCCTAGGGCTCTTGTTAGGATTAGATAAGACTTATAAAGCACTCAGCACTGTTTTTAATGTATTACAGCCCCAATTACTGACCAGTGTTAATTATTAATGAAACATTTGGGAAGACTGTGTCCTTGAATTTGGCCTTCAGCAGCTGCTAAGAACTGTGTTCCATCTGCACTGGACCATGTGTGTTTGTATCTGATCATCCCAGGATGGGTGAGAAGCTGACTTTAGAAAACACACAGGCACCCAAATTGCTCCCAAAGCATCTCAGTACCTTGCCCATTCAATGCTTTGATAAGGTGGGATGAGGATGTCACTGCCCCCAGAGCAGCTAGGTAGATTCTCCACTCCCTTCAGTGACTTGTCTCCTTTGCCTTTATGTAGGTCTGCTTTGCAGAAGGTTCTTTGGAAAAATAAATTCTATAAAGGGATTCTTTCCCACCTTTGAAATTTGGTTCTGTTTTTTATAGGGTGCACAGGTGTTTTTGCTCTGTGGCATGTAAACTGAAGAAGTCAGGAAGTTGCAAATGAAGAGCTGCAGCATAATGATGTGTGTGTGTGGCTTTCAAAACACACAACTGTGCTTTAATTTCTAAACCCTAAAATTTGAGTCTGATTTATTTAAAAAAAATGGGTGTATTTGTACTTAAGCAAGAATGTAAATAAACTATTTTTAACCAAGCATTGATCTCCCTGCTACCCCCCTGTGGTGCTGGGGATCAAACCTAGGGTTTCACAGGTGTCAGGCCAATGCTCTACTACTGAGCCGCATCCCCAGACAAACAGTGAGAGATTTTTTTTCTTTTCTTTTTTTAATATGTGTACGATGCTATGGATGAAACCCAGGACCTCACATGTTGGGCAAGTGCTGTACCACTGAGCTATACCCCGAGTCCTCTTGGATGATTTTTGGAACATGAATTATATAAAACAGAAATCATTTTACTGCCACTTTCTCTTCTATTACATACCTCCTTCAATAATCCAGAAGACAGATACATTGATGATGGCAAGATACTACACAGTTGCACAGTTGTGCTTCATTTTTCTCTCAGTGATTAAAATAACTTGTGTAAGTTTTTTTTTTTTTTAACTCTAAATGAAAATGTAACTCCAATTTTAGGAGGCGTATCCTCTGGAAGAATCTGAATTCTTCCCAGTTGTCAGAGGCATGACTTACTTTAAATAGCAGATGCTCATGGAAAGTTGGCAAATACAATTTTTGTGACTGACGTAATACCCCAATATGTGCCAAGGAGGTTTGCTATTTAAAGAAGACCATTGTGAATCCTTTTGTGAATTTTAACTCTCTAGTTTCTTTTGATTAAAATTAACTTTTTTTTTTTTTTTGTGTGTGTGTGTGACTAACTGAGGGGTGTTCTACTACTGAGCTAGATTCCTAGCCCTTTTTATTTTATTTTTAAAATATTTTTTTTAGTTGTAGTTGGACACAATACCTTTTTATTTTATTTATTTATTTTTACGTGGTGCTGAGGATTGAATCCAGTGCCTCACACGTGCTAGGTGAGCACTCTACTGCTGAGCCACAACCATAGCCCTTGCAGCCCTTTTTATTTATATTTTTTATTTTGAGACAGGGTCTTGCTAATTTCTGAGGCTGACTTCAAACTTGCAATCCTCCTGCTTCAGCCTCCTGAGTAGCTGGGATTACAGGAGTACACCACTGTGCGTGCTTAAAATTATTTTTTTGTGTGCTGGGTCAACTTCAAATTGGGGTGTGTATGTGCAAGGGATATATTTAAACAACTAACCAGAGTTTTTGGGCTGAGGGTGTAGCTCAGTGGTAGAGTGCTTACCTAGCATATGTGAGAGGCCCTGGGTTTGGTCCTCAGTACTACAAGGGAAAAAAATAGAGTTCTTGAAAATTCCTACATTAGTATTTTCATTTTCATACTGGAAATGATAACACTCTTGTAATTCTTTTTGGTTAGTGAAACTAAAAACCCATGACCCACAAACAGGTATTAGCTTAACTGCTGGGAGGCTGTGTTGGGCCTGGGGTTGGGCCTGTGCTCCAGTGAACTTGAGCCCGCACTCTGCTCCCAAGGGCCTCATCTCTTCCTCAGGACATCAACATGAAGTGGTTGGTGGTCCCATTATCCAGGTGTGGCAAAAAGGCTCCAATTTATACAGTGGTGGAGTAATTTAGAAAATACCCCATCCCACAGACCTGAATTGTAATCAAGAGATGGATCATAAATCAGTTGTCAAAAGACAAAATCAACAATTTAGTTTAACGATCCTGATTTTTTTTTCTTTTGTCTTTGTGTTTTTTTTTTCTTTTTTTTTTTTCTGATTCTAGAATTGGGCAACACTTCTATTTTGTAAAACAGATCCAGTGTTCCAATGGGCGAAGCTTAGAAGAGGTTGGTTTTATAGATAGTGAAGGGTTGAAAAAAGTAGAAACAAAGAACAAAAAACTATTTTGGACATTTCAAAGTTATTTTCCTTTTGTAAGGCAAGAGCAGGGAGACAGAACCATAGAAAAATAACTGACAGGTTTACATCAGTTTGTTTCAGGTTACACTGGGGTGTGCGTATGAAAGGATTAAGGCAGAGGGAACTTTATTACCATGCCAATTGAAACAGGCCTATTGGGGAAGTTTGGCTGTTACCCCACTAGTCCTAATTTTTCTTAAGGGCAGATAAACAGCCTAGTTTCAGCTTGGCGACCTTGAACTTTAACAGGAGTGACTCCATTTTAATTTTTAGCCTGATCTATGTAGGAACTTAATCCAAAACAACGGCCTTCTGTCATTTTTATTCAACATGGTAAACGAACAAGTCCATACTGTGGTAACTTGCTCAAGGGGTTTTATTTATTTATTTTTCTTTCTTTCTTTTTTGCAGTTGTTAGAGGAAGAATGGTGCTCATGATAAAGGAATCTGAGGGTCCCTGTCCTCGGAGACTTTTTGATTCCTATGGGAGTCTGGTTCAGCATTGTGTCCCATAATGGAGACCACTGAACAGAATGAGGAATTAATAAGTGTTGTGGCCAGTTTTCTGCTGGAAGGAAAGACTTTTGTGTGTTGAGAAATTTGAAAAAGGCTTGAAGTAGGTGGGGCTGTGCCTTAGATTGCACTAGGCCTTTCCCCACTCTTCTTGGAAACACTTGGAAATGGATTTTTTTTTGTCCCATTGCCCAGTTCTTTGAATTGAGTTTTTTTTTTTTTTTAAACTGGTGTGTGTGTGTGTGTGTGTGTGTGTGTTTATTTAAATGTAGGATTTTCATCCTCCCTTCCCAATTTCCTTCCCTCCATATTTCCTTTCTTCCTTCCCTCTTTCCCTTTCGCCTCCCTCCTCTTTTCTTCTCTCCTCTCTTCTCTTTCCTTTTTTTCCTTCTGTCTCCCCACCTTCCTTCTTTTTCCTCCTGGATTTGAGGCACTAGCAGAAACCATAAGTAACAGCCAACGTGCCCATAGCATTTTAGGGCCCCTGTCCCTCAGGTAACACACTGTGGTGGCTGTGAGCAAAGATGAGTTATTCTGTTTGTTTCTCGTGAGAACACTCTGACGACCTCTGGCCCCATAACAGAAAACTCTCAAATGACGCCTAATTCCTACAGTCCCACCCAGAGTCATTAAACCACCATATGGAGCAGAAAACTGAGATTTAGCTTAAATAACAAGAACATTGTTAGTGGTTAGTGAGCATTTGGCCAGGGCTTGGACTTGAGACCAAGAATTTTTAGCTATGGCATCAGACTGCCAGCTGGGCATGGCCAGATGCCATACAAGACAGGTGTGATTAATACTCTCCTTCCAAAAGGAAAAAACAAAACAAAACAACAACAAAACCTCCCCCCAACCCATGGAATCCAAAATCTACATATAAGATAGATGTGCTTTCAGATATAAATAAAAAAATTTTACCTAAAAAAAGATAGATGTGGATGTAGACACATGAACATCTGTCGTTGTGTGGCGCTGAGACAAAGGGGGCAGCATGAGAATCATCTAGTTAAAATGGAAATAGGGGCTAGAATGAGGCTCAGCTGCTTGTGTGCTTACAATCCCACTAGGGGATTCTGACACCACTCAAGGTTGAATAGCACCAATTTTGGCTAAAAATAAGATCTTCTATTTGAGGGTCAAAGCCACAAAGATAAGAACTCTGTTTCCTCTTCTGGTGCCAGCTAGATCCCAGTTCCCTCTTCTAGCTCAAGGACTTGAATGGTCCATGTGTTCATCATCCAGAGTTTTGGTGTATGCTTAGCTCTATGCTCTGGGCTAGGCTGTCCATATACAAAATGGACAGGACATCTGGCCCCTGCCCAAAGTGGCACAGCAAGGAGTAAACATTTCAAGCAATTAGAGGAAGGCATGGGTCCAAGGGCAGAAAGATGTGCAAAGAGAAGAAGTGTAAGCTGAGACAGGAAGTATGAGTTGGAAGGTGTGGGGCAGCATCAGGCAGGGGACATACCAGGACCCTGGGGCAGGAGGAGTTCCCTGAACTCTGCACGGCCAGCAAGGAAACATCTTTCTAAGCCTCTGTAGCCACCAGTCAAGTGTCCTCTGTGTTGTGGAGGAGGCACCTAGGGAACACTGCACTTGGGGATTCATTCTGACCTGCCTGGATTTCTGCCATCTAACCAGTCCCTGGGAAGAGATGGACACGCAGCTGATCTCAGTGGTCACCTGGCTGTACTCTAGTACAGCCAGGCTTTCCTCCTCCTCCTTTCTTAGCTCTGACTTCCTGTTTGGCATAAAACAGGTGTAATCACTCTCTGTTGAAGGACAATGTGCCAACACTGTGGCTTTCATGAGAGGATGGGATGCGGTGAGATGAACCCCGGTGAAGTGTAAAGTGTGGTTTGAGCCCTTCCTGCAGCTTTCTGGCTGGGAGCTTAGGCAGGTCACTGGACTACAAGGAAGTCTCTGAGGCTGTTTCTTGATCTGCATCTGGCTAGGCGGCATCTTCAGGGTTATAAAGGGGTCAAAGTTTGTCCGACTAGAACTTCTCAGATGAGAACCTGGACACACAGCTCCTGGGAACTTCTCAGCAGATCTGAGTGGTTGAAGGATTGCATATATCACCAACACCCAGGTGATGGCTGGAGAGGCCCAGGGCT
Source organism: Urocitellus parryii (assembly GCF_045843805.1). NCBI lineage: Eukaryota > Metazoa > Chordata > Mammalia > Rodentia > Sciuridae > Urocitellus > Urocitellus parryii. The sequence goes on from NC_135536.1 coordinate 151,132,991, forward strand.
AAAGAGAGCCCAGGTCTAATGTGAGTAGCCTGCTCGCTGCCAACCTGCCTTTTGGGCACATAGCTTTCATCCAGTCCAATTCTGATTCTCCTCCAGAACTTTCTGCAGCACCAATCCTGAGCTGAGCCTTCCTAGCTTGTCATGACCTGCCCAGAGTTACATCCAAGGCCAGGTAGCTGGGGAAAAGGTCTTGTGCCAAAGGATGGCCTCTCTTCTGATTGCTCTAGAAGCCAGAAATCCATAGTTTTAGTGTGAAAAGTCTCGATTTATTGACTGCACCCCCCCCCCCGCCACTGGTCAGAGAAACAGCACATTTGTAAGCTGGACATAGTTGGCCAATATTTGCCAAACCAGTTTGTTCATTTTTCCCCTAACAGCCTTGTTTTTCTCACACCTACCTGAACTAGCCTTTACTTTTCTAGACTATTCTAAGCCTCACCTGTCTGTTAAAATCACACCCTGTTCACATCTCTTCTTTCCTCCACCACAGACAGGGCTCACCTTTCTCTCACCTTTCTCTCTGTTGCATAAAGCTGTTCTTGGCTCCCTGTTGGGGCCATCACAGGGTGACGGTAGAGAGCGCGGTAGCCAGATAGACTCTGAAGCTAATCTGCCAGCATTAAAGCCAGTTCTCCTACTGTGTGACCTTGGCCGACCACTTAACTTCTCTACCCGCTTCCTTTCCCATTTGTAATGGGACAATGCTAGTTCTCACTCCTGGCCTACGGAGGGCGCTGTTCATGTGGAGGCTGTTGCTATTACTCTTTCAGTCTGGGGTTGCTCTTAACTTCCATGGGTTTGCCTTGTTTGGGTAAATTCAGCTCCATTGTTCTGTTTGGACGAATGTTACCGTACCTGCCATAGCCTGCTTTGTGTTTTGGTTACTTGCGTGTTTTCTTATGTTTGTAACTGTTAACCTGCACCCGTGGGGTTGAATATCTGTCCTTGCATTCCCTTCTGTACTCAGCATTGTGTCTTGATCAGAATTGGTGGCCAGGACACTGGTTGAATTAAACCACCTCAGGCTTTATGTACCTCTCCCTTCTGTGCTCCTAAAAGACCCCCCCATCCAGAAAAACACTTGGGGAAAGTGGCTTACAATGAGTGGAATAGGAATCTAGTGTTTTAAAAATCGCATACCATGTCATGCTGAAACACAGACACCCTGTGGTCTTCTTGATGTTATCTGTGGTCTCTGGGTCTGGGTGCTCCAGGGCTAAAGCTGAAAATAAAGAAAGCTTTGTGATAGTTTCCCAGGCACAGTGGTACACACCTATAATTCCAGCTACTCGGGAGGCTGAAGCAGGAGGATCATAAGTTTGAAGTCAGTCTCTGCAAATCAGTGAGGCTCTGTGTCAAAATAAAAAATAAAAAGGGCGGGGGATGTAGCTCAGTGGTAAAGCACCCTGGGTTTAGTCTCCAGTACTGTAAAAACAAAAAAAACTAACAAATAAATAAAGAAACTCTTGATGATGGTGTGTGTGTGTGTGTGTATGTGTTGATAACTTTACTAAACAGAGTGTAGCCTGGCTTTGCTGTGTACACATGGCATCTGAAGAAATGTGTACACACACACACTATATCTATTGATTGTACAACTCTAGATTTGCCACTAAAACCCCTTTTTGTCTCCCTCTCTCTACCTATCCACCCTCCCACTCTTTTTTTTTTTTTTTTACATCATGGGAATTGAATCCAGGGGTGCTCAACCATTGAGCTATATCTCAAGCCCTTTTTATTTTTAATTTTGAAATAGGGTTTTGCTAAGTTGCTGAGGCTGGCCTTGAACTTGTGATTCTCCTGCCTTAGCCTCCCAACTAATTGGGATTCCAAGTGTGAGTCACTGTACCTGGCTTCACCAAACCCCTTCTTAGTTCAACCTCTTGCTTTACCTCTCTTTTAGTTTTTGGGCATATCTTCTCTTCTTTTTTCTAGTACTTTAAAGAAATTTCCTGTATCAATTAGTAGTACTATTAATTTCCCTCCTGTATCTACATTTATTAAAATTTTTGAGATACAAATTACATATGGGACACTGAGGTGACCCTGAAAGACCAGGTGGACTTGCAACCACTGACCACTGATCTCCTCCTCCCCCAAAATCTATTCAGAGTACTCATTTCCTCCAATTACTTGGGTACCTTTGTTAGGAAAGTGAGTAAGGAGGAATTGGCTTTGAGGGTTGGTTGCAAGGGTCTGTTTAAGTAATTGGTCTGAGTTAAGGTCACCTTTGAAATCAAATGAACAGTAAACAGGATGTCAGCAAATGAACAGATCATACTAATCCTCAGGTTTACAGTAAACCAGTAGCACTGACCTTCCATTTTTTTTACAGGCAAGTCATGTGATCTGAGCTTTGATAATAGAGGGGGAAGGGAGCAGAACTTTCTGGAAAACCAGATGGCATTTTCCCATCATTGAGTCACTTTTTGGAACAGAGGCTGGTTTATACGGTGTCAGGTGGAGAGAAGATTTGGATCCCTGCGCTGGCTGGTACCTCTTGTACAAGGAAGCTTGCTCCACGAGCTGTGTATTCTTTCCTACAGCTCAGGCTGACGTGCCCAGTGCAGGCTACACCTAAAACCATCCAGGGAGCTTTGAGGTCCAGCCTGGAGCCTCACTGGATAGGGAGACCAGGGAAGGTCCAGGTGATGGCAACTGGTAGCCAGGGTTGGGAACCACTGGTGTTTGTGGTCCCAGTAATAGTTTGAGAATAAGGAATATTTGTAGGAGGTCACCTTTCACCTTTGGGATAATGTTTACAGGGTGGTGCCTCCATTTTTGCAGCTCTGACAATCACCCTTTCCTTGCAGGGAGGTAGAAAGCTCACAATGGATGAGGGCAGGGTCTTTCTCTGCACAAGTAGAGCAAGCCACAGCAAAGTAGATCCCTGCCCCCCTCTTCTCTCTAAAAACATGAAGAATTAATGTCTGTACAACCTGTTTTTGTACAGTCAACTGCTTGGATCAGCATGTTCAGAAGTCCCCCGAGAGTGTGGCTTTGATCTGGGAGCGAGATGAGCCTGGAACTGAAGTGAGGATCACCTACAGGTACTGTCTATCCCTTCTCAGGCCTCCACACCCAGCAGGGTGACCGGAGTTTCCCTGTCTGTTGGCATGGATCAATGACAGTCATGACTGCCAGCACCAAACACCCATGCTGTTCCATTTAACAGCGAAGGATTCTCTAGCTTGGCAGGAGCCCCAACCTCCTTGTTCACTTTGGCAATTTAATATCTTTAGATTCCCATAAATGCAACTGAGTTTTCTGAAACAAGCAGAGATGACAAATGTTCAAGGTACAGGGGAGGCATTTGGCCTGGTCCTGCTGGTGGTGTCTGGCTCTGGAGGAGTGGGTGGCTGAAAATCAGAGAACACGATTCAGCTTTGGAAATGTCCTTTCATTTCAGAAAAAGGAAGCTTGGGAACAAACTGAATAAAATACACACTGGAGTCATAAAAGCCGGTCACTTAACCTTTTATTCTCACTTGTGAGTGTGGGACAATACATAAAAATAGCCTTGGAGTTTTTTTTTTTTTTTAACAAACTTGATACCATATTTTGCCCCATAATCATCATTACCACATTCATATACATTTGTGAGCATTCCATGCATCTTCATTTTGTATCAAACATAATTTAGTCATAAATGATTTTAAAGTAATACTGGTATAATTTTAAAAAAATTGCTTCGCATAATGATTACACCCCACTTTTTTGCAAAAAAAAAAACCCCAAAATTGGCACAAGATCTGCAACAATTATGTGGTGAAATGTGGTGATTTTATTCTTGGATTTCTTAAGCAGATTCTTTGCTATATCATGGGCCAAGCACATGTGTATTGGGCGGTTTAGCTGAGCTCATGGGTAATGGGCCTTCCTAAGGTTTCCTGTAGGGGCTCAAATTCCTTGTGATCAGTCAGTGTGGAGTATAGGTTTGGCATTAAAGCCTTCTTGGCCTGAGACTGGGGATGTAGTTCAGAGGTAGAGCAGTTGTGTAGGACGTACCAGGCCCTGGGTTTCACCCCTAGCACTGAAAAAAACAAAAACAAAACAAAACCAAAAAACCCAAACCTTAAGGCACAATTTGCCATAATTTTCCTTTACAACAAGCTGCCTAAATTGTGTGTCCTTTGTTCACATATCTTTCCACCCCTCACCTCTTTAGGTCTTCTGCTATGATCACTATCCTAGAGGTGGCTTCAGACTTCCCTGGTCTAATCATCTAGCAAGTCTTCATTGGGTGCCTTTGTGTCCAGCAGGACAGGATAGGTTATGTGTAATAACAATCAATCCTCAAATTCCCAGTAGAGTGGTCACTTTTGACTGAATAGTCAAGGAGGTTCTCCCTGAAAAGGAGGTAGAAAGCTGACCATGGAAGTCATTTAAGCTGAAGTCCAATGACAAGGGGAATAATTTGCCCTGGGAACAGAAAAAAAAGTACAAGTAGCTGGGACCTGGGAGTGAGGGGGACACTGGAGGAGTATTCAGAGAAATGGATTCAGCCTGAAGATCTGAGAGTGAGTTACTCTCTGGCCAACTTGAGTGACCTGAAGGTAAATGGGCCCCCACCATTGCTTTTCATTTGTTTCTCAAATTTCAGTTTTAGCCCAGACCAAATTCACCAAGCCTGGTAAAACTGTGCTCAAATTAACTTTTGCATGCAGCAGTGGTGACGTTGGTTAATTTGCTGCAGCTCCCAGTGGAACTGGCCTGCTTGTCCCCCACCCCCACCCTATCCCTCAGGCCCATCAGAGACTTCACAGCTGTGGATCCTCAGCTTCTTTCCCTTACAGGGCTGAACTCTGGGCTTGTGTTTGCTTCTTATTTCTGTTCCCTATCTCCATCTTGCTTCTGAGAGCCTTGGGTCCACTGGACCCACCGAGTGAATCCCCATGCAGTCCTCCTGTGCACAGGGGATTATGAGGGGTGCTGGTCAAATAAATAGGGTGCTGTGACATTTTAATGATTTTTGACCCAGCTCCATTTGTCTGTAAACAGACTTTTCTTCTGAAAAGGGCCTTAAGGCAGTTGCCTTGGGAGTCATCCTTCAATAAAAGATGAGAAACATCTGTGAGGCCAGAGGTGCTAACTGGATACCAGCTGTGAGCAGTCCAGTCCTGGCACTCCCTGGAGGACTAAACTCCTTCCATCTGTGTCCAGCATGTGCCTGGACCCTGGGGGCGGGTGGACCATGGGTTACACCCACTCCCAGCCTCTCTGTATGCTGCAGTCTTCAGCAGGGTGTGAACTAGGCTCCATGGCCCCCTGAAATGTCTGGTTAAACATAAACCATGTGGAATGTTCAGGACTGCGGCCAGTCCTGAACAAGGGCGACTTTAGTTCCATAGCAAAGAAGTAGCCTTGGGTCACAGAGACAAATTTATGAATATAGGTAAGGTATTTATTATTCTAAGAATGAGCAGACTTAGTCCAAAATGGTTTTGCTGATCTTAGCCAGGCTTAAAACCAGGTAGCTATTTCTATTTGCTTTTTGAGTGAAAAGTGTACATACAGGTTCTCTGTAATTGCAGCGAGTCCTTGAAGGACCCTGGTTAATCATCTTCCTGGTCATTTTAGGAGTTTGATATGAGATTTTCTTCCTGTCCTTCCACACTTACTGCTGGCTGTCTACCAGCATGCTGGAGGGTGCACATGAGCGCACACACACACACACACACACACACACACACTCAAGCACACAACCCAGTGTTAAAACCAAGGACAACTTAGTCATTGAAATGAAGTGCTTTCTGCCCTGATGTCCCTGATGTCCCTGATGTCTCATGCAGCGGTACCACAGGAGCCTCAGAATAGCCACAACCTTTCTGGGTTCAAAGATTAACTTCTAAACTCATAGTCTCTTCCTTCCTTCCTTTTTTCCTTCCTTCCTCCCTTCCTCCCTTCTTTCCTCTTGTGGTGTTGGGGATGGAACTCAGGACCTCATACTTACCGGGTAAGACTTGTGCCACCAGTGGAGCTAGAGCCCCAGCCTGCAGGCCCTTTAAAGCAACCCCATAGGACTGTACTTTCCATAGGTTGGGGTGTTGATGCAAGCTTACAAGTGGCTGGAAATTCTGCATGCTAACATGCCCCTGGGACAGTGACCAAGGAGAAAGAAATCTCTTGACTTTTACCCCTTACTTTGACCTCAGGCACAGCAGGCAGTTGTCAGTACCTGCAGACTCACCCTGGGATTGGCACAGTGGACTTTGCTCTGGAGGAATTTGCAGCCTGATTTTTCTCTGGTTATCATAGGACTTGGGGTCAGCAGAAAAAGTCAAATTCTGGTTTAGGATCATCCTCTGTTGGTTTGATGAATTGTGAAGTCACGTAGTCTCTCCAGGAACAATTTTCCCATCTATAAAATGGAGGCAATAATTATAACCAAATGACTCTACAGTGTTAGCACAAGGAGATGGTGGAATGCATTGAAGTGTAAATACTATCTGAGTGTGGTGGTGCATGCCCGTAATCCCAGCTACTAGGAGATGAGACAAGAGGATTGCAAGTTGGAGGCCAGCTTCAGTAACTTAGGGAGACCATATCAACAGCTCACTCTCCATAAACTACGGGGCTTAGCCCTTAAGAACACACACACACACACACACACACACACACACACCCCTACATGTCTCAAAATAAAAAATACAAAAGGCTGGTATTGTAGCTCAGTGGTAGACTGCCCCGTGGTTCAATCTCTAGTACCAACCCCTCCTCCAAACAAAACAAACCAATTAAAAACAACAAAAAATTATCCAGTAAAAAAGAATGATGATTATGATAGTAGCCACTATTTATTGAGTACTTACTAAGTTTGAGTTCTATTTTAAACACCATGACTGCATTATTTTAAAGACCACAATTTGTTTGGAAAAGAATAATAATGCTAATTATTATTATTACTACTTCCAATGTTTTATCATGAAAAAATTGAAACAGTGCACATACCATCTGCCCACCACCTAGATTTGTTTTGTCATGTGTGGTTCATCCATCATCCCTCTAAGTATGTTCCCAGACATCAGTATTTCTTTCACAAGTCTCCATCATGCACATGATGAACTAGAGGACGTTATGTTTTTATTTTTCTCTTTTGATGTGAAATTTACCTGCAATGGAATGCACAAGTTTACATTTGCTGGATTTTGACCCATGCATACCCCTGTGGAACTCAAACTCGTATTTTAAGAAACAGAACAATCATTGCTTCAGAAAGTTCTTGTGTCCCTTCTTAGTTAATCATCACCCCTCCCCCAGTAATCAACTTCCCATCTGATTTATTTTCTGAATGGGTATCTTTTTTAAGCCAACCTTTCAGAAAAGGAGACAGACTTAGGTGAAATTGTTTAACTAGGAGCAACTGTCTGGTGGGGGAAGCCATGGCTTGATTCCATGTCAGCAAGTTCAGAGCCAAGAACCCACATCACATGCCATAGGCTATGTCAGCGACTTCACTGGGACCTGATGCATCCTAGGACGAAGCCCTTCAAAATGGGCTACATCAGCATTCTTTTTCCGGGACTCAGCTTATGGGGGATCATTGCCTCTGGGTGGACACTCTTGTGGCCTTCAGGTGTGTGCTATTTTGTATATTAGCATCTAAACTCTACTTCACTTGGCCATAGACCTTTCCTGGGGCCAAGTGGTAGGGAGGCCTGGGGGGATTCACTTTAAGAACTTGGGGGGGGATGCCAGTATCCTCACCTGGCTCCCACTTTGTTCACATCACCAGTGCCTTCTCCCTGTGGCTTCAAAACCAGAGCTGAGTAGCAGCAGCAGGAGCCAATTCTTGGACACATCCTGCCAGAGGACACTGAGGCTGGGATTCAGCCTGGGATTGATCTGTGACCAATTCCTCATATGTGACCTGAACCCCCTTTTAGCTTTCCTTTGCCCAGAGCCATCTCCCCAAGGGACCTAGCAGGCTCCTTGGAGCAGGGCCCCTGGAGGCCACTAGGCCAGGCATAGATAATTTGCATGCTCCCTGAAGTAAGGTGGCAAGAGAGCACTCTAGGCAGCTGCTTCTTCTTACCATCCACATGTGCCTCTTTTAGAAGATGGTTCTTCTCATCTTAGTTCAGATGCACAGATTGTAGAGACTCTTGGGAGTAGACACACAGAAAAACTCAAGTGCTTTTCCTTCGGCAAGATGATGTCAATGTTGGGGAGACTGATGAGGCTTCAGCTCTGCTACCTGCCTGGGTAGTATGTAATCTCCCTGCTAATCCTGGGGTCTAGGCCAGGGATTTCCAAGCTAGGGGTGGACACAGGCCCTTCAGAGCTGTCGGAGGCCTTGCAGCTGGTCTCACATCTGTTCAGCCTGTGGGGTGTGACCTGAAATAGGAGAAGGCAAGTTGTGAGAGCCAGAGTGAGTGTTTACCAAGCCGGAACCAGGGTTCTTTAATCTGCCTCTCTATAGGGGACTTTAATTTAAACTTGAGGCCAAATGAGAGTTTTTTAAATTAAACCATAAAAATCCAGGTTTTATCTCTGACCATCCTTGTGACTTTGGGGCCATCCCTCTGGGCCTCAGCATCCTCATCTGCAAAAGCAGAAATTAGAAAACCTTGGGTACTGTCCAACACTGGTGGACTTGAGCCAGGAAGGCGGGTCCTAATCAGTATTGTGAGACATGGTGGAGCATTGTGGGTCCCCTGAGTGTGCTGGGAAGGACAGTATCATGTGCCTGAATCATTCAGCATCTGTGGCTAAATGATTTCCACAGGGCTGATTTCCTGGGATTTCATTCTGGGCCTTTTTCTTGGGTGGGAGTTGGGTGCAGTGAGAAAGCTCCGCCCAGAGGAGCAGAGGGGATGTCAGGCCTCCCTGGCTCTGCCTGCCACAAACCCCTCAGTGGGCATGGAGGGCAATGGTTTTATCTTTGGGAGGGCTGGGTGAATGTTGGACATCATCGAGAATTCACATAGCCAGTGCCTAATCGCGGAGGGCCCACAGGGAAGCGCAAGATGGGACCTGTCTTGTAGGGTGCCCTTTTATCTGGGGAAGAGGGAACTGCTATACACCACATGCTGCAGCCAGCTGGGGATGGGGTGGGGGATTTTCAAGTTGGAGCTGCCTTCCTAACAGTCTTGTCTCTGTCTAGGGTGTCTTCAGCGTGGTCACTTAGGAAGGTCACAGAAGTGGCTGGTGTCAGTGGATTCAAGTGGTAGGAAGCAGGAAGTCTCACTGTACACAACACCCAGTTGGAGAAGGCTTCAGGGAGGGTTGAGTTTTGAGAGGCAGAGGAAGGAAGCATGAGGATGAAGGCAGGAGGAACCATGGGAGGTATGCATGTTGCAGGGCGTGTATAAGGTCCTTGCTTAGCATCTGGATGGCCATCTTAAGCGACAACTGTCATTTTAAGGGAAAAGTTTCGCTTTCCCTCCCAGAGGCATTTCTGAGAAAGGCTCTCCCTCATACCAACCCAACCCTTAACTGCTGCATTAGGACCCACCGGGCTCTGATTCCTGAGCCTCTCCCATAAAAGTCCCAGAACTCGAGCCCATTTTTCCTCTCGCTCCTATAGAGAGATGGCCTTTGTTTGTCAGCTCTGACAAATAAATTCTTGTGTATATCTCTGCCTGGTCTCTGTCTTTTCATTTCTCGATTACTCATCTCTCATTCCTTGCTTTCCCTTAAGTGTATCTTCACCAAGCTGCCAGATGCCTGCTTTGTCCCCTGACTATGTGAAACTCACAGAAAATCACCTCTCTGACCCTCAGTTTTCTTATCTGTACAATAGAATCATGGTTTTCCTCCCCTGGTCTGCTGAGTGTTGCTTGGGACACATAGGATGAAAGCCCAGACCTGTGTTTGGAGAGGAATGGTCTATATTTGCTGCATATTGAGGTTCGTTTGCTGCATATTTGGCGTTAATTTAAGGTCAGCAGAGTATTTCAGAAGCACAGGGCTGGGGATGTCTGTGTTTGCTGGGCTCAGGAGTGGGTGGGTGAGTGGGATTCCACCTTAAGTGCATTAGCAAAAGGCAGCCCCATCCCTCCCCATGCCTGCACTTCTTCCTTAGCACCCACATTACTTGCTTTAGAGAACAAGCTCCTTTATTAAAACATTGAGGCAGTTGAGGGAGGCTCATTAACTGACTGAGGTTGATGGATGCAGTGGGATGGGATGGGGAAACAACCCTCTCTGCAGTTGGTGTGTTCAGGGAACCCCAGAGTTGGAGAGAGCTGTCAGAGGCTCCTGGGCCACAGGTGATGTTCAGGCCTGGCTTCCCCACCCGAGAGGAGGTGGCACTCTGGGTGGTCATCTGAGTAACTCCATTTGGGAAGGTTGGTCTGGAATCTGCATGCTGGCAGTGGGAATCTAATAGAAACTCGGTATTACTTGATATGCACAAGTTAAGCCGGCACCTATATTGCCTTAAGATTTTGGCTCCAGATGTTCAAGCTGGGAAATGGTTCTGTTCTTTCTATATATGACCACTGTTTCAGGGCACTGTTAAGGTTTTCAGAATTTCATATTTTAGAATAGCTGCATCTTCAGACTGCAGCAGCAATGACCTCACATCTGGATGTCTCCAGAAACCTTGATGGGGAAATTTCTGAGAATTCTTTGGGAGTAAAGCCTGGCAGAGGTTTAATTCCAGGACACACACATGCTTCCCTGAGAGCTGGTGGCCCACTTTTGTGAATCCCCTTTCTGCATGCAGGAGTTTGCAGGGAGTGACCAAGTTGTGGGAAGTGGAGGGGCGCTGGCTCCTGGAGAGGGGGCAGGGCTCTGGCAAGGGGAGCGTTGATGCTCAATGCTTGGGGCTTGTGGAATCTGTGAGTAGGTGGCCAGGGTTTTGTTATTCCCAGTTTGTGTTTTTCCTCCGGTTTTTGCAGGTTCTTGACTGAGGGGTTAGTCTGACTCACAGCTTTGTTGTAGGCTGCACTTTGGTGTCCCTTGGCCATGTGGGTGGGGTCTCCAACAGGGCAGCACAGCCAGTATTAGGTACCAGGAGGTTGACACCTTTTACCCTTCTATACTGCCTTGAAATGTGTATTGCCCTGGCCCATCTCCCTATTTCCTCCCCCAGAGTTCGAATCTTCATTCTTTTGCCTTCTCATCCCCCTCCATTTTCTCCTCCCATGGTAGGGGGAGCACAGCAGTGCCTCTGCAGCTGGAGCCCAGCCCTGGGGAGGATGGGGATGGACTGTGGGGGCCCCTGCTTATTCCTCTGGAAGACACCTACCCTCCCCCTGCTGCCTTATGGGGCTGCCCTTCTCCCCCTTATGGGGCAAATGCTGAAATGGATAACCCTAGTTCCTATTCCTGACCCTAACTCCCAGAAATCCTCAGGAACTGGGACATTTACATAGCTGGAAAAACCAGAATTAGGATTTGAGCTCAGTTTTGGCTGGGGCCATCCACTGGGGAATCTGAGGCTCAAGTCCTGTGCTTGGAAGAGGTAAAGGTGGGGTGCTTTACCACTGAGCTACATCCTCAGTCCTTTTTATTTTGCTGAGGCTGCCAGGAACTTGCAATCCTCCTGCTTTAGCCTCCCCAATCACTGGAATTATAGGTTTGTGCTACTGCCCCTCCTCCTCTTCCTTCTCCTCCTCCTCTTCCTCTTCCTCTTCCTCCTCCTCTTCCTCTTCCTCCTCCTCTTCCTCCTCCTCTTCCTTCTCCTTCTTTTTACTGACAATTTTTAAGTTGTTTATTGGAAGTATTAGGTTTTTTTAAAACCTACTAATTATTTTGCTATACAAAATAAAACTCATAATATGAACTTTTAACATTTTGGTATAAAATTAATAATATGGAAAAAGATGCAAACCAACCAAGAGGTAAAAAGTTTTTAACAGTGGCACTGTGTACAAGCATCTTTTATTCAAGTGAACATCCAGGCTAATAGTTTATTTTCCCTTTGTTGATATTTCTCACAAACTTTTTAGTAAGCATGGTTCTTGGTGGTGTGTGCAGGGGCTGTGTGCAGACAATGTACCTTCTTACTGATAGGATGATTATCTTCCAGATGGCTGGAGCCATGGAGGACAAGCAAACACTCATAAAGCATGGATACCACTTGGGAAGGGGCTCATCAGTGCCAGAAAGTTTCAGGACCATCATGAAGGTCTGGACAGAGCTTGTAGGAAGTAGGAAAAAGTGGCGATGATGGCTGTGAAGTCCTAAAGGCTGGACTGGGCTGCACGTGGATGTTGTGACCTCTATCATAGGAGGAGGAAATGAAGGGGGGAATAGAGATGCAGCCCCTGGAGGAGAGGACAGGGAGATGAGCCAGGGTGTCTCTGCACCCACTGTGTGCTGGGTGCTGGCTGTGCTGCTTGCTGGGCAGTAAGGAGCAGAGAGCACAGGGTGCTAGGGAGGGAGATAGCTTGGGTGTTGGCTGCTTCTCAGAACAGTGACCACATGCCTGGCACTGTATCACCTTCATCTCTTCCCTTGATTCTCTGTGGCTGTACAAACCTGGTCAGAATGTTGTTACAGACCTTGCTGGCAGAAGGAGATTTGGGAATCTGCATTTGAAAATGAACCTGTTAATGCAGTTGCAATGACCCCAAGGGAAATGTATTTGTTAGGATCCAGATGCAGAAAGCGGATTCTTTGTGGCTCTTTTAAGCCAAAGGGAGTTTCCACAGGGTGCTCATCAAATCACTGAAGAGGGAGGACCCCCTCCAGGGTGAAAAGTCAGCCTGGAGGCACAGTCCCCAAGGAATCAGGCATTCAGCAGACTCTTGGCACCCTCAAAGGTAGGGGGACTGCTCCAGAAAAACCTAGCAAAACAAAGGTGTGCCTTGCAGCCTCTCACATGTGCAGTTCTTGTTTTCCTACAAAGGTGCCAGGTGCAAAGGCATCTCAAGGGAAATATGCCCCCTGGGGAGGCTGGAGTGGATGCTATGCAGAAACCGGTGAAGACAAGTCAGGTGCAGCCCTGTGGGGGAAGGAATAGGGAGTTGAGCCAGGGCAAGTCACATTTCAAGGAAGTGTAGAAGGGTAAAAGGTTTCAACCTTCTGATACCTGATATTGGCTGTGCTGCCCTATTGGAGACCCCCACGCCACATGGCTGAGAGATGTTGATGCCTAGGGGTGGGGGTTAACTGTTGTAAGATGAGGAGCAGACCTGTCGCTTCCCAGATCCCAGGCCACAAGCAAGGCCTTGCTGATCCCTCCACTTCTTGCAGTTGAACAAACTCTCAGGTATTCCTGTTGTGCCAAGGCCTTTGGTTGCCACCACTGCTCAAGGTCTGCTATAACTAACAGGCTATGATTTTTTTTTTCTGTTGTTGTTGTTCTAATTAGTTTTACATGACAGTAAAATGCATTTCTACTTATTGTACACAAATAGAGCACAACTTTTCATTTCATTATAGATGATGTAGAGTCACACCATTCATGCAATCATACGTGTACATAGGGTGATAATGTCTGTATCATTTCACCATCTTTTCTACCCCCATACCTGCTCCCCTCATCTCACTCCCCTCTTCACTATCCAAAATTCCTCCATTCTTCCCTTTTTTCCTGCCTCCCCATTATGGATCAGCATCCACATATCAGATAAAACATTTGGCCTTTGGTTTTGGGGGATTATCTTATTTTGCTTAGCATGATATTCTCCAACTCCATCCATTTACCTGCAAATGTCATAATTTCATTCTTCTTTAAGGCTGAGTAATATCCCAATGTATATATATATACCACAATTTCTTTATCCATTCATCTGTTGAAGGGCATCTAGATTAGTTCCACAGTTTAACTATTGTAAATTGACAGGCTTTGATCTTGACCCCTAACTTATTAATTCCACCCAGAGTAGGCTTATCTGGATGTGGATTCCTGGTAGGCCAAAGCTTTTCCAAAATAACAGTCTTCTATTTTGACATTTTAAACCCATTAGTTTTCTGGTTGTTAAAACTAAATTGTGATAGTTTTCTAGCCTCAGAATTTGTGTGATGTTTTTTTTGGCATGTTTCCACTGGTGCAAATAGGAATGCTTTTGTGAAATTGCAGAGGTTCACATACTACTTCTGAAGTGGTACGTGGCCTCTAGTGGGTTACAGCAGAGATGAGATGCATGAACTTGTGCAGTGGCCTGGCTGCCAAGGGAGAATATATGAGCATGTTCTCTGCTCTTGATCCCATGATCAGGAATGAAGTGGAGTCTGGGAGTCCAGCCTCTGAGCTTATACAGAACTTAACTCCATCTGAAACTCAAGGTCAGAGAGACTGTGGCCTCAATAAGGTGGTTACGTGGCTTGGAATAAAACAGAGGCAAGCATTTGCTCTTCCCTTTTTCCCAAACTTACAATTTGAGCTTTTGTTAACAATTACTTATTATTGAATGAATAATAAAATGAATGAAATAAATAAATGACTAGCAATTATTGTTTCATGAAGGAAAAAAAAATATGTGAACTTTAAGGGCATTCTTAAGGAGTGGGGAAGGCAGTTTTTGAGATAGATTGCTAGGAGAGACGAGAAGGCTGCCCCTGGAGCAAGGCAAGGTTAGTTAGTGATTCCCAAGTCTTATGGGGTTGGTGGCATCAAGTACTCCTCAGAATGATTGTGTATATAGTGTTCCAACACTTCATTCACTTGAGTCACATTTATAGTTTAAAATTAGCAGTGGGCAGAAATATTTACACTGGTATATAAGCAGCAAATTTTACAAAGCAGAGCTTTTCTTTTTAGTTGTTAAGTTCTGAACCTGTTACCAACTCAGGTCTCAGGCAGTCATGCCAGACTTGGTGCCCTCTGAATGTGACCTGGTGACTGTGCCACCTTCCTGCTGACTTTCCTCCAGGTATTAATTTGTAGTGTTCTACGGACCCACAGAAAAGCCTAGAAATAGAATGACTCCTAATTTGCACTTGGTCTGGAACTTTCTATGTGAACTCGGCTTCTCTGTGTTTTGCCTTTGCTGCTGCAGAAAAATGAAATTGCACAGGGCAATCTTGAGAGACAGATGGCACAGGGAACATGCAAACCCGAAGTGGGACCTGAAAAAAAAAAAAACATTCTGTGGCTTTTTTTTTTTTTTAAACCAAGGGAATAGTAAATGCTTTTAGGAAGTTAAAACTACATCCTCTTCCAAACCCCACCAGGGAAAGGACTTAATTATGTGGATTGGGAGGTAAACAAGTCTGTCTTGCCAGTAGATGAATGTTCTGCCAGGACCTAGCTGTTTTCAGGGCTGTCTTCCAGGCTTGGAGTCCACTTGGAGGGTGTGCTTGTCCAGAGCCACCAGCCCGCAGGAGCCTGGGGAAGGAGGGAGATCTTAATGTGTTGACACCTGGTTTCCTCAGTGATGTGAGCTGTGCTTTGTGGCTAGAAGGGAAAGAACTTCTTTTCAGGGAAACAAGATTCCGGCCAAGGACAACTGCTGAGAGGTCCAAGAGGAAATCAGGCATGAATGAGGTCTGCCTGGTTACTTCTATTCGACAAGGGTGTCCTTTAATGGGTCAACTGCATACTGACTCTGGCCAGGATGTGAGATTTGACCTGGATGTGTCTGGTGAGACACCCTGAAGTAGGGGGTCTTGAATATGGAGCCACCCCTATACTCTCCCCCTGTTTTGCATTCCTGATGATGGGAGAATGTCTCAATTTAATACTCATGGATAGGGGCAGGTTTTTAGCACTTCTCTTGGTAATTTCCTCTCCTTCTTCTTTTTTTTTCTTTTTGTGGTACCAGGAATTGAACCCAGGAGCACTTAACCACTGATCCACATCCCCAGCCCTTTTTGTATTTTATTTACAGACAGGGTCTCACTGAGTTGCTTAGGGTCTCGATAAAGTGCTGAGACTGGCTTTGAACTCATGATCCTTCTGTCTCCACCTCCTGAGCCGCTGGGATCACAGGCGTGTGCCACTGCACCCAGCGGTAATTTCCTTCTTGAACAAGAATCAGTCTTAGGTTTAGAGCCCTTGGTTCACTTGGGTTGGAGTTGGGAACAGAATCCAGGGCCTTGTGTGCACATTCTAAGCACATACTTTACCACTGAGCTCTACCTCCAACCCGGTTCATTCTTAAAATACATTTATATTAAAAAAGTAAATTAACCCAAGGAAAAATGGTGCATTAAATAGCAAGAGCATTGGCAATTGGTAAAAACCATGAAGCTTGGGAAGTTTTATGACAGGAAAACAAACAAACAAAACAAAACAAAAAAACAACCACAAGTGTTCTGATGTTGAAGCTCATGAAAAGAACTGGGTATGAGCTGGGACTCCCAGGGGAGACTAGGCCTAGAATCAAATTCTACTCTGACTCATTCAATGGGCAGCCCTCAGAAAGTGGCTTAACTTCTCTGTGTGTTTCCTCATCTGTAAAGTGGAGGGGAATGAAGCCTCTGAGCCCCTAGGCTTGTTGACAGTTGAATGGCGCTGTTGTTTGGATCTTAAATGTCTCCCAAAGGCCCATGTGTTAAAGGCTTGGTCACCAACATGTAGGGACTGTTGAGAGGTGGTGGAACCTTTAGGAAGTGGTGCCCACTGGAAGGAAGCTAGGTCACTGTGGGCATGTCCTTGAAGGGAACAATGGGATTCCAGCCCCTTCCTCTCTCTCTCTTTTGCTTCCTGGCCACCATGAGGAATATATTATGCCTTATGTACTGTGCTGCCACAGGCCCAAACAACAAGGACAAGTGACCATGGACAAAAATCTTTGAAATTGTGAACCAAATAAACCTTTTACTTTATTAAGTTGATTATTTTAGGTATTTTGTCATGGTGATGAAAGGCTGATGCAAATGAGTGCTTTTGTGTGAACTATTTGGAACAGCCTTTACTGTTGTCATTTCAAGGGAAGGAAGTGAGAATTGGGGTGGAGGTGAAGGAAGGCCAGAAGAGGGAATTGGGGGGGACCTGTCTTTTAAAGATTGAGGAAGTAGGAGGTGGCCTGGGGAAAAGGTTCCCTGTGCTCACAGTGGGAGGTAAGTATGACTGGAGACGGTGGGGTGATGCAAAGTGCACAGTGGGCCTGCCTTCCTTCTGACCTCTCGGAGTCACAAGCCCCAGCTGAGAATCTGGACCCCAGAACTGGCAGCAGCTCCAACAGTGGGTGACTCTGTTCCTCAGAACCATTCCTGCTGTTAGTATCTGCCACCAGGGCATAGAGCAGCTGGGCTGCAAGGCACCTGCACATACTTGTGTCACATTGACTCTGAGCAAGGGACGAGGATTGTGCCAAGCAAATTGTTCTCCTTCCTCTCCTTGAGGTACCCAGCTCTGTTAGGGAAGTACTAACTACCTTTTTTTTCCCCATTTCATAGTCTGTCATTTTCTGCAGTGATTATAATTGCTGTATATAGGGCATCTTTAAAAGCCCCTGGGATGTGGCTGAAGGTATTTTGCTCAGTAGTAGAGCAATTGCCCAGCGTGCTCAAGGCCCTGAGTTCAATTCCCAGCATGGTAAAAAACAAACAAACAAAAAAACTTAAAAAAAAAAAATCAAAGGTGCCCGGGACTTCATATTTGTGCTTCACAAGCATTATTATTAGTAGGCCCTGTTATCAGGCCATCTCAGGGGTACAGAGAGCTGGAGGGGCCATCTCTGGGAAACTCTCGGAGTTCAGTATTTTCCATGGAGTACACCAAAACCTTAAGGAAAACGCTGGGTATGATGGTGTGCACTGGTACAGTCCCAGCTTCTTGAGGTTGAGGTAGGAGAATCACTTGAACCCAGGAGTTGGAGACCAGCCTGGGCAACAGATTGAGAACCCTGTCTCAAAAACAAAGCAAAAACAAAGGAACAGACGAACAAACAAAAGAACCAAACAAAAGAAAAATGTTTTCTGCAAGGAATTTAGAAAACATACTGCTTGAGGGACTGGTTGACCCCTGGCAACTGGGCTTTTATTTCCTGGGAACCCCAATGTATCTTGGGCCTTGCTTGGCAGATTGAAGCTTGGAGACATTTTTTGTGTTTAAATGTGATTTCTGCTCTATATTTTCATAGCAGTTTCTCTTTACTAAAAGGTCAGGGTCACAAAAACAAATAATATATAAGGAGCTTCATACTTGGTTTAAGAGCCTGGTTAACTGATTTCCAGGGCTTCTATACTTTTATTGGTAGTAATTAGCAGAGTGAGCCAATGTCATTACCATTAATTCAAATTTAGTGGTTATGGAATTTCACGGTCAGATGAGTCTGTGCCTTAGGCCTGATTCCATGAGTTGTGAGCCACCTCTACCCAGAGTGAAGAAGTCTGTCTTGCTATGTTCCTCTTTCCTAAAATCCATTCTTTTTTTTTCTCACCACCTCTATTTTGCAGAAACAGTATGCTGAAGAAAATATTAAGTTCTAGAGACAGCATATGCATCTAAACATGAAATTGACACCTTTGCCTCAGCACAAGGGTAGAGAGGACAGAGGTGACTGTGCCTGTGAAACACTTTGTGTCTGTCACAGGTGCAGGAGAATGCAGGGTGGGTTTGGACTCTTGTTTCATGCTCATTTGTTCAACAAATATTTATTGAGAATCTTTTATGAACTAGGCTTAGTTCTAGATGCTGGGAAGACAGCAATAAATGAAAATGAAATCTTTGCTCAAGTAGACCTTGTACTCTAGAGGGACAGATGGATCATAAAGAAGATAAATCTGTCAGCGAGTGTTTATTTCATGATTACTGAGAACCAGAGAAACTGTAGGAAATGAACAAATTATGCAACCTCAATATCTCTCTCTCTCTCTCTCTCTCTCTCTCTCTCTCACTGGGGATTGAACCCAGGGATACTTTATCATTGAGTTACAGGCCCAGTCCTTTGTTTTTCACTTTGAGACAAGGTTTCACGAAGTTGCTTAAGGCCTTGCTAAATTGCTGACGCTGGCCTTGAACTCATGATCCTCCTACCTCAGTCTCCTGAGCTGCTGGGATTACAAGAATGTGCCAACAATTTATTCCTTTGTTAGGAGCCACAGCAAAAATATTGATACAGGCACCTTTGGATTTTATTGACTGCCAGCCAGCAATTCACATTCATATGGTAATTGGACTCATGCTGTCCAGCTGGGCCCATTTTCAGGACTCAGGTTACTCATGTCACTCTTGTAATGGGAGAGTTCCCATTGGTTGGGAAAGGATGGTAGGAGGGTGTTCCGGGGGAAGGGGAAACCCCCCCCGGCTCAGGTAGAACACACACGTGGCGGACCCACCTGTTAGGGGACGCACACGGCCTCTCTCTAAATAAAACTTTGTCTCAGTTTGACTGGCTTGTGTTTTTGTGCCCAACCGGGTTGCAAGATTGCAAGCCCGTGTGCACTGACAGCTCAGCAGGGGATCGCTCAGCAGGGGTGCCGCAGGCAGTGCTCGGCAGCAGGAGCGGGACTCAGCCGGCCCGGGGCCGGGCAGTTTGCGGCATTTTGGTGCGTCCCCTAACAGGTGGGTCCGCCACGTGTGTGTTCTACCTGAGCGGGGGGGGGGGGGGGGGGGGGGGGGGGGGTTTTCCCCTTCCCCCGGAACACCCTCCTACCATCCTTTCCCAACCAATGGGAACTCTCCCATTACAAGAGTGACATGAGTAACCTGAGTCCTGAAAATGGGCCCAGCTGGACAGCATGAGTCCAATTACCATATGAATGTGAATTGCTGGCTGGCAGTCAATAAAATCCAAAGGTGCCTGTATCAATATTTTTGCTGTGGCTCCTAACATTCCTTAAACACAGCATAGAAACAACTTATCTTAATTCCCTGGGCTGGTATCAGGAAATGGCTAGGAGAGAAAGATACTTTCAAATATTAACCATGAAGAAACAGCTTTGATTGGAAGATGTATGAAAGCAAATACCAGTGCATTTCTTCCTTCTCTTTTCTCTGAACTCTGTTTCCAGCTGTTTCCTGTTTTGGGCTAATATTAGATCCTGAGGCTGGGGAGCAGGGGGTGCATTATAGTCTGAGTTCATGCAGGTGTCATGTTGGTGACAGATTCTTGCAGTAGGATATTGTATCTTTAATACTGAACACAAATTATTCCCCGTCGATGTTATGAGTTGCGTATAGAAAGGCCAGTCAGCCCCTGAAGGCCAGCCAGAAAAATGTTTGTGTTAAGCACCAGGAATGCAAGGCCAAATTTGTACATTTGTGCACATCATTTGTGTAGGTCTACACTAAAAGCTGGGCCTTGCGTAGTCTACATTGCAGACAAACTTTAAAGTCCTGCTCAGTTCCTGACCAAGTGTTATATTACTCCTTGAACTTAAAGCTCTAACTCATTTTACTGGTATCATTTCTAAGAAAGCTGCCTGTTGCTGAACCTTGGAAAGTGCACTAGGTGCAGGATCGAATATCCTGTAACAAAGAGGAAGCTGAGGTTTCCGGAAGCTAAGGCCCAAAAGCTCTTCTGAGTGGCTGTTTTTTTTTTCTTTTTTTCTGTTTTTGTGGTGCTGGGGATAGAGCCCAGGTCTTTGCACATGCCAGGCAAGTGCTGCACTCTGAGCTATACCTCCCAGTCAAACGTTATTTTTTTTGATGTGGAAGCAGTAGCATTTTGGTTTGTGGAAGAGTTTGAGAAGTCACAAATATTAAAAAACATGATTTTGAACAGTTTCAGAGTACTTGGACAGAACTATTTGAACAGAATTTATTTTTCAATGATCTCAAGACCTAGATTTGCACCAGGCCACTGGGTGCATATGGAGGCCCTCAGTCTCCCAAGGAACACATGGAGGCTCCAGCTCCTTGGTGCATGTTGAAGCCTTTAGTTCTCCAGGGAACACGTGGTCAGCCTCAACCTGGTCTGTAGAGCCTCCTTTGGACTGTAGTTAGATGCCCAGTTTCAGTGGCTGGGCAACTTCTGCCCTCCTAGGGAAAACCCACTCATTCCTTTCTGGCTCAATCTTCTGTCCTGAAAGCTTGCTGTACTGCCCCCAGTGACTGAGCTCCAGGATATTATCCCTCTCATTTTCTTTGTCCAGTGCCAAAATCCTTGCACATCTCCCTGTGAAGATGCCTTGAATGGGATTCTAGGTGCTTAAAATGAGATTTTTTTTAATCACTAAGTAAGTTAGTTGATTTTAGTCATGTTAGGAAAGATTTCAAAGATTTCTGGGAATTCCCATCTGTTGGGAAAGAGAATACCTATTGAATATTCAGCAGGGTCCTGGGTGGCTCCTTTTTCTCATTAATACTTGCATCAGTTAAATGAGATAGATGGTGCTTACTTTTTCTCACAATTATGTGGCAACTGAGAAGTACAAGCTCCCCTGCCAATGCAGCTATTACAGAAAGTTAACCCGAGTCTTTCTATATGGAGAGTCCACAGTCCTTCCTTTACTTCAAACTGCTGCTTTAGATCTGTAGAATAAAAGCTGAATTTCAACACCATTGATTGATGGCAGTCAAACCTCCATCTCCCTCTACACTGCCCAGAGGCTTAAGCCCTCAGAGCTATGAAAATGGATGCCCCATTGAAGGCTCAGAGTTGCTCTTTTGTGTTGACCAAAGTTGCTTCTTTAGCACTGTAGGAGGCCCTCACAGCCTCCTTTAAGAGTGTTTCTGGGCCCTAGAGTCTGTGATTTTGGTCAGGGGGGTGCTCTTTCCTTGGAACTTAGGCAAGGGGTGGGTGGAGCGCCACTCAATGGTGCCTTTGTCCTCCTTTGAAAGCTTTAAAAAGAAAAGATGAAATTCTCAAGAGGGGCTGGATCCAGGCTGGGCGGGAGCTCTCCAGCCTGGGAGAAGTGCAGGCTGGACTTGGGATTTGGTTCTCATCTGGTCTCCTTTGCAGGATGGCATTGGCAGGAAACAAAGCTCTCCTTGAGGTCCCTGCTTAAGATGGGGACCCTTCATTTTCATTTCACTGTGGTTTCCCAGCAGCCTCTTAATGAGCTTCATCTTTGACAGCTCTTTGAACAAAGGGGAACTAAACTTATTAGGTCTTGCAGAGCTCAAAGGAGGGAGGGTCTTGCCTCTAACGCATCTGCAGAGTTCTGTGCTGCCCCGCTCAGGGGCCCTTTTCAGCAATGCAGAGAACCAGAATGTGACGAGTGGTAGAGAGCCCAAGTCCAGAGAGAAGGGGTTTCTTCTCATCCTATCCATCTGTGCTAGTTCTTTTTATTTAAAAAAAAAAAAAATTGGGTAAAATTAAACAGCAAAAATAGGGGAATGACTGGTTACTGCAATTGCCAAGTTCAAGTTCAGTGAGATAGAAGGCTGGAACACAGTTAAAGGGAACTGAAGGATAAGGACAATAGGTCTCAGCTTGCTTCCGCAATTGCCTTTGTTTTTCTTCATTTTCTGCTCCGCACAGTACAAGGAGGCAGCTCTCAAGTACTTGGAGATAAGCGTTTTGGATTCTGATGGGCTGGAATGGATCACGTGTCACTTCTAACCTAGTCATCTAGGTTCAGGGTTGATTGAGTTCTGATTGGCTGGTGAACTCAAGTCTGTGGTAGGACCGGGAGGGGTTGGGCACCCATCTGTGCTCCTGTGTTTATTTAGTGCCTGCCATCTCTGCTTCTGGGCTTCCAGCAGCGTTGCAGATCCCATCCTACCTTCCCTCCAGATTCTGACTTCACAGAATTGAGGACTCTTCTATTTAGGCCTGTGACCCTGACTGGCAAGAGGGTTTCTTGGCCACTGGCCTGTGTTGTTCAGAAAACTGGGGTCTCCTGTTTCCTTACTGAAGATCTAACTAATGAGATGGGTCTTTCTTTTGGAGGAGAATATTTTCAGACGTCCCTGATATTTAATCTGTGCTTCAGATACATGTGGTGGCAAAGATAGACTTATCAGCTTAGCAATGTCTCAGTGAATGTACAAATGTTAAAATTATTTCTTTCTGGAAATGAACTTGCTATGCAACAAGTATTCTGGTACCTGCTAAATTTTGTGCACTGGGCTGGATGTATGATACTTGCTACTTATGAATTGTTCCAGCCCAAACTAGTCTGTGTCTTGGCTCTTTCCTATCTCTGATGGCTTTCTCTTCCCTGTACTACAGAGAACTGCTGGAGACCACCTGCCGCCTGGCCAACACGCTGAAGAGGCATGGAGTACACCGAGGGGACCGTGTGGCCATCTATATGCCTGTGTCTCCACTGAGTGTGGCAGCAATGCTGGCCTGTGCCAGAATCGGAGCTGTCCACACAGTTGTCTTTGCTGGATTCAGTGCAGAGTCCTTGGCTGGGAGGATCAACGATGGTGAGCACATGGACTGGGGAAAGGAGGAACCCAGGAATCCCCTGGTCCTTGTTCCTGTGGGGCCTGGTTACCAAGGAGGAGACTAGAAGTAGGGCTAGAAATAAATGAAAAGTTACACAGGCAAATGACAATGCTACCAGGGTGACTACATGGGTGATCCAGCATTTGTTCTGTGAGCTGAGATCTGAGCATGTTGGATTTAGCCAGGAGAAGAAGGGAGGAGAGAGTTCCAGGTAGAGAAAATAGGCTGATGGTGGCAAGAGTTTAGTGTGTGTGAGGCCTGGAGGAAGCTGGCCTGGTTGTAGCATAGGAGGGAAAAGTAGGGAAATTGAGGTGAGGCTGTGCATGAGGAGGTACTGCAGGTTGATAGCTTTCTGTTGTGCAGAACAAAGGGGTGAATCGTCTCCAGAGATCTGGAGTCAGGTGAGGGGGCATGCGATAGATATATCCTTAAGGGTTTCTGACTGCAGGTTAGACTCCTGGACAGAGCAGAACAATAGTATCTCCCCGCTCTTGCTATTGTCAAAGGGCTGAGTGTCTGGATCATTGCCCAGTATGTGGCTGGTGGCCCAGTGTCTGTGCCCAGTCTTATTCCTGCTCTTCTTATGAGTCCTCTGAACTGGCTTTCTAAAGAAGGTGCCAGTTTCTGGGAACCATTTAGAGTTCTTCTGTCTCACTGAAGACTTGCCTGTGAATTGAGCAGAGTTAAAGGACTGAGTTTTTAGAACCTGCTGACCAGCCTTTTTAAAAATGTCCGGGAAGCCCTTCAACTCCCTTTTAGGGTTTCTCATCCACTTTCAAGGAATGGTGCTGCCATCTCTTCTGCTTTTCCTCTCTCTAGAACTTTACAGCACCCAGTCTGTGCCAGACACTGTTCAAAGCACTTTGCAAAGATTATCTTCTTTAATTTTACTAACTTAGTCCTCATGCACTTGTATAACATTGTACTCTTACTTTGTTTTTCTCCTTTAAAATTTTCACTGTGACCATTTCAAAGAGTAAAACTCAGTGGCAGTAAGTACATTTGCAGTGGTGTACAATCAGCATCACTATCTAGTTCCAGAACTTTCTCATGGCCCCAACCAGACACAAATGTTATACCTGTCAAGAAGGCATTCCTGATCTGGAGGTGGTGGCACACTCCTGTAATCTCTGCAATTTTGGAGACTGAGATAGGAGGATTGCAAGCCGGGAAATTTAGTGAGAACTTGTCTCAAAATAAAGAGTGAAGAGGGCTAGGAATGTAACTCAGTGGTAGTGTCCCGGGTTTACTCTTTAGTACTGCTCCCTGCCAAAAAAAAAAAAAAAAAAAAAAGAAAAAAAAGTTATGCCCCTTTCCTCCTGTCTAGTCTCTGGCAACCACTTATTTTTTGATTTGCCAATTCTGGATATTTCAAACAAAGGAAATTGTACAATACATGATCTTTTGTGTTTGGCTTTTTTTTTTTTTCCCACTAAGCCTGAGTTTTTCAAAGTTCAGCCACGCTGTAATATGTATCAGTACTTTACTTCCTATTGTAGCTGATTAATGTTCCACTGTGTGGATATATCATATTTTGTTAATCCATTTAGCAGTTGAGGGACAGTTGAGGTGTCTCCACTTTTTGGACATGAGAATGGATTGGCTATAATGTTCATATGCAAGAACACCTGCTTTCAATTTTGAGAGTATAGACTTAGGAGCAGAATTGCTGGTTCATATGGTAATTCTATGTTTAACTCTTTGAAAAATAGCAAAATTGTTTCCCAAAAGGGCTACAGTATTTTACATTCCCACCAGTTACATATGAGGGTTCCAGAAACTGCATCCTCATCAGCTCCCGTTAATTTCCATTAAAAAATTATACTGTCAGAGTGAGAATAAAGCAGTATCTCACTGTGGTTTTAATTTGTATTTCCCTGATGACTAATACTGTTGAGCATCTTTTTCTGTGCTTTTTGGCCATTGCTATGGTTTGGATATAAGATGTCCCTCCAAAAGCTCCTTGTTAATGCAGGGATATTCAAAGGTAAAATAATTGGATTATGAGAGCTGTAAGATAATCATTCCATCCTAGTTTGAATGGACTAACTGGGTGGTGTCTGTAGGCAGGGGGGGCATGGATGGAGGAGGTGGGTCATTGTGGGTATACCCTGGAAGGGTTCCTCTCCTCTGTGGCCCCTTCCCCTTTTCCATGGCTTTATGAATAATCAGTGAGTAATCAATGCTCCTTGACCATGCCCTTCTGCCATGATGTTCTGCCTTCCATGGGCCCAGAGTGATGGAGTTGACCCACCATGGACTAAACCTCTGAAACCATAAGACCAAATAAGCTTTTCTAAGTTGGTCTTATCAGGTATTTTGGTCACAGTAATGCAAAGCTGACCAACACATATTTATATGTCTTCTTCAGAGGAAATGTCTGCTTAAACACTTTGCCTGTTTTTTAATTGGTCATTTGTCCATGTGTTGTTGAGTTTTTTTAAAAAATATTTTTAGTTGTAGATGGATTCAATACTTTTATTTTATTTATTTACTTTTATGTGTGCTGAGGATCAAACCCAATGCCTCACATGTGTGAGGCAAGTGCCCCACCACTGAGCTATAATCCCAGCCCTGTTATTGAGTTTTAAGAGTTCCTTATTATATTCTGGATGCTGAAAAGGATATATATATATATCCTTTTATATATATATATATATATATATATATATATATATATATAGATATATATATAGATATATATATATATTTAATTTTGTGTTAGGGATTGAACCCAGGGATGCTCTACCACTGAGCTATATGCCCAGCCCTTTTTATTTTTTGAGACAAGGTCTTGCTAAGTTGCCCAGGCTGGCCTTTAATTTGCGATTCTTCTGCTTCAGCCTCCTGAGTTGCTGGAATTATAGGCATGCATCATTGTGCCTGGCTGGATGGTGGACTTTTATCAGATACTCTTTATGATTTACAGGTTGTCTTTTTACTCTCTCAGTAGTGTTCTTTGGTGCACAAAAGTTCTTAATTTTGATAAAGTAGTTTATTTTTTCTTTAGTTGCTTTTTCTTATGCTGCATTATTTTAAAAAACCATTGCAGATGGTATCATATTGATTTGCTCCTATATTTTCTTCTAAGGGTTTTGTAGTTTTGGTTTTTACATTTAGGTCTTTGATTCATTTTGAGGTTTTTTTTTTTTGTTTGTTTTTTGTTTTTGCTCCCCACTGTATATCAAACTCAGAGGCCCACATGTGCTTAGCAGGTGCTGTACCACAAAGCTGTGTACCAGTCATTTTAAGTTATTTATTGTACAGTGTATAAGGTCAGGGTCCAATTTCATTCTCTGCCCTATGAATATCTAGTGGTTCTGGCACCAGTTGTCAAACAAACCATTATTTCTCTTGTTGAATGGCACCCTTTGTAGGGTTTGGGATGAAAACCAGGGTCTTGTGCATGCTGGGCAAGTGCTTTACCACTGAGGTACAACCTTAGCCTGTGCTTCTTGAAAATAATTTGACCATATGGGCTTCTTTTGGGCTCTGTATTCTATATTGTGCCTGTCTATTCTTATCTCAAACTGTTTTGATAGCATAGCTTTACAGAAAGTTTTGAAATAGAAGGTATGAGTCTTCTAACTTTGTACTTTTTTTTTTTTAAAGATTGTTTTGGCTATTCTTGGTCTCTTGCATTTCCATGAACTTTAGGGTCAGCTTTTCCATTTCCATGTAAAAGGCTGTTGGATTTTGATGTGAATTGCATTGAATTTGTTGAAAAATTGGCAAGCACTGTCATAACAATATAATCCCAGATCATGGATTTCATTATATTTAAGCCTTTAAAAAATTTCTTCTACAAGCTGGGTACAATAGTGTATACCTATAATTCCAGCTACTGGAGAGGCTGTAGCAGGAGTGATGCTAGTTCAAGGCCAGCCTTCACAACTTAATGAGACTCTGTCTCAAAATAAAAATAAAAAGGACTGGGGTTATAACTCAGTGGTAGAGTACCTCTGGATTCAATCTATAGTACTGAAAATTTTTTTTTCTTCTAGCAATGTTTTGTAGGGTTTAGTGTATATGTCTGGCCCCTCCTTGTATACATTTTCCTAAGTATTTTATTATTTCTGAATTTTTATTTATTTTTTGGTACCAGGGATTGAACTCAGAGGCATGTGACCACTGAGCAACACCCCCAGCCCTATTTTGTATTTTATTTAGTGACTGGGTCTCAATGAGTTGCTTAGCTCCTTGCCATTGCTGAGGTTAGCTTTGAACTCACGATCCTCCTGCCTCAGCCTCCCAAGCTTCTGGATTACAGGCGTGTGCCACCACACCCAGCCTGAAGTTTTTGTAAACTGAATTGTTTTTTTAATATCTTTTGCTTGTGTAAAGAGACAGAAATTATTTTTGAATATTTTGATTTTTTACCCTATAAAGTTGCTGATTTATTTATTAATTTTAGTGGTGTGTGTGTGTGTGTGTGTGTGTGTGTATGTGTGTGTGTGTGAGTATTTCTTAGGATTTTCCACCTATAGGATCATGTCATCTGTGAATAGAGATAGTTTTACTTCTTCCTTTCCAGTTTGGATGTTTTTAATTTATATTTCTGGTTAGGACTTCTGTTATAATGTTGAATAACAGTGGGGAAAGTAGGCATCCCAGTCTCATTCTGATCCTGAGGGAATGCTTTGGTCTCTGATGTTGAGTATGATGTTAGCTATTGATTTTCATAGATGCTCTTTATCAGGTTAAGTAGGTTCCTTCTGACTCCTAGTTTGACAAGTGTTTTTTTTTTTTTTTTTTTTTTAGTCATGAAAGAGTATTGATTTTTTTCAAATGCTTTTTCTACATTTCGGCTTTTCCTTCCCTCTGTCAGTGTGTTATATTGCATTGATTGGTTTGTGCATGTTGACCACCCTTTCTTCTTGGGGTAAATCCCACTGATCGTGGGATATAATCCTGTCAATAGTATTGAGTTGAGGGTTTTTGCATCATTTTTCATAAGGGATATTGGTCTACAGTTTTCTTACAGTGGCTTTGGTATTAAAGTAATGCTGCCCTCATAAAATGGATTTTGGAGGATTCTCACCTCTTCAGTTTTTGGAAGAGCTTGGGAAGAATTGATGTTAATTATTCTATAAATTGGTTAATTTATCAGTGAAACTATCTGGTCCTGGTCTTTTCTTTGGTGGGAGGTTATTATTTTCTCTTTAAAGATGAAGAAACTGAGGCACAGAGACATTAAGTGACATATTCAGAGTCAGGCTCTTCCACCAGAGTTTATTCTTTTAGCATTACACTGGGATGCTCCTTTCCTCTCTTGGTGGTGTGGCCATGGTTATTAAGTGTGTTTGTTAAGATGCTTTGAGACAAGCAATAACAGTTGACTCTGGAAAATTCTGGAAGACTAGGGATTTAGTACCTGGATGCTGGGATAGTGCCCAGAATCTCAGGATTCTTAAACTACCAGCTTGGGAAAGCAGAGATCTCACCATCTCTGAGGGCCTTATCAGGGGACCTGTAACATTTTTTCAGAACGTTGCCACTAAGAAAAACTTGCCCCAACACCCTGTGGTTTCTGTGTCCAGCTCTCCTGGTATTAAGTTTCTTGGGGCAAGACTCTGTTAAGACAGTGTCTGGGTCCTCTTGGGCCAACAAGAGGCATTCTTGATTCTCTTTTCCTGTATAACAAACTGCACCAAAACTTAGTGCTTAAAACAATAACTGAACACAATATATTTTGTTTTATTTCACAAACTTTGGGGCAGGAATCAGATAAGCTGGTAGGAATGGCTTCTCTTTGCTTTCTCTTTGAATAGTTGGGGGGGCTGACCTGGCATCTCTTTCTTTTCATGTGGCTTCTCCCTGTGGCTGTCTTGGGTTTCCTCACAGCATGAGAACCTCAGGCAGTCAGACTTATGACATGGTTCCTAGAGGAAGAAAGTGGAGACTGCCTGATTGTCCTCATGGTCAGGACTAGAATACACAGAGCATCCTTTTTTTTTTTTTTTATACTTCATTGGTCAAACCATTCACTGGCCAGTCCAGATACAAGGGGAAAGGACCTAGATTATCTTTCTCCATAAGACTAGGTCAAAGAATCTGTAGCTATCTTCAGTCTACCACTAGGAGAGTTGGTGTATTTTCTGAGTGTGACCACTCAGGGTCTTGCCATGAGCCAGGTAGCCACCTTCATTGGTATGCATGATTCTAGAGTTCCGGTCACCTGCCCCGGCTTCCAGGCTGTCACCATTATTCTGTTATCTTCTCTCTTGCTTATTGCTGTATGAAGATAAAGGGGACTATGAGCCAGTGGATGTGGGTGGTTCTAGAAGCTAAGAATGGTTCAGGGCTGACAGTCAGCAAGAAAATGAAGACCTTGGCCCTGAAGTCTCATGGAACTTAGTTCTGCCAATAGCCAGTTGGGCCAGGGAGCAGATCCTTCCCCAGAGCCTCCAGATGGGAGCTCAGCCTGCCAACACCTTCCTTTTTGCCTTGCAAGACTCTGCCCAGAGCACCTGTCAAGCCTACCTGTTCTGTAGAACAGTGAACTAAAAAGAGGTGTCCTCAGCCACCAAGTTTGTGGTCATGTCCATGGGAGTGATTGAGAACGAACACAGATTCCAAGACCTGTTCCAAACCAGGAAGGGACAGTTGAGGCCTCTCAAATAGTGTCACATGGCTCCTGCCTATGCCCCACTAGCCCTGTCCCCATTAGTCTGCTGTGGAGGGATCCAGTGGGTGAGATGACCTTGTCCTCCCAGGTACTCTCCCTGGGTCCTGGACCTTGAGAACAGCTTGGGCAGTGGGGCCCTGGACAAGTGAGAATGCAGGAGTGAGATATGAGTCACGGAGGCTGGAGAAGGAGCTGCCACTTCTGCATGGGAGATGGGTGGGAGATGGTCATCTCCCTTCTTCATCGATCGGGCACTCACTCAGGTCACACCCCCCTACAGGGATATAGGGTTGGAGAGTCTCTGATAGGCCTCATGTCTGACTCAGTTTCTCTAGGTGACATATTGCTAAGGTCTGAAGAGCAAAGAATATATGTGGCCAGACCCATGTGGGTGTCCTAGTGCCCCATGAAAGTATGGCTACTCCTGGGCAGGTCTAGAGTATCTCTCCAGTCTCTCCAATCTAGAGATGGGCCTATGGGGTCATGTGGCTGCAAAGTCCTGTGCTGGAGAATTCTTACAGCCCTCAAGTTCATGACATCTCTAGGGCTCTTAGGAGGAAAAAGATCCTGGGCATGTAGCTCAAAAGTATTTTCAGACAGGAATATGGCTCAGGAATATGGCTCAGGAATATGGTGACATATTGCTCTCATAGAAGAGATCCTGAGACAAGAGTCTCACTGTAGGCAGTTTATCTGGGAGGTGGTCCTCAGGCATTGGGAAGTGGGTTCAGAAAGATGGGTCTACATTGGGCAGCCAGAACTTCAGCCACAGGGAAGCCTGAGTCATAGCATAGCTCATGTGCATCAGGATGACCCTTCATGCAGGTAGGGGAGTTGAAGTACTTATTCTTCTGTTGAGAGTCATTGATTGAGGAGACCTGGGGTGGGAGTAATTCCTCAGAACTTCTGCACTTTGCTCTACAATAGGCCCTTGGTACAGCCTATTGCTACAATGGATATTTTTTTCCAGACTTTTCGTTAGAATGACTATATAATGACCCACCTCAGTCTTGTTCCCTCTGGGTTATCCCACATTAGAGTACAGTGCAAAGGGTAATTCCTTTGCCTATGATCCTCATGCCCAAGTTTGTGTGTCTCTCTTTTCCTGCTTTGGGCCTTGCCTTATTGTCTTAGGAAGCTCAGCTTCCCCAGTATAGTCCTGGGCCTGGCTGACCCAGGTTCAGTCATTGAAGACCAAATGCAACCAGGGGGAGCATTGATCTAAAGGAGAGGTTAAGTGGACAGCTCCTGGAAGCCATCAGGGGTGGAGGGGTCTCTATTCTCTGGACAGTGAAGGTTCTTGGCTTACAAAAATGCCCCTGGAACTGGGACATTGTGGGCTTGGCCTTTACCTCTCAGTGTTGCACTGCCACCATGATTGCCATGGGTAGTGTGACAACCCCTCACCTGGGGAAGATGAGAGGGAGAGTGGAAGTTTGTTTGGAAACTGTCTTTATGCTGCCAACATGAAGGAGGAGAAGTTGAGCTTCATTGTCATTTCCTTCTTGTTCATCTTCAGAGCTGGGAAAGACCTGGTGCTGCTGCATAGCAAAGCCACTCTTTTGATTGATTCTTTTCCTCAAAATTAAACTTTATGACACTCTTAGGCCTGGGATGTGTGGCTTCAAGTTGGGCTACGAGGGTTGAAGCAGGGAGGAAACTGATTAGACATGTCCATGTTGTCTCTGTTAGCCAAATGCAAGGTGGTTATCACTTTCAACCAAGGACTCCGGGGAGGGCGTGTGGTGGAGCTGAAGAAAATAGTGGATGAAGCTGTGAAGAATTGTCCAACTGTCCAGCATGTCCTGGTGGCTCACAGGACAGACAACAAGGTCCACATGGGGGATCTGGACATTCCCCTCGAGCAGGTGGGTTTACTTTACTTTGTGTAGTTTGAGATTAACAGGGTTAATTAACAGAAGAAATTGGTTAACAGGGTCTGGGGTTGGGCTGTAGTTCTCAATCGTGGTTCCCTACAGGTATCAGGGTTCCTTTGTTATATTCACCACCCCCTCCCCCCGCCACTTTCTTTTTCATGCATACTAAGCATGTCTCAATTTCTGAGCTAAATGTACAGCCCAGAACCATCTTTTTATGTTGTGTCTTCTCTGCATTTGGAATTGAACCTGGACAGACCAGAGAAGGTGCTCTGAATCTGTTCTGCTGAGTCCCACTGCAGCTGGGGAAATGGTGTTCTCAGGGAAGCTGAATGAAGGGGAGAGACTAACTGCCCTGTATCTGCTGTGTGTTTCTTCTCCCTTCTAGGAAATGGCCAAAGAGGCCCCTGTGTGTACCCCAGAGACCATGGACAGCGAGGACATGCTCTTCATGCTATATACCTCAGGAAGCACTGGTTCCCCCAAGGGGCTCGTCCACACCCAGGCAGGCTACCTGCTGTATGCTGCCCTGACTCACAAGGTAGAGAAGCCTGTGTGAGGAGGAGGACTGAGGCTGGGTACTGGCATGCCACCGGCAGGCTCTGGGCAGGGTTGGGAGGTATGCAGTTAAGGCTGGAATTCCTCCTGTGTTGGGATGATGCCTCTTGATGTGATATGGTGTTTTGTTATGGTGTACTCATAAGCAGGGCCACTGTGAGTCATGCCATTGAGATAGTGGAGCAGGGCTATATGCTTGTGAGACAAGACAGGGCCCTTCATCCAAGCCTGACTATGGCCCTGCAGTCCTCTAACCTGCCCCCACTCCTCAGTCAGCTTGATGCCTGTGGGATGGAGCCTCCCTGGCTCTGACATCAGGCTGATGCTGCTCATCAGCAGGGCTGTGTTCTGATGCTCTGGGCCCAGGCACTTCTGACTTCATGAGTCCCTTGCTCCATCCGAAATGTAAAAAGTTGTATATTACAACTCTATTGGGGAAATACAAGAGTCTAAACAACAGAAATTTGCAAGGACTGGGGGTGTGACTTAGTGGTAGAGCACATGCTTACTGTGTGTGAGGTCCTGGATTCCATCCCAGAACTGAAAAATCCCAGCTATTCCAGGCTGAGGCAGAAAAATTATAAATTTAAGGCTGGCCTGAGCAACTTAGACCCTGTCTCAAAATATTAAAAAAGGACAAGGGGCATAGCTCAGTGGCAGAGCACTTACCTAGCATATGCTGTAACCTCGGGAAGCACCGGTACCCCCAAGGGGCTCGTCCACACCTGCTGTATGGTGCCCTGACTCACAAGGTAGAGAGGCCTGTGTGAGGAGGAGGGCTGAAGATGGGTACTGCCAGGCCCTGGGTTCTATCTCCTGCTCATTTCAAAAGTAAATTTTTTTAAAAAAATTACTTTTATAAGGAAACTTAAATTACTATGTGGAAATTGCATTATAGTGGGCCACAACTTTTGCAGTATAAATCAATGATAGAGCATATTTTTTATTCCAATAAATGCATTTGCAAAACAGTAACTCGTTTAAATGTGGATGGGTGGGGAATAGTGATTTAGTAGGGTATTCGTAGTTACCTTGGGGAGTAGCTGACATGTCCCATGTGGACTTGAGTTTTGAGCTACCATCTGTGGACTCAACTGTGTTGTAAAAAGCCAACTTAACTCTTGCTGGTGGCAGTGGTGAAGGGAACTGACTGGCTCAGATGACCTGGAAGTCTAGGCCCATATAAGCAGAGCTTGGAGGCTGACCTGGCTGGTGGCATCTTTCCCTGCCTTGGCAATCTTGTATTGAAGGTGAGTTTCCCAGCCAGGCTGACCCAGGAGCCAGAGAAAGCCTCAACAGTCTCAGAAAAATCTCGGCTGGATTGGGGTCCAGAGTTAATTCTGACGTGGTCACTATGGGTAGCAGTAAGGGTAAGATGGAAAATTCTGACTGGGCAGGCTGGGTCTCTTGGGGAAGTGCCTCCTGGAGATGAAAGTGAAGTGAGGAGGTTTCCCAGAGGGAATTACAGAGGGAAAGAGAAGGAAGTGCTAGAGCACAGAACCTATGCCCAGCACATTGACAGTGAGGCAGAAAGACAGATGTGGTACAGAACCAGCTGAGCAGATCGTATGTCATGCTGAACATGAATATATATTAACATATGTACCTCTAGCTGCTGGCTGACTTTGTCTGAGTCCCTGGACCTTTCTTGACCTCAGTTTGCTCCTCTGAAACCCGACTCCTCCTCAATTCCTAGTAGGGATGTTACAAAGATTGGCAGATTGTGTAAGTAAAAATGTTTTGGAACACATAATCACTGAGACCCAATGCCAGGAAAGTCAAAGTGGATCTGTTTCTATCAATTTATATAAAACATACATTAGGGAAGCTGCAAATGTGGTGAGATTCTTTGTTATTTGTGTTTTCTTTCTTACTTTCTGTACTAGAAATTGAAACCAAGGACACTCTATCACTGAGCAACATATTCAACTATTTTATTTTTATTTTTTAAATTTTGCCTTAGGATCTGGCATAGTTACTGAGGTTCTTGATAAATTGCCCAGCCTAGCCTTGAACTTGTGATCCTCTTGTCTCAGCCTCCCTAGTTACTGGGATTATAGCCACCATGCCCCACCTATTTGTGTTTTCAAAGTGTTCCCCAGACACTGTTTACATGAGCAAAAAAAGTGGGGTTATAGGCATGGGGGATATCTTTTGAATGACTTTTCAATATGTGGAGGTTTTTTTGAAGTGTTAGGAATAGAGACTTTTAGGCTTCTATAGATAAGACTAAATATGAAAAATAATGGAAAGAGAAGTGTGTTTCTCCTCATCCATTTGATATTTAGGGACTGCCCATGCCAGTGCTCAGGACTTGGGATTCAGGGAGACCTAGGCATCCAGAAGAAAGTAGGCAACTATGCAACTTTCTCTGCTCAGTGGTAGCAACACATAGGAAAAAGATTGTTTAGGTAACTGTGAACTACCAACCAGATGTGGTCCCAGGTATGCCCTGCAGTGGCTGGATTAGCTTGTGTTAATCCAAGTCTGTGTGTCCTTTGCTGAAAGGTGGGGTTAAGAGTCCTCACATCTGGGGCTGTCCTGTAGCTCAGGTAACTGTGCTCAGGTGACTAGGTGTGTCAAGCCATTGGCACAATATGTTGTTGGTGCCCTCATCATAATCACTGGGATGTTAGTATGTGGGCTCTTGCACAAGTGTGTGTGTGTGTGTAAGTGCATATTTGCATGCATATAGATGTGTGTGGGTACATGTATATGTGCATATGCTTGCCTGTGTATATGTGCACATGTGTTTGTGTGTGTACACATGCATGTATGCTTATACTATAGAATTAAGGCTCTTAGGGAAAAGGGTTTTTGGTTTTTGTGATTTTTTTCCTTTCTTTTTTGATATTGGAGATGAACTGGGGGTATTTACTACTGATCTACATACTCGTTTTTTATTTTGAGATAGGGTCTTGCTAAGTTGCTTACGGCACTAAATTGCTGAGGCTGGCCTTGAACTTGGTATCTTCCTGTCTCAGCTTCCTGAGTTGCTGGGATTACAGGTGTGCTGCTCGCCTGGTTTAGAATGGTTGACTCTGGAGTGTTTTGGAGGTGCGAGTGATGTCTGGGGTGTATAGTGGGGTTTGGGGTTCTGCCTGGCTGCTGGGCCCTTAGAGACTGATCTCCCTCCATGCACTATAGGGGGAGAATTCTGCAGTCTCATGACAGACTTGGCAATTTGGGTTCAAGTTGTATTAATGATTCTTTTTGACTTTTGAACATTTTGTGATGAGGGCCACAGAATGAAAATGCATTCTTTCTTGTGGAGCCTGGAAAAATAGCTCCCTAGTTTGGAAAAATAGCTTTACCTGGCCACTTGTAAACTCCACTGAGCTATCTGCAAACCCTGGAGAAACTGACCAGCAGTCTTCAGGAGCAGGACCTGGGGGCCAACTTGACCAGAGTTTTAAAAACATCTTTTTAGAACATAGATAAAATAAAAAAAAACTATTCAAATCAAATTAACGAGTTATAAGGCAAATGCCGCTTTGGTCAAGAAATGGAATGTTACCAACCTCCCCTTTATGACCATAGTCCCCTCTCTATATTCCAAATAATCACTGTTCTGTGTTTTTCTTTTTATAGTTTTGTCCTATCCACAAGTTCTTCCCTGGACATTAGAGCCTACTCTTGCCTGTTATTATTATTATTATTTTTTTGGATACTGGGGATTGAACCCAGGGGTGCTCTATTACTGAGATACATTTTCAATTCTTTTTATTTTCTATTTTGAGGCAGATTCTCACTAAGTTTGCTGAGGGGGCCTTGAACTTGGGATCCCCCTGCCTCATCCTCCCAGGTCAATGTAATCAAAGGTGTGTGCCACTGTGCTCGGCCTGGCCCCTGTCACAATATTTTTGATGTCTTTTTAAATGAAAGGGATGGGTTCCCCTCTATCCCTTTCATTTTCTTAAGCTTTGTTGTAGCACTTGGGCATTTGTCCCTGGTGTCCCTCTGTTCTCTGTGTTTCCTACAGATGGGCAGTTGGATCCCGAAACAGGATTAGGCTCTGGTTGGACACTCAGCCAGAATGAAGGAAATACAAATATCTCTCCTCGAGCTCTTAGAAGCTAATGATACTCAATGAAGTTTTGGGTCTTTTTGCCTTTTGTGTTTTGCAGCTTTTAAGGGATTTTAAAAATTGCAGCATAAAGTAATACAGAAAGGTGCCCGTGTGTGTGTGTGTGTGTGTGTGTGTGTGTGTGTGTGTATGCGCGCGCGTGTGTGTGCGCGAGCTATGTCCTCAGTCCAGGTGCCCATATCTTAAACAGACAACTAGAGGGGGGAGGGGAAAGGGAGAGAGAAGGGAAATTGCATGGAAAGGGATGGTGATCCTCAGGGTTATACAAAATTACATACAAGAGGAAGTGAGGGGTAAGGAAAGAATAATACAAGTGGAAGAAGTGTTTTACAGTAAAGGGGGTTGAGAGAGAAGAGGGGAGGGGAGGAGAGGGGAGAGGGGATAGTAGAGAATAGGATAGAGAGCAGAATTCATCAGACACTAGAATGGCAATATGTAAATCAATGGAAATGTAATTGATGTAACTGATGTGATTCAGCAATCTGTATACGGGGTAAAAATGGGAGTTCATAACCCTTTTGAATCAAACTGTGAAATATATCAAAATAGATGTAATGTTTTGAACTACCAACAATAAAAAAATTACTATAATATAATTAAACAGACAACTAGGTAGTAAAGTTTTGCCTCTGAGTGTACACTTATTTCTAGAAGAGTGACATTGCCAGCTCTCCCAGACAGTTCCCACAGGCTCACACCTACTGTTTCTTATACCTGCAGTTTTGTATTTCCCCTTCTGTGCACTATATGAAGCCTCCATAATGCACTCTGTCATCCTGCCACTGGTGGCCATGGTGACTGCATCTCAGTTACAGACCAATGCACACGTTGTGTGGGCATGTGGTGGGGTGGAAGGACAAGCTCCTAATGGTCTCCCTTTTGCTTTCACAGCTTGTGTTTGACTACCAGCCAGGCGATGTCTTTGGCTGTGTGGCTGACATTGGCTGGATCACAGGACACAGCTACGTGGTGTATGGGCCCCTCTGCAATGGAGCCACCAGTGTCCTTTTTGAGAGCACTCCTGTTTACCCTGATGCTGGTAAGAACTGAAGATCCTGTTTGGGTCCCGGTACTGGTGGTAGGGAAGGGAAAAGGCCTGCATTAGGGCATAGGCTGAGGTCTGGAAAGGGGTGGTTCTTGTGGTTGTCAAGACAACACTGTGGTTGACAAGTGGACACTGGAGAAGCTTGGCCTTGAGCACTGCTGAGTGGACTGGCACCTAGCAGAGTGTCTTCAGGAAGATTAGATGCTCAATATGAAGGAGTCTGATTATGAGCCAGAAGTTACTTCATCTCAAAACCACTCACTGCAGTGTTCCTGTCTAACTTAAGCTGCTTGCCTTGGGCCAATACCTTAGCACTGGCCCTCTTACCTCTGTGGCCACCTCACCTGACCAGATCCATCCTTTCCTTGAAGCCCAGGCCAGCTGCCCTCCTATCCTGTCCTTCCTAGCCCTTCTGCTAGATCCTTTAAGGCCATGTGTGGCCTGGAGCCACCTTTGTTAAACTGAGATCACTTTGAGAACATGATCACATCTTGCTGCCTGCGATATCTTCTCTCACATAACATACTGTCCCCAAATAATTTGTTTTAATGTAATAGAACCATAGCAACTCTGCCTGTGGACTCTTGCCCCAAGCATTCTACAGTGCATGGACTCCTTTCTTACCTCCCCTGGTTCCTCTTAGCTGCCAAATGGGGCTGGATACAACCAAGGAAGAGGGTATAGGGGCAATGCTAGGGATGGAGAGTCATGGCAGGTTTGGTCTTACTTGCATTGTTTTAGGGAATGGTGTGAGTTTGGTTTTGGTGGGAGGAGGGGTCAGGTGTGTGCATGCTAGGCATACTGGGTACATGGCTTTGTGTAAACACAGCAGAGATTGTGCTACTAGGGGTAAGACCACTAACTCCTTTAGGGATCCTTTAATTTGTGACTATGTCAAAGTTTGATGTCATTTTTGAAAATTCATAGTGATATCCCTTTGAGCTAAGTCCTGTCTAGCTCATGTGGGGTACACATTGTGGATGTAGTCATCCAAAACCAGGGGCAAACATGCTGCCTTGGATTTGGGGAGTACTGGGAGGAGGCTGCCTTTAGGACCCCTTTCTATCAGGGACAGGTATGGGTCTCTTTTTTTGTGACTACACTACATGTAGATGTCTGCCTATACCCAGCACTCAGTAACACTGGGTTTGTCTCCAGATGTGTTTAAAATAGATGGCGTTTGATAGATTCTCCTATTGACTGTGGGTTTGGGCTCTTTTGTAGGTCGGTATTGGGAGACAGTGCAGAGGTTAAAGATCAATCAGTTCTATGGCGCCCCAACAGCTGTCCGGCTATTGCTGAAATATGGCGACACTTGGGTGAAGAAGTATGACCGCTCCTCCCTGCGGACACTGGGGTCAGGTGAGTGGCCTACCTTGTGGCAGGGGAAGGTCTGCCTGAATGGGCTGTCAGAATCAGGATGGGCTTAGCGGTAACATGGGCTGTTTTTCCAGGATAGACATTGGACTGGGCCGGGGGGTGCTTCTGAGCAGGAGGCAGCCAACAGGAGAGTATTTCACTATTTTAGCAACAGTGGGTCTAAACTGGTAAGCCTAGGCTGAATACCAGCCCTTTGTGGGTATTTTATCAGGGCAGGCACTTAAGGTAGAGGCACTTCTTTTTTTCCTTCCCATTGAGGTATAAGACATGGTAAAATGTACAAATGTCAAGGGCTTAGCTTGAGGAATGTTTACTTACAGACTTAAATTGCTGACCAACACCCCAGTCAAGCTCTAGAAATAGAAGAATATAGAATAGAATACAGAAGGCTCTGTATAGTATCCCCTATCCATGACTGCTCTTTGGCCTCTCTTATAGTGGGTTAATTTTTGTGGGATTTTTTTGTTTTGTTTTGATTTTTGGCTTTTGTACTGGAGATTGAACCCATGGGAGCTTTACCACTGAGCTGTATTTCTAGCCCTTTTTATTTTTATTTTGAGATTGGGGCTCACCAAATTGCTGAGACTGGCCTTGAACTTGCGACCCTTCTACCTTAGTCTCCCCAGTCACTGGGTTTATAGGTGTGGGTCAGTGTTCCTGGTTAATTTGTGTGTTTTGGATTTTGTATAAATAGGCAAAGAGCTGTGTGAGTCATAGAGGTTTGTTTATTTTCACAGCTCTGTGGTATCCCATTGGATGGATATACCATAATTTTTTATTCATTCTACTCTTGAGGGCAGTTTATAGTTTCTGTTATGAACAGAGATGCTATGATTGTATGTGTCCACTTTTGGTGGCTATTTACACTCTTTTTTTTTGGGGGGGTGGGGTACTGGTGATTGAACTCAGGGGCACTTGACCACTGAGCCACATCCCCAACCCTATTTTGTATTTTATTTAGAGACAGGGTCTCACTGAGTTGCTTAGCACCTCACTTTTGCTGAAGCTGGCTTTGAACTTGTGATCCTCCTGCCTCAGCCTTTCAAGCATATGCCACCAACCCAGCTCTACACTCATTTTTGTGTAGTGTGTCAAGAGTCAAATTTTGGGGTGATAGGGTAAATGTATATTTATTATTTTTATTTTTTGTTACTCAGCATGGATCCCAGGCCTTCATGTATTCTAGAAAGCTACATCCCCAGCTCTATATTTAGCTTTAAAATATTTGGCTCAATGATTGTCTAAAGTAGTTGTATCAGGCATGGTTAGTCTTAAATATTAATAAATATGTCTCAATTCCCCCCCACCAAAATTCTGTACCAAACTGTTTTCCTACAGGGTATGTGATACTTGTGTCTCCCACATTCTTGGTGACTTTTTGCTTTTTGACCTCCTAATAGTGAAAACACCTTGGTATCCTTTATATTTCTCTGATGACCACAAACATGATAACTTACAGCTTTTCAGGTCTCCCCAGATGTCCTTTAGAAAAATTACAGAGCTGTTTCCCCCTCGACAATCTCTTCCTTTTAGTTTCAGGTTTATTTGAGATCTGTTCATTTCTTTTTTTCTTTCATGTGTGGATTCAGTGGGAGAACCTATCAACCATGAGGCTTGGGAGTGGCTCTACACGGTGGTGGGGGACAGCAGATGCACGCTGGTGGACACATGGTGGCAGACAGGTGAGAATATTCCCGAGGAGAAGGAGACATGGTCTGGGGGTGCTGGTCTCAGTATAAGCCTTGATTCTGGAGGGTCTAGTGGGTGAGGCTGAGACCAAGGTTTGAGCTGTCAGAAGGAAGTGTGATGAGTACCACGTGCATGAGTCTCTTCGACACATAGCTGCTGTTTTACAGCTGTTAAGATTGTGTGTAATGATTCTGAGCCTCTGTTTCCTCACCTGTAAAGTGAGTACTCCCTCACAGGCTCTGGGTGAGGATGAAATGAGACGACACAACTCAGGTATGTGGCCCAGGCCTGGCATGTAGTAAGTGCTCAGTATTCACGTCTCTCTTTAGGGGTCCCTTCCTGCCTTGCTTCGCCTCACTTTCCTTTCCTTCTCCTTCTCCCTTCTTCTTTCCTATTTCCTTCCCTCCCGCCTTCCAGCCTCCCTTCCCTCCTTTCCTTCCTTCCTCTCTTTCTCCCCTTCTCTTTCTTCCCTCCCTCCCCTTCCACCCTTTCTTCCTTCCTTGTTGCTAGAAATCCAACCCAGGGCGTCTCACATGCTAGGCAAGCACTCTATCACTGAGCTACACTCCCAGCCCCAAGGGGACCTTTTCTGAACACTGGTACATCTGATGGGGACAGGGCACTGTGTTACAAGAGACCATAAGTTTAAATTCTAGTGGGAGAAGGAAGTGTTTCTGTGGGCATTTTGTTTTGATCTGTCCCCGCCTCTCTGGGATGTCTGACATACTGGGATGTTTGGGCAAGAGGTCACTGCTGATAAAATAACGCAACTCTCCAAGGTCTCCATCTTCAAGTAGCCAGCAAGTGAGATGTTCTGAATAGCACAGTTCTTATTCATTCAGAAAGTCACAGATGGAGATTCTTTTACAGCTCAGTCTCGGGATGCATTTCCATGCAGATAGAGACGAGTGGGAGAGATGACACGAGGACAGGCTTTATGGGCCTCTCTTATTTGTTGGGTCAAATGGGCACTGACCCAGAGCAGTTCTTTTCCTCCATCTTACTGTGTAAGTGAGTGGACTCTGCCCTCTCCTATTTCACACAGGGGCTGACACAGAAGGGTCCCTGAGCGGAGGGAGGCCTCTGCCCCAGCTGCAGAATGTGGAGTTTCCAGGACTGAGCCCTGCATTAGGGTTCTGCTTCCAAACCCAAGCCTAGTTTGCCCCAGCCAGGCGAGGTGGTACATACCTGTAATTCTAGCGGCTAGGGAGGCTGAGGCAGGAGGATCATGAGTTCAAAGCCAGTCTCAGCAACAGGAGGGCACTAAGCAACTCAGTGAGACCCTGTCTCTAAATAAAATACAAAAAAAGGGCTGGGGATGCGGCTCAGGGGTTGAGTGCCCTGAGTTCAATCCCTGGTACAAAAAAAAAAAAAGTTTTTGTGCTCCAGAAAGCATGGTCCCATCCACCTCCCACTTTGGCAGAGCACAGAGGAGGTGTCACATGTCCTTTGAGGATATAGTCTGGACACACTTGTCACTGACTCCCCAGCTAATCTGGCCTTTCTTCTCATTATCCTTGCAGAAACAGGAGGCATCTGCATTGCACCTCGGCCTTCAGAAGAAGGGGCAGAAATCCTCCCTGGCATGGCGATGAGGCCCTTTTTTGGCATCATCCCTGCTCTCCTGGATGAGAAGGTGTGTGAGGGCCCTGTGGAGGTTGTTCCTCTGCACACGCACCTAACTGCAATCACCAGGCATCCTCCTGCTGCCCCTGTCTGTTCTACTCTCCTTTCCCTCATGGTGTGCACCCAGGGTCTGGCCTCTAGAGCACAGACCAGAGTCCCCATGCAGCCCTTATGCAGTCCCTTCTCAGAGAGACATTTGATGGCATCACAGCATAGAGCGAGCCCAGGGCTTTCCTTAGGTGCCTCTGGAGGAAAGTTTGAGGCAGTTCTACTTGGACCCTGGCTTGTCATTTTTCTGCCTCAGGCCAAGCTGATTTTCAGTTCCTTGCTTATCAGTCTACCCATTCTCTCACACACGTCTCCCTGGGTCTGCAGGGAAATGTCATAAAGGGCAGCGATGTCTCTGGGGCCCTGTGCATCTCCCAGGCCTGGCCAGGAATGGCTCGGACTATCTATGGCGACCACCAGAGATTCATAGATTCCTACTTCAAGGCATATCCAGGTGAGTGTGCTGAAGAAGGGACTCTCATGCCTATCCCATAGATTCATGGAATCGTATTTCCATGGATTACTGAAATGTTTTAAGTTAATAGCAGTTGAGTGCATTGCAATGCAGTGGTTAAGAACAGGCCCTCTGGGGGCATGAATTTAAATCCAGCCTTCTCTCCCTTTACCTCCCTGACATTTCTTATCTCTACCATGCAAGTCAGTCCCACCTCAGGGGCCTGTGTGGGGCTTGGTGGACATGGGTGTGAATCCCGTAAGCACAGCACCTGGCCCATAGTGGGCATCCTGTTAGCTATTAGGAAAGATGAATGAAGAAACCATTTTGGAAAACTGTCATAAAGGCTGGGAGTTTTTTGCAGTTTACTTTTTTAAAAAAAATATTATTCTAATTAGTTATACATGATAGTAGAATGCACTTTGACACATCATACATAAATGGAGTATAAGTTCTCATTCTTCTGGTTGTACATGATGTAGAATTACACCGGTCATGTAGTCATACATGCACATAGGGTATTAATGTCAGACTCATTCTATTATCCTTTCTACTCTCTATCCCCCTCCCCTCCCTTCACTCCCCTCTGCCTAATCCAAAGTGACTCTATTCTTCCCAACAACCCCCCCCCCTCTCCTGCACACTGTGGATTAGCATCTACATATCAGAGAAAACATTCAGCCTTTGGATTTTGGGGATTGGCCTTATTTCGCTTAGTATGATAGTCTCCAGCTCCATTCATTTACCTGCAAATGTCATCATTTCATTATTCTTTAAGTCTGAGTAATATTTCATTGTGTATGTATACCACATTTTCTCTATCCATTCATCTGTTGAAGGACACCTAGGTTGGTTCCATAGTTTAGCTATTGTGAGTTGAACTGCTATAAGCATTGATGTGGCTGCCTCACTATAGTATGCTGATTTTAGATCCTTTGGGTATAAACCGAGGAATGGGATAGCTGGGTCAAATAGTGGTTCTATTCCAAGTTTTCTGAGAAATCTCCATACTGCTTTCCATAATGGTTACACTAATTTGCAGTCCCACCAGCAATTTATGAGTGTACCTTTTCCCCCACATCCTTGCCAACACTTATCGTTGTTTGTCTTCATAATAGCTGCCATTCTGACTGGAGTGAGATGAAATCTTTGAGTAGTTTGGATTTGCATTTCTCTAATTGCTATAGATGTTGAAAATTTTTTTTATATATTTGTTGACCAACCAAATTTCTTC
Organism: Urocitellus parryii; assembly: GCF_045843805.1. Classification (NCBI taxonomy): domain Eukaryota; kingdom Metazoa; phylum Chordata; class Mammalia; order Rodentia; family Sciuridae; genus Urocitellus; species Urocitellus parryii. The sequence continues at coordinate 151,176,746 of NC_135536.1, forward strand.
TTCTGTAAAGTATCTGTTCATTTCCTTAGCCCACTTATTGATTGGGTTACTTGTTTTGGGGGCTTAAGTTTTTTTGAATTCTTTATATATCCTGTAGATTAATGCTCTATTTGAGGTGCAGTTTACTTTTATTTTTTTCTTGGTTTGCTTTTGTGTTATTGGATCAGAAGTGTATATGAACACCATCTTCCCTATCTTTTTGAAACCAGTAATTTTCTCAATAAATCTTAAGCTTAGGGAGCTGAGACTCATCATTTGGGAGAAGCTTCTTGAAGGCAATACTTGTCTATGTTCTGCTTCCTGGACTTATGCAGTCTTCACAGGATCAATGTTCTGTTGTTCAGTGCCACCTGCCCCTTCACTAGAACACAGCCAAGTGGTGCTATTTAGAGGTGTCTGCATTAGGAGTTGACAGGAAGGCCAGGAGGTCAGGAATTCAGCCAAGCACTGGACTTCAGTTTGGGTCTGTAGAGTGAGGTTGGAACATGGGTCCCTCTGTTTCTCATGGAAGCTGGAAGTTCTGTGGGTTCTGGTTTCAAGTTCTTGGTGCTGTTCCCCCTGCTGTGGTACAGGCTATTACTTCACAGGAGATGGGGCTCACAGAACTGAGGGTGGCTATTACCAGATCACAGGGCGCATGGATGACGTCATCAACATCAGTGGCCACCGCTTGGGGACCGCGGAGATCGAGGATGCGATGGTGAGCTTGGCCTGGACCTTCTCCTTTGCCCCTGCACCTCTGTGATGCCTCTCTTGACCTCTGAGTTGGGATGGGAATGTGCAACCTGAGTTACCTTCTGCACCCCGGGGTCACCATGTTTTGCACTTTTCTTCTCTGTCGTGCACAGGCTGACCACCCTGCAGTGCCGGAAACTGCTGTCATTGGCTACCCCCATGACATCAAAGGGGAAGGTAAGTGGCTGCAGGATACACTCCTCTTTGATTCCTGATCTCATGCCCATCACAGGAACCCTAATAAAAGGAGTAGACCTGCTCCCTTCCCCTCCCACCCCTCTGCCCTATCTAGAGTTTATCTATTCCTCCCATGCTCCCTCTCCTGACCCCACTATGGGGTTAGAAATGATGGTGGAGTGTGATGGACATTATTATCCAGAGTACATGGATGAAGGCACAAATGGTGTGAATAGACTTTGTATACAACCAGAGATATGAAAAATTGCGCTCTATATGTGTAATAAGAATTGTACTGCATTCCGCTGTCATATATAAATAAAGAATAATTTAAAAAAAGGAGTAGACATGGAGGGCAGGACAAGTTTTTTTTTTTTTTTTTTTTTTTTTTTTTTTTTTTTTTTTTTTTTTTTTTTTTAATGGGTGAAGCTGTTGCTTTTCTTCTCAAGTGGAGATTTTGGCTGAGGAATCTGGACATTGTGCGTGTTAGGCTAGGGTGAATTCTGAAATACCCAGGCTTCACTGACCTTTAAGGACACTCTTTCACAAGAAGCTGTGACCTGTTTGGCCCTTGGCTGGGTCTTGAGTAATTTCCTCCTGGCACTGTTCAAGCCCTGTTACAAAGAGTTCATAAGAAAATGTCCGGCCATACTAGTCCTCCCCTGTTCACCTGCTTGGTCACAATGTTCGTGTCAGCTCTGCCTTTGCCATGTCTGTATGTCACAGTGCAGGAGCAGTGTGCTGGGACTCTGGAGAAACCTGACCCGTGATTCCCATTGCATGTTGACATGCAGGGGGAGGTAAAATGAGTGATCGGAATGGTATTCTCTACTGAGGACACACTTTGTTCCAAAGCCTGCTGATTCCTAAGTGGCTGTGTCTGGGGAAGGGCAGGAGTGCTGGAGTATTGTAAAGCCAGGTCAACAGTGGCCACACTGACCTGGTATAGTGTGACCCAGACATATGCTGATCCTATTCCAGGACACTGCTGGATAGGCAGACCTCTTCTGCCCTACCCAGTAGCCTGGGATTGAGTGTTTACCTTCCTTCTTTTAGGGACATCCTGCGTCACAACTTGTCCCAAATATCACATGCCTCCCTGCCACATTTGTGTTCCACTGTTCCACTATTTACTCCAACTACTTTACTTTATTTTTATTTGCTTTGGTGTCAGGCTCTGAACCCAGGGCCTCATGTCTGCTAAGCATATGCTCTACCACTGAGCTACAACTCAATCCTTCAAGTACTTTCTTCAAATTGACCCATTGTAGAATTTAAAATTTATTTAAATGCTTTAAAAACAGCATTTTCAGTTGCCATGATGTGCTGATGAGGCTGCTGTGGCATTGTTAATAGGAGATTGGAATTGTTAATGGGAGAGCTGTGAGTGGCAATGCCCAGCAGAGGTGTGGGCTGGACATAATTAGGGTGGGAAGAGAGTGAAGATAGGAAAGTTCTTCACATTTGACTTGGGTAACTTCTAAAGGGACCTCACACTGGCAGGAGTCTAGACCTTACCTCTGGAGATCCTCAGAACTGGTACATTTCTGGAGTCTGGAAGCTGTGGGAGCTGAGTGTGTCTGAGTCCCATGGCTGAGCAGTGCTTCCTTCTCAGGGTCTGGGGCCCTGAGAGGACAAAGGTATTGCTGAAAGGGGCTGATGATCCCAGATACCTTCTGCCCTGTCCTGGGGGTTCATCAGCCCCTGGAAAAACCCCAGAAAATAAGTGCAAAGTCAGGGAAGGTACATTGGAAAGCAAACTTGGAACAAAATGTAGGGGTCTGTGATAGTCACTACCTTTCACAGGGCAGCTTAAGGTCTGGCAGATCATGCTGGGGTTGTCCTCTCCTGGGGTGGCATGGCCCAGGATGCAGATGTCTCTGAGGCTCTTTCAGAGGAGAGAGTCTTGGCTGCAGGGCACCTGACTCAGTGCTCTCAGGGCTCTTGGGCTCTTTCCATACCCATCAGCAGCTCTAAGCAAGTCTTTATTCCCTGGCCTTTCAATACCTGCCAGGCTGTTGGGATAAAATGTACATTTCATGGGTGTAATGATACGCATTTTCTTGGTTTCTAACAAATTTAAACATCTCTTTATCTGTAATCTATGAGTAACCCATTAAGTTCTTGGTTAGCCCCCAAAGCTGATTGTCAATGCTGTTATGTATCCATCAACACACCCTCTATTTTGCACTTGGTCTGAGTGAGGGGAGCCCCAGTTTAATTAAGTTTAGTTTAATTAAGACTAGTTTAATTAAGACTCAGAACCTTTGAGCCTCTGACCAGGGTCTCATGCCTCTGACCTCTGATATCCTGGGCCTTATCCATTTCCTTCTAACTCTTAACTGTTTCTTCCTTCCATGTGGTTTCCTCCTTCATCTCTTTAAGAACTCAATAGTCCAGGCCCACTTCCAATCCCATATCAACTAATAGGATGACAAAAATGGGGTTCTTTCCAGTAAAGATCTCACAACCTCATGGATGGGGGTAGTAGGACTGACAACAAACTTTACACAGCAAGTACCATAACTAGTTTTATGGGCAGAGTCAGGAAAAGTATCACAGAGTACAAAGGGGCTGAACTGGGTCTTGAGGGATGAATAGGAGTTTGCCAGGTGATTTGCATAGGCAAGAGCTGTACTTGCCTGCAGATTGTAGTTTGTTTGGGAAATAATCATTTACTGCTGGATTTAACAAGCATTTATTAAGCATCTGTTGTGTTCAGTGCATGGTATCAGAGCTGGGGACACAGCAGGGATAAAATAGAGTGTTAACATTTAGGGAACCATCAGCAGAGGGGAGAGAACAAAAATAAACATGGTCCATGAGGAAACTACATAGAGTATTAGGTGAGATATGTGCTGGCAGAAGAATGAATTAAGATGAGGGGAATTAGTGCAGGAATTAACAGGCAAATGAACCATAAAAAGAGCTACACATATGTATATAGAAACTTAATGTATGAGAGAAAGGATGTTACAAGTCAGTGGGAAGGGACAGGGTATCACAAATGGTGCTGGAGAAGTGACTGTTCATGTGGAGAACAATAGGATTAGATCCTTGTGTGATAGTGGAATCCATTGTACATCCTTTCTGTAACTTGCTAGGATACTGAGAAGCAAAACCTCGTATTTGCACTAAGATATGGGTTGGCCAGGGCTGCCCAGCAGAGTTTCTTGTCATGATGGAACTGTTCCATATCTATATCTGCTCTGTCCAGCAGAGCAGCCCCTGTCACATGTGGTATCGATTAGCACTCAAAATGTGGCTCATGCATTTGAGGAATGCGTTTATAATTTAATTTAATGTAAAATAAACAGCCACTGTGGCAAGGCTGCTGTATTATATTGGCTACATACTCATGAGGCTGGTGCCCACCAACCTTGTCTGTGTCCCTCAGCCCACATCACGGGTTCTCGCACAGCTGAGCCAACAGTAGCTAATTCACATGACAGTATATGTCGTGCCAAACTGTCAACCACATGAATGCCCTTCCAGGGTGCTTGTGATCAAGTAATCACTACCACTTTGCCATGCAACGGTCAGACATCTTTAGGGCTGCAAGGAAACCAGCTGCCATAGTGTCACCAACATAGGGTTTAAAGATCTTTTGGATTTATGGTCGGTTATACAAAACATTCTGCTTTGTGAGGTATCTTGTAGGGTCCAACACCCTCAAACCTTTGCTTTCCTTCCAGCTGCATTTGCTTTCATTGTGTTGAAAGAGGATGTGGGTGACGCGGACACGGTGGTGAGTGAACTCAAGTCTATGGTGGCCACCAAGATTGCCAAATACGCCGTGCCTGATCAGATTCTGGTGAGTGGACGGCACTGCTCATTTTAAGCCTACTTCCCCAAATGATCAAATAGTGATGCTTTTGTGAGTGTATTTCTTTTTTACAGTTAAAACTGACATTAGTAGTATTTTCCCTGGATGATAGATGAGAATGACAAGAGACAGGGAGGATCTGTAGCATCCAAAGCTAATGGCACTTATCTGTTTAGGAGAGTTCTGGGCAAGATTAGATGTTCTTGTACTTTGGCATTTGGAGGCTGGTTACAGGTGCAGTACTAGGTAGTAAAGAATACTAGAAATATTGTTTTATTTTCTGCAAAAAATAAAATAATATTTCTAGTATCTGGGTATCTGTGTTAGCTTTCCTTTTCTGTGACAAAATACCTGAGATAATCAACTTAGAAGGATGAAAGGTTTATTTTGGTTCACAGTTTCGGAGATTTCCATCCATGGTTGGTTGGGCCTGTAGTGGCATAGTACATCATGGGCAGGGAGCACATGGTGGGGCCAAGCTGCTCATGTCATGGCAACTGGGAAGCAGAGAGAGAGAGAGGGGGGGGCCAGGGTTCTGAAATCTCCTTCTAGGTCACATTACCAGTGACCTGAGTTCCTTCTACTGGGTCCCACCTCTTAAAGGTTCTACCCTCTCCCAATAGCACCACAGGCTTGGGGCTAAGTCTTCAACACATGGCCTTCAGGGGATGTTTGTGATCCAGACCAAAACAATATTGAATTTAGGGCCTTGTGCAGACTAGGCAAGTGTTCTACCACTGAGCCACACCCCAGCCAAATAAGAGATATTAGATAAAGAGACATGTGGAAAATACCAGAATTTTCCAGCCCTGTGTCGTTTTTCTGAACACATCTCCAGGTGCCAGTGAGGGAGATCACTCATCTGAAAGATCTAGGGGGCAGAACCAGGCCACCTTTTCATCCCTTTAGCTTTTCTCATTCCTTTCTTCATTAACTTTTTCCCTACTACGATTCCTGAGTTGCTGATTGTCCTCTGGAGCAGAAGGGGCCTAGCTTCATTTGGTATTATTCACAATACTGGCTTAGTGACTCGAGTTTTTAGGTGAAGTGAAATGTTTCCAAAGGCAGAATTGCTAAAGTTGTTAAAAGATGTCACATTTATGAAGCCCTGGGTTCACTCCCCAGCACCAAAGGGAGGTGGGGGAGATCCCAAACACGGCTCTTAATGTATTGGCATTTGCATTGGTGGACATAGCTGTTTGAAAATGCTAAATGTTAAAATTTTCAGACTTCAAGACAAAATTTTTTCTGTTAAACGATTCTCACCTCTTGTGTAAAACAGACCCACTCAGTCTCTGTCTGGGGATGGAGATAAGGTACCTGTGCTTGGATCTGCTGCTCCCTGGGGAGCCTCACATGGTATAGCTGTTAGGACAGAGGTGATTACTCAGCTGACCTGGACTGGTGTGGCCTTCAGCGAAGCTCCCCCATGGTTGATGCTGTCCTTTGGGTCAAGTCCAGCATTAGATCCAGGTTGTAGGAAGAGAAAGCCAGAGACTATGAACCCCATCCTTCTTGGATGTGGGCCCATATATCAGTGAGCCACTTCGAGTCCCCAGTGAGGAGTATCATTCCCCCAAGCAGAGTCCTGATCTCAGTATAGCCAGATAGACCCGATTCTGATGCTTCTGCTGTCCTTACCAGGTGGTAAAGCGTCTTCCTAAAACTCGATCTGGGAAAGTCATGCGGCGGCTCCTGAGGAAGATCATCACTGGTGGAACCCAGGACTTGGGGGACACCACCACTCTGGAGGACCCTAGTGTCATCACTGAGATTCTGAGCACCTTCCAGAAATACAAAGACAAGCAGGCTGCTGCCAAGTGAGAAGGCACACTTCTACCTGGACACTCGGACTAGGATCGGCACCTCAGCTCTACACGTTCTCCTCAAATGTCACCCTGAGGTGGCTAACTCCTGTCCGAGTACCAAGCCCACATGTACCGCCCAGAGTGTGAAGTGGGGCTGAAGACTCTTTCTTTCTTCTGGGGGAACCCCAGAGTTATATAACCCGTGAAGAGGTACTGTCAGAAGGGGGAAGCACTTGTTACACTTATCCTGGCTTTGGTTTCCAAGAATTAAAATCATTGTCATCCACATCTGTGTCCCTTTGAGACAGTACAGGGAGGTGAGAAGCCCAGTAGAGGAGCCAGCTCTCCGGACTTAAGAGCTGGAAACAATCATTGTTTTCTGCTGATGTTCTTAGATACAAAAGGCAGAAAATTTATTTTTTATACTTTTATATTTGGGGAGAATAATGTTCAAGCACTCAAGAGTACTGTGACGATTTCCTTATATACGCTCATTGTAACAGTTATGAAAATCTCCCTTTTTGCCTCCACTGGTGAGAAACATGGGGACAATCAGAGGATGCTCTTTTTGTTTTTTAGTGTCTTTGGAAATCTGATTCACATATTTGCATAGCTATCCTAAGAACTTGCCAGCTTGTAATTTGATGTCCATTTCCTGGTGTCTATTTCTCCAGCACTTGGTTTGTGTTATAAATAGAATTAACTCCTAAGCAATAGGGTGAACATGCTCACCTTTATTTCTGAAGCTACTCCTGTGGGCATTTTTCTCCAAGATATGATCTGGAAAGGTTTTCTTCCCCTCCAGATGCCTCTTGATAGGAGGTGAACATGCTCCAAATATGTACAGCCATTCAGAGAAGCCAGTGAAAACTCAGGTGACTTGTTATAGCACTAGTGCTGCCTGACTCTTTCTGCCCTTCTTTCTGTGGTTGCACCAATAACTACTGTGGTCCAATGATGAGACTTGGAGCTTCTAATCAAGTCTCTCTCTTTTTCAATGTGCCTTAAGTCCTCCGAACATTAACAAAATGATGTAAATCATGAGGCCACTGAGTGCTTATTTCATGGACAGTATACGAAACATGTGTGGGTCTGTTCACAGGTGCAGGTCATCAGGGAGCAGGGTCCTCAAGGGCAGGGAAAGGCTGTCCTATCTGCCCTATAGTGCCTTGTAGCTGTGTAGGTGTTCAGGGAGTGCTGGGGTACTGAACACCTTCTATGGACCCTTACTGTGCTAGCTTCTTAGTGATCAGGCGAGTATACTATGATCCCAGGATATGGCAGCGGCCATAGCACGCACACTTTGAATAATGGTGCTTCTTTTACCATTAGCAACAAAGAGCCACGCACTGGACTTGGTGAGCCATAGTTATGACACTGTTTATGAAATGGCTTATGTTTCTATGTTGCTGATATAAACTCTCAGGATGATCTGCAGAGGTGTTCAAATAAAGCTTTATTTTGTCCATTCTCTCATTATGGTGATGTTTTTGGTTAAGGCTAGTCTTTGTTGCTGAATGTACCCCTAGGGCCCTATTCACTCAAAAGATAACACTTAAAAATATATCTCAGCTGGGGTATAGCTCAGTGGTAGAATGCTTGCCTAGCATATGTGAAGCTCTGAGTTTGATCCCCAGGAGTGTAAAAACAAACGAACAGTCTGTTTTCTTATAGGGAGTAAATATACACTAACAGCTTACCTATCTTTGTTTTTGACAGATTTACTTGGCTTTGAATTACTGTGCTTTCCAACACACTAGCTGTTTGTGGCTATTTAGTTATAAATTAAATGAAATCTAATAAAAATCTAGTCCCTCAGTTATTGTAACCCTCATTTCAAATGTTTAGTAGCTGCAACATGTCCACGGGGACAACAGGGAGACAAACATTCCCATCACCACACAAAGGTATAGTGTGTGGTGCTGGTGTGGAGGGTAATAGAAGTGAGGAAGGAAGCAAGATCCTGGGTAGCCAGAAGGCGAACATGAGCAGGATAGCCCACATCTAGGGTAGCCCCACTCTAGGTGTGGCACGGGAGGATTTCTGTATCCTGCCGCAAATGCAGGAGCAGGATTTTTATCAGAACACAACTGAGCTATCTCCTGCAAAGCCTGGACACCTGCTGCCTCATAAGTCAGAGCTGGAGTGACTATTCCCAGGGGATGTTTTCTTGAGCCACTGAGTTTGGATGAGCACAGAGATGGGGTGCCGGGATGCTGGGAGGACGCCTGGGTGCCCATGTGAGGCAGACTCTGAATGCATGGAAGAGCAACTCACTGGGAAAAGACATGTTTTTGCACCTTTGGATCCTGTGGGAACTAATAGTAGGATTTGCTCTTGAGTTGTGTAGCCACACACCCTTCCCCCGGCAGGGCCTCATGTGGCTATTCTGATAGAGTGTCCCTGATTTTCTGTGGGGAGCCATCCTCACTCCACTCTCAGTGACCCCACTCTGACTGCAAGGATGGGTTTGTGATGATAATTTCTAGTATCATAGTCCCTGGCCTAAGTGACAGGTTCAGGCCTGGCCATGTGATACTATTGGGGCCACTGAGGAACATAAGGACACCATGGGTAAAGGGACTACTGCCCACTCCCTGATGGATAAGGCAGGATGTGGACACCAAAGATAGGGCCTATTGGAGAAAAGGCCACATGGGGAATGGAGCCTGCGGGATAAGCTCAGGCCCCATCAAAATGCTGGGACTCACCCTGCCCTCAGACTTCCCTTCTTGTTTTTGGTTTTCTGTCATCACTGAAATGTCCTGACAAGCACCAATATTTGTGACACTGAGATGCAGAGAGATTAGGCAGCTACAGTGATGGCAGAGATGGGGCACCTAAGAAGTGGAGAAACAGAAAGGAACATCAGACTGGGTTTCAAAGACTGTCAGTCTGAACAATAAGTGCCCCTCAGGCCAGCATGCTAGATGACTTTTGTAATGGCCACAAGCCAGGGAGGCAAATCACAGATTTAGGAAGGAGCAGTGTGTGCCTTCTAAGATAATTTCCACTTGAACTAGCTAAAGCAAAAGTTGCCGTGCTTAAAGGGAAATTCAGCTTTTTGGCATGACTGGTTCCTAAAGGAAGTATGTCCCTGTTAAATTTTAAATAAAATATAACAAACAATCATGGCTAACAGTTCAACATTTCATGATTTGACTGCCACATTTTATCTAAAGATAAATTATGAGATGACGTTAGGTGTGCATTCATCCCCGTTTCATGCACAGCATCTGATTTTATGGTAAAGAAAAGGTTCCATGAATTTCCCCTCATTTCCCCTGTTGGAAGGGGGAGATTTGGCTGTGGGACAAGTAGAGGTTAGCCTAAGGTGTGGGAGTTCTCTGAGAGCTGATCTGCTTGTGCTGCGTCACCCGCCCTCATAATACCCCACATCAGGAAAGTGACAGAAACTTTTAAATTTATTGAGCACAGTGTGCAAGGGAGGCCCTGTGATAGGTTGTGGAGCCCATGACCCTGTCTCACCCTTATGTTGCCTCTACCTCAGGTGGACATTCTTCTCCCCACTTCCTGCCAAGAGCTGGATTTGGATGTAGTATGTGTTATTCAGCTTTGCACTGCTGTGACCAAAATACCCTACAAGCACAACTTAGAGGAGGAAAGATTTATTTTGGTTCATGGTTTCGGAGGATTCAGTCCATTGTTGACTGGCTCCAAGGCAGAAACTACACGGTGGAGGACGTGGCAGAGAGAAGTGCTCCACTGTTTCGGGAAGTCATCTAGTGGATCAATCCACTGATCAAATGGATTAATCCACTGGTGAGGTCAGAGCCTCCACGATCCAATCAATCATTGCCTACGATCTCACCTCTGAAACTTGCTTGCTGCATTGGGGACCATGCTTTCAACACATAAGTGTTTGGGGGACATTCCAGATCCAAACCACAACATAGCACATCTGACCCCACAGCCTGTGCCCTTGATACCTGTTTTCAACATGTATGGCCCCTTCCTGGGGGCCTTTTGAAAGATACTGACATCTCTGTATTTTTTTTAAGGCATCTTAACTGTTGAACTCTATGAATTGGTTATCTTTTCTTCTTCTTCTTTTTTTTTTTTTTTCAGCACTGGAAATTGAACTCAAGGGCACTATACCACTGAGCTATATTCCCAACTCTTTTTTTGTTTGTTTGTCTTTTTGAGACAGGGTCTCACCAAGTTTGAGGCTAGACTAGAATTCATAATCCTCCTGCATCAACCTCCAGAGTTGCTGTGATTACAGGCATTTGCCATCATGCCAGACTGAAATGCTTATCTTGGATGGGGAAAGAAGAAGTTTAAATATAGATCAAGAGAGTACTTGCCTGAAGATGATTTGTTTTTTATTTGGTAGAAGGTGTGCCAAATTGAGATTTAATAATCTCTACTCTTATAGAATTTTTTCACTTCACTTTATTTGGGAATTCTGCTGTATAACAGGATTAAACCAAACAAACATAATTTCTGAGCTGTAAATACCAGTTGGGTTTTGTTGTTGTTGTCTTTTGCTTTTTTGTTTTTGGTGTCTGAGATTGAACACAGGGCCTCATGCATGATAAGCATGTGCTCTACTGCTGAGCTACAGCTCAGACCCCACCGGTTGGTTTATTTATTTATTATTATTATTTTTTGGCACTGGGGATTCAACCCAGGGTGCTCTAAAACTGAGTTACATCCCTAGGCCCTTTTCAGACAGGGTCTGGCTAAATTGCTGAGGCTGGCCTTGAACTTGCAATCCTCCTGCCTGAGTCTCTGGAATTTCTAGGATTACAGGCAAATGCCACCACGCCCAGTCACCACTTGTAACCATCCTATCAAAGTGAGGAAGAAATGAGTTTTTCTATGCTCCAAATGTTTGTTTTCCCTGCCCCCTGAACTTCGTTTGTTGAAACTCTAACCTCCCAAGTGATGGTATTAGGAGTTGAGCCTTTGCATGGGATTAGTGCCCTAATAGAGACACCAAAAAGCCTGCTTCCTCTGTTTTCTGCCATGTGAGAATATAAGACAACAGCCAGTTGTAAGCCAGGAAATAGGTTCTTACCAGATGTCAAATCTGCCAGTGCCTGGTTTTAAACTTCCAGCCTCTAGAACTGACAAATAAATCTTTTTTAAGTTACCCAGACTATGGTATTTTGTTATAGCTACCCAAAGCGAGACAACTTTCCTACTTCACAGTGTCCTGGGGAAAAAATGGGAGTGGAGGGTGGGTTCTAGACTATCCTGCCAGATATATACTGACAGAGTTCTGGAGATAAGCTGCCCCCCTAAAACTACAGATGAAGACACTGAAAAATGATGAGGCTACTTGCCCAATTGCTGACAGTTATCTTCTGGGGCTTGTGACAATGCTCCCTTGGTAACCACAGAAATAATTAACAGAGTTGCTCTGGGGTTTCTGGGCAAGGTTCCCTCTTACTCCAGCTTCCAAGATTCCTTTTCTGTCTTTACCTGTTATTTATGTAATACTCTTTGCTACTCCAAAGAAATTGCTGCAAAGCAGATGATGGGCATCCAGTCTCCCCCAGCTATCCTGTGGCAGGGTTTGGTCAAAAGGTACCCTGACCTTGCAGGAAGAAGTAAAGTTCTGGATTTGGTATTATGATCTTATTTCCTAGGGACTGAATAGAAAGATATCATTAAAATTACAAAACACCTGGGTGTTTTTTTCTTTGCTTTTTTTACTTATTTTTTTTTTTACTGGTACATTATAGTTGTACACAATGGTAGGATCTGTTGGTACATATTCATACAAGCACACAATATAACGATATAATTTGGCCAATATCATTCCCCAGTATTTTCCCTTTCCCTCTCCACCTCTCTTTCCTCTACTCTACATATCTCCTTTCAATGTTTATGAGATTCCTCCATGTTTCTTTTCCTTTTTTTAATATCTAGTGTCCACATATGAGAGAAAGCATACAATCATGTGGGTATTTTTTTTCCACTGGTGCTTAGCTCATTCACTTGATGACATGATGATCAGAGAACATACTGCTATGATTTTAGCCCTTCTGAAATTGGTTGAGGTTTGCTTCATGCTCAGCCTACCACCAATTTATTTCCTCTTGCCTTAGCATCCTGAGCAGCTGGGACTACAGTTGAGCATCACGTGTCCAATTTTCTGGATCCTGGGGTTACAACCTACTAGGCTGGAGCCTATAGGAGCAAGGCACCCAGGGACTTTCTTCTCAAAGACTTTCAAACAAGTTCACACTTTTACACCCCTTAGCCTAGGATGGGCAGGGTTCACACTTTTACACCCCTCAGCCTGGGAAAGGCATCTTTCCTATTTTCTTTGTATAAAGTATTTGGCTTCTTAATGGTGCTAATCTCTTCAGCAACCACATTCTTCTTGGCTCCATTTTTAACAGCACTCCTTTTCTGGTCAAATTTTCAAATTTACTCTGTTTTTGCTCCTGATCTCAATGTAAATCTGGTTAAATGCAGTCAGCAATACCCATGCTACTGCCTGAATACTGTGTTGCTTTGAAACTTCCTGTCAGATTAATTAGTCCATCACCTTTAAGCTGCCTCACACAAACCTCAGGGCATGGACAAAATGTAGACAGGTTCTTTGTCAGAATGTAAGGCAAATTGTCTCTAATCCAGTCCTAGTTTCCATATGAAAATAAGTATGGATCAACACCCCCAGCAGCACTTTGGGTGTTATAGCTGATGTGACAATTTTTGTTATTTAAACTCCTAAGAGAGTCCTAGTTTCCATCTGAAACCACAGCAGCAGAGTTTTTATTGTCTGTTTTCCTATCAGCATTCTGCTCTTTTGAACCCCCACCAGAATTGCCCATTAAGCTCTGCTTCTCATTCTGAGGCTTCTCTAGCCTGCATATCTAAACTTCTTGGTACCAATTTTCTGTTAGTCAGCTTTCTGTCACCATGACCAGATACCTAAGAAAATCAACTTTGAGGATGAATATTTATTTTGGTTCAGAGTTTCAAAATTTTCAACCCATGGTCACTTGGCTCCACTGATTCTGGGCCTATGTTGAGAAGGACATGGTGGAACAAAGTATTCACCTTATGGCAACAAGGAAGGAGAGAGAGAGAAATGTAGTGAGAGAAGGAGAGAGAAGAGGCTGGGGTTTCAATGAATGATTCAAGGTCATACCCCCTGTGACTTTCTTCCTCCAACTAGCCCTACCTCCTGAAGTTTCTACTACCTCCCAATAGTGCCACTAGTTGGGGACAAAGCCTTTAACATATGAGCCTTTGGGGAACAGTTTACATCCAAAGTACAATATATATCTTGTCTGATATTAGTATAGCCACATCTGCTTTCTTTTTGTTGGTGTTTGCATGGATTACTTTCCATCTATTTGATTTTGATATTTCTATATTCTTATATTTTTGATATGTCTCTTTTAAGAAGTATATAGTTGCACTTTTGTTTTTTAATGGTGCTAGGGATTGAATTCAGGGCTAATAATAATTGAATTCATGCAAATAATAAGTATTGATCAACACCCCCAGCATGCACTTTGGGTATTATAACTGATGTGACAATCTTTGTTATTTAAATGATATACTTAGTTCATTTACATTTAATATAATATATATTTGGGTTCAAATATACCATCTAACTCAGTGCTTTCTGTTTTGCCTATTCAGTTTTACATTTTTCCTTCCTTTGGAGTGATATTTATTATCATTATTTCCTGCCCTCTCTTGATTAGCTTGAAATTATAAATTCTGACTATTCTTTTAATCAATACCCTAGCTTATATGTTGCATCCTTGACATATTAAAACTCATATTAATTGGTAGCTTTACCCTCTTTCCAGTCAATGCAGATGTCTAAGAACATAACTCTCTCTGAATTTATAAACCATATATTTTAATTTCCCCTAGATTTAATTCTATAAGGCATAACTGTTTTATACATCATTGTTTTTCTACAGACTATATATTTAGATTCATCCATATATTTATCATTTTGGTCCATTTCTCTCCTTTCCATATATCTAAGTTTCCATCTGTTTCTTCCTGAAAGCACCCTTTATAGTTTCCTTTAATGCATCTCTGTTGGCCAAAAAAAAAAAAAAAAAAAATCATTTAGTTTATGTCTATCTGGGTGTAACTCTGGCCTGGAAATTATTTTCTGTCATTTCATTGATATCTATTCTCCCTTATTTGTTAAGAAGCCAGCTAATAAAATGATTATCATTTAAAGGTAATATGCCACTTTTGTCTGATCTTCATATTTCTCTTTGTCTTTTTCTCGGGTTTTATTTTTTTTTTTGTTGACTTGTTTTTATTTATCCTGCTTGGTATCTGGACTTCTTGGGCCTGTAGCTTGATGTCTATTTAATTCAGTTTTGAAAATATCTTAACCATTATCTCTTTGACTATTATTTTTGTCGATTCTTTCTTCTTTTTTGAGGCCCCTAAATTCCCATAAACTGGAACTTCTTACCTAGTGTTTTCTCTATCTCGCTGCCTTAGCCTGGATTGTCCTGAAAGCAGAACATAACATAAAGGCTTGAAGGCAGGTTATTTACTTAAGAATGTGATTCCAGGAACAAGTGTGAGGAAACTGGGGTGGGAGGCATGGGTGTTGGTTGTGGTGGTGAAAGAGGTATGGAAAAGGGAAGGAGGAAAAACCAATACAGGCAGGGTATTGAGCCAGTCACCATGGCTCAATCTTGCAGGACTCATGAAAGATTTTATCAAATGTGTCCCCCAAATTAACTCAACTCAGAACTAGATATTGGAAATGTGGCTTGCTCTGTCAACTTTTCCTTCTGGAATCTACAAATGTACCCAGGAAAAAAAAGTGACTCCAAACAATGGGTTCATGTTCCTGGATCCTGGTTCAGTAATTCCTCATCATTTTTGGGCTACAAAATGTCCTTAAGCAAATGTTTTAAATATGTTGCTCATCACTGTCAACATTGGGAGTGTGAATTATCTAATCAAAAAAGAGAAAACATTGGATAATGTTCCTAGAGTGCAAGATTCTGGATTTCAACGTACATTTAAACACAAGTGTTTCACATAAGTTATTGAGGACTTGGAAATGTCATACAGTATTTATTCTTCTCCAATATAACATGGATATCTCTACATCAGTATACTTAGACCCTTCCAATTCTTTTTAGTGACTGCATATGGCAATCATATATCTGAGCATTTATTTAACCATCATCAATGGACATTTAAGCTGATTCAAATTTGTTTACACTTTAAAAAATTATTGAAATGTACATTCATGCATAACTTTGCACCATGGGATAAAAATATATACTTGACTGTTAAGCTACAAATACATGTGTGGAAATAATTTAAGAATACAGACAGTACCTAGAATCTTAGGCAGTATAGGTGAGAAATGTAGCAAAGACCATTACAATGCAATGCAATAAAATAAAACCTAGTACAAGATTATCTTGGCCTTGAAGCTTAATAAGAGAATTACTAATAGAATGTATTATAAATCTGTTATCACCTGTAAAGATAGCTATTAGCCAATAATAAAATCTAATAGAATAATTTTCAAATCATAACTTTTCTAGTCATTTTTTTCTTTCTGGAACATTTTCCAAACTTCTGGTAGAGAGTTTTGCTTTCTTAACTTCAAGAATTAAGACACTAGTAAAAATGAATTCTATTTTCTCTCATAACTGGTTCTAAATCAGCTGAGGGCTAATAAACTGTTCAGCTAGCCCTGAACAGTTTCTCAGGTGTCTCCTGTAGTCAGGCAGTCTCTTAGATCCCCAATGCAGAGTGATGGTGGTTATTCTCCAGAGTCTCTGATCTTAGGGACACTTGACTCAGGTCCCTTACAGTGGGATGGTGCATATATTTCTCTATATACTATTTACTTTCCTTTTAAGCAGTGATGCTCACTTTGGCTTTAAAAGTGTCTGGGGGAACTTTTAAAACTCCCAGTGGCCAAGCCACACTGTGTGGGTTGCAGACTTTTCAGATGATTCCAAAGTACAGTCAAAGTTGAGCAAAATTCTCTTAAAGTTCAGCACTCTGGGGTCAAACAGTCAACCACAGCCACAGCTCACAATTGCTAGCTAGAATATTGGCCACTGCTACCTGGCATACTCATTTCCTTTTCCCTTTCCTGTAGTGCCTTGGAGTCCAGTAGCTGACACTGAGAAGGCTGCAGTCAGCCCTCTTTTTATAGGCTAAACACAATGATGGCCATCCTGGCACAGGGGACACCAGAGGAAGCCAACTAGAAAAGCAGAACTGGGGCATGGGGAATGGAAGGAGAAAGTGCTCTTTGATTTAGTGCTGTCTCTCCTGGGTCTGAATGTTAAATAAAGAGTAGGAAAAGAAACTATGTCCTTGGGTAAATGCAACAACTTAAAAATCAGTCAGTGAGTTTAGGAGGGCTTCCTTTTATGAGTCCCTTGTGCTCCAGACTTGTTCCCTATAAGGATTTGGGAGCTCAGCAACACTGTTAGAATGAAAGTGAGAGTGTTCAGAGCTTGCCTTGTGCTTGCAGTCACACACTGATAAACACTGCAAATGACTCCAACAAATGACATTTCATTCACAGTCCTTCCTCAGGTCTCACATGGGTTAACAGCCCTTAAGTCTTGGCATAAAAGCCCTCATGCCTGCTGCCTTGGTTTGAACATATCAAAGGGGGAATTATTTTGTCTTTACCTTTGCTGCTTTCTGGAGGGCAACGGGTGAGGAAACAGAAACCTCCCTGATTTCTACATGTGGGGTGTGAAGGTTAACCATTTTGCTCAGCTGTCTTACTTCCTGTTCTCCCTTTTTAAGAATATGGAGATAATTTAGGGATACTCCAAACTTCTTCCCTTACTTCCCAATTAGAGGCATGTGGTATCCTGTGGTATCATGTGGTATGGCCATGAGTGAGTCTCTAAGTTTGCATTTGGTTTCTGCTGAACAAGGAGTTGCATCTCCCTTTTATTCCACAGATTAGAGAAGGCATTGGTTTGTGCCCCTGGAACCCTGATCTCAGGGTGCCAACTTACATAAAAAAGGTGACAAGCCCAGGCTTGGGCATCTTACTGGGAGTATCAGATCTTCCCTAGGACTCTGGACTTGGACAAAGAGACTGTAGTTATTGAGGGTGGAATTCTGGAAAGGGGAAGTAGTGAAGAGTTAAGTTTGAGTTCATGCTTGTTTGCCATGGACATCTCTAAGCAAGAATCCTACTCTAAATCAGCCCAGAAGTAGAGAAGGGAAGAGAGCTGGGTGTTGGCTGTCTTAGCACACTATTAATAAATTAGTAAGGACTTAAGGACTTTAGAAAACCTGTTGAAATAACGATCATTACCAACTTCACCCTTGCAAAAGGGTGAAATTTCCCAATGGTCACCAATTGGGAAATCTTGGGTTTCCTAATCTGTTTCGGTAGATACAAACTTCTTCCACATAGCCTTCTGGATGAACCAACACTGCTTGGGTCAATTCCTATCCTAAAAGACATTATATCACCCGAATCACATGTCTCTTTATTATTGAGAGTCCAAGAAACATTGAACTTTTACAAGTGTGTGTAAGTTTGTTTAGCCAAAGAAAAAAAGAACGGTAATCATCAAAATGGAAATGGTATGTTGCTTTCAAGCAATTGTTTCTAGGACATGATTAATGAGTGACTTATGCCCATCTTGAAGTCAGCATTGAGAGAACAATGAGGATGGCGAATTTACTTTACAAAACATAACAAATATGGATACCACACCCTGGTAGACGCCGGCTGCTAAAATGTCTTTCCTATTCAGTACCTCTTCCTACGGAGTCTGGGTTGACTTATGAATCCTCCCTAATAGGGCAATTAAGGTAATTTTCCCAGTCAGCCTATTTTTAATCCTTACCTCTAACCCACCTGCTTCTCATGGGGGCAGCCATACATATATTCAGTGTGCCAGTTCTGCCCTGCCCACGCCTGCAAATCATTGTCAGCTCTGTTGGTTTCTGCTGAACAGTCCATGGGCCACAGGATCCTGTTCTCTAACACAAAACATCAGCCCAGGCTTGGGCACCTTACTGGGAGTATCAGATCTTCCCTAGACTCTGGATTTGGACAAAGAGACTGTAGTTATTGGGGGTGGAATTCTGGAAAGGAGAAGTAATGAAGAGTTAAGTTTGAGTTCATACTCCTTTGCCATTAACATCTCCAAGCAGAGGATGCCAACATTCAGATAGGATGTACTCAGGGGCAGCACAAATTGCTCCACTGAAAGTGGTTTGAGATGTACAGGGACTGTTTTCCTCAGTGAACAAGTAGCCTATAGGTAGGTGGTTGCTGGAAGTGAGTCTATAGCACCCACTGACTTGGGCTTTTCTCCTCTCACTGTGTTTCTGCCCCAAAGGAGGGGACAGAGTCCGTTCCATTTGATTTTTGTATCAGAAAAAGTCAAAAGAACTTCCAGATTGCTGTTTTCATTTCATGGCCAGAACCCTGCCTGTGGCTACCTTACTTCATCAAATGGCAAAGTGACAACCTGTCTTTTCCAGTTATATAGTGGAAGGGAGTCAATCAAACAGAAGGGTTTGCCAAGGAAGCATGGAGAGGGTGCAGAGGCAAGACAACTGGAGGCAGGAGGTGGTGGTGAGGAGAGTAACTTTGTTCCTTGTTCTATGAGGTATCCCAGATCCTTTCAAGAAATTCTCTCTCTCTCTCTCTCTCTCTCTCTCTCTCTCTCTCTCTATATATATATATATATATATATATATATATATATATATCTGAATGCATATGGGAATTTAATACAGGGGTGTTCTACTACTGAGCTATAACTCCAACCCTTTTTATTTTGAGACAGGGTCTCACCATATTGCCCAAGGTGGTCTCAAACTCCTGGGCTTAAGTGATCCTCCTGCCTCAGCCTCTGAATGACTAGGACTATAGATGATCACCACCATGTTGTAAGTTGGCTCTTGTGTGTGTCTGAATCTGGCAACCACATGATGTCTAAGATGCTTTCTCTGCTGTATATTAGCTCTTCTATGCTCTCTAACTTCACAGTCTTTAGTCTCCCACCTTGAAAACCAGTTTGAAGCCAGTTTCCTATGATGACACAACTTGCCTTGAAAACTTTTCTCAAGGTAGCTGTTCCTCTTCCTGCTTTCCTGAACTTGTGGGTAGAGAGGAGGGCTCAGCCCACTTCTTGCCCTTCTTTGCCCCTTTAAGACTATTCTTCCTTGATCTCAGTAATCTTGAAGTCTACCCCTGATCATCACCTCCTTGTTTATCAACTCTGAGACTCCCACTCTTCCTTCTTAGCCTGTCTCTTGTCCTTCCCTAACCCCCTGACACCTGCTCACTATAATCTTACTTATTCAAGACTTGATGCAGAGGTCACTTCCTCCTAGAGGCTTTCTATAATCATTCCCACCTAATGGCACTTGTTCTCCTTCGAGGCCCACTGTAGTTCTGTAGCAGTGCTTTATAAGGGCTATTATGCTTTTTATCTACCCTCCAAGATTATAATGGCCATGCAGGTTGGGTCAACTTAGTTCCCTTTGTCACAGCACTTGGCACCTGGCAGGCTTTCCGGAGATATCTGTGCAAAGAATTGAAACAGCATGGGATTGGGGAAAAGCGCTGGACTAGAAGTCAGGCTTATTTATAGTTTTAGCTCCAAGGCACACTGTTGGCTGCCTGCCCAGTGTCATGTGCTCCTTCTTCCTTGCTGGCAAAGTCCTTATTTTGTTAAGACAAATGCTGTCCTGTGGGCCAGCGTTTCAATGGAAGTGAGCCTCATGTTGAGTCCAGGTGTGGAATGGCCTAACCTATTGGTTTTCTCTTTTGGGGGGATACTAGGGATTAAATCCAGGGGTGCTCTACTACTGAGCTACATCCCAGTCTTTTTTATTTTTTAATTTTTTTGAGACAAGATCTAAGTTACTCAGTCCAGGTTGGCCTTGAACTTGTAATCCTCAGCCTCCAGAGGAGCTGTAATTACAAGCATGTGCCACCACCCTTGACACCACCCAGCTCAACCAATAGCTAGTGGTTCTCAACCAAAAGCTATTTTGTCCCTTAGGGGACATTTGGCATTTAAATTTTTTAAAAAATTTATTAGTTTTAGGTGGACACAATATCTTTATTTTATTTTTATATGATACTAAGGATCGTGCTAGCCTCTTGCATGCTAGATGAGCACTCTACCACTGAGCCACAAACCCAACCCTGACATTTTTGATTATTGAGTAGCTTTCTGTCATCCTAACAAATGCTTGAGAAAATCTGCTGAGGGCCATTGCCAAGTAGGAATGACGAAATTTTCTTGCCAGCGTACCCCATGTTAAATGGACATTGCATGTGTCTTTGAGAAAGGTGACCCTGCTCAAGGACCAGGGTGAATCCAGGATTAGGGTGTATCCTGCAGGTTTTAGGAAGTATCCGGGTTTAAGACAATTTGAGTTTAGGGCGTTCCCGGTTTAAGATAATCTGGGTTTAGGGAAGTTGCAGGTTGAAGGTTATTCCTGCTGGGAGTAGGGCGTTCCTGCTGCCTGAGTTCCCGTTGAGTTCTCGTGGAATTGAAAAAATATTTGGGACGTGAATTGTGCGGGCAGATTTTAGATTTCCCCAGAACGTGTGTAGAGGCCAGTGTGAGTTCGGGAATAAAGAATTGCTGTTTGAATCTACTAGGTGTGTGGTGGCTCGTGATCTTGTGCCCAGCTAAGACATTGGCAAAAATCAGCAAACCACTTGCCTCATGGTAGGAATACAAAAAGAGAAAGAAGTAGAGGCTGGGGCTATCCCCTTCAAGGACTTGCTCCCAGTGATCTAAAGGCCTCCCACTAGGAACCAACTTTTAAACGTTCCACTGCCTCCCAATATTGATACAAGCTGGGGACCAAGCCTTTAACATATAGATCTATGGGGTTCTAGATCTAAACAATAGCACACAATGAGGTGGGATGCTAGTGGGTAGAGGCCACGGATGCTCTTAATAACCCACAATAGACAGGACAGGTCTCCTTCCACCTCCCCAATAAAGGATTATCTAGTTCAAAATGCTAATAGTGCTTAAGTTGAGAAACTTGATGTGACCATTCATCATGGTCCTATCCCTCTGCCAATAACTGGCAAGATGAGAAAGCAAAGTTGATCTGGTTGGCAACTAGGTTGGAGGGTAGGGTAGGAGGAGGACTGAAAACTGAAACAAGATACAACAAGCAAAGTGGACTTTGGTATGACTTGAAAACAGAGAAACTACTAAGGTGTGCTGTTCAACAAAAAAAGGATCTCAGATTATTTTAAAACCAAGTCATTAGGAGCCATGTGCTCTGAGATAAAACCATGAGTTCATTTCCCAGTAACTCTACATGGACTCATGTGTTCCAGAGATAAGACCTTTGACTCCTCCATTCACTCTCCTAGTTCATGAATGCTGACAAGACTATGACTAAATCAAGCCCTGAAGCCCCATAAGTACCTCACTTTTGAGAATCCCCCCAGTCCTCTGATGCATTTCTTTGCCACTGCATTTTCAATAAACCCAACTTATTATTCATATTTTTTTTTGGTGGATGTGTTCCTGGTTGTTTATGGTCAGTGGACTGATTCCACTGTGTGTGGAATACAAATAACTTCAATGCAGTAGGCTTATGGCTATAGTCAGGGCATGTTCAAAGTACTTTGGAAACAAAAAGGATGATGTTTACTTGGGAAATTGAGGTAAGGATCATCTTCAACAATGATATGTGAAGTGGGCTCTGAATGATAAGAATGGTAGCCTGGAGAGGTGAAAAAATATGTATGACAACAAGAATAAATAGTAAGTGAAGAGTGGCAGGGAATTCTGAGTGTGTGCACCAGGGAATGCAGGGCAGGAAGGATAATCTAAACAGGAGGAAGGGATCAGATCATATAGCACTTTGTTAGAACACCATCCCTGACATATTAACTCTACTGGCTGCTTTTGATGACATGGAATGAAGTAAAATGCTGCCAATGTCTGGGATCTCTACCAAATGGAATTTGTGTTAAGAACTCTTACCACAAGCTGGCTCTAACTCTGAATGAATACTGAACATTCACATGGAATTCTAGTGTCACCTAGTGCTGAAAAGGAAAACGTCATGTTTATTTCATGTTTGTTGCTCTACGCCTAATTTTGAACATGTTTTCCCAGAGACGGGTTCCTAGTGCACTTGTTAACAAGACTTGATTCCCACTGTTTGAAAATCCCTCACCCTGTTTTTCCCTCCAAATTCTATTCATTTTTTTAATCTCTTCACCTGTCAAATACTTTCACAAGATCAAAGTCATCTCGTTTAAAGCAATTACTATGTTTAAAATTTTGTACTTACTTGAATAACCTGATTAAAGTCATCTGTCCTATTAGTTTAATTTCTATTAGGGAGAGACCTTATCTGTGGCTTGCTCAACATCATCTTTCAATACCAAGAAATGCACTGGCTCAATATAATACTGTGGATAAATTAATGGTTCATGTTTTCTTTGTAATTTGCACTAATTTCTATTTGTACCCTGCCTCAAGGGTAACCCTTATAGAACCTTTATCAATTATCGGTTGTAACCTTCACAAGAATACCTAACAATCAATACCTGATATTAAGCAAAGAAAAACATTTTCTAGACTAGATTTTCCCATTAACCAGATCAGTTCAGAAAAGGTGAAATAATTTTTAGGGGTTATTGCTCTCCAAGCACATGAACACGTTGTCTTTTACGCTGCCTGTAAGAACCCAGTCTTTGTCGTTTAATAAACAGTGTCTTCCTCCATTCGGACAAAACCCGCCGACACTTCAGTCCAGCACTTGCCGAAGTGCATAGAGATTATTAGGGTGGCCTCACATTCAGAAACTAGTTGAAGGGAAGGCGGAAAGCGCTACGGCCGGTCCGGGCGGAACGATTTCGGCCCCCAGCGTCCAGGGTCGCAGAGACCAAGGCGGGTCAAAGTCTCCACAGGCCTTTATAGTGCGCTGGGCCCCGCGCGCCGACAGCCCGAAAACACACCGACAGCGAAAGAGCTAAGCCTACTCTGGCGGCCGGATTGGTCATCGGACTTACGTCATTTCCGTGCGCCACGGGGCGGGGACTACGGGGACCAAGGGGCGGGGACTACGGGGGCCAAGGGGCGGAGCGAGCTGGCCTCTGAGCCCAAGCTGCCTTAGTGCGACGGGTGGCAGTGGACGAGGTGGCGCGGCCCTATCATGAGCGAGGCGGACGGGCTGCGGCAGCGCCGGCCCCTGCGTCCGCAGGTAGTCACGGATGATGGCCCCGCTCCGGAGGCTAAGGACGGCAGGTAGGCCGGACCTCTAGACCTGGCGCGAGAACCGGGGCAGAGAGGACCGGGGTGACCCTCCTGGGCAACACCGGCTGCTCTAACCGCGACCGCGTAAATGCCATGCTAAGCACGTTGCAAGAACTCTGATTTAATCCCCACGCAAAACTCGTTTTAGAGAGGAGGAAAGAGGCTCCGACAAAACAGGTGCCAGTTCCTTCAGACTTCAGGTGCAACGTGAGCCCAGTCGGCTCTCCGGGTCCTCGCGCAGCACCTGTCCTTTTTTGGCCCGATCTCCGGAGAGGCTGCATCCTCTCTTTCCGTCATTTCATTTCCCCATTCGTGCTGTCTTTATTGCTAGCTCACCTGACAGCCATCCGGTCACGGCCCTGCGTCTTTCTGTTCCTTTGCACCCACTTTCCCGAAGGAAAATCTGAAAAGATGCCTGAGTTCCATTTCGTGATCCAGCAAAGAGTTGCCTTCTACACCTGCTCTTCTGCACCTGTCCCCCATCGCGCTGCATGAACTGCGGTTCTCCTATACAAGAAGTTATATTATAGGCTTTTTTTTTTTTTTTTGGTGGGAATTCAGCCTTGCAAGTTTTCCTGATGGGGATGGAAAAGCAAAGGAAACTGTAGTTGCTGATCCCTAAAAAATCTCAGGCTTCGTGTTTTTATTCCTTTTCTGATTTTCCAGAATTTGAGTATGTTGTGTTTTGTTAGCTGAAGCATGATCCTTAAACATAGCATTTGGTATGAATACTTAAAATTCACTTTTCAGTTTTATGCCCTGAGTTTCATAATTTTATAATTTTTAATTTCTAGGGAGAAACAAGAGACTCCATAGACCAAGTTGTTCAACCCATTCTGGGTTGCCTTTCCCTCGGGTTTCCAAGTTCTTTCAGTGCTATAACTAGGACAAGTTTGTTGCCCAGCTTACTGGGGATATTGTAAATTAATTGGCTGCTGATGACTGATGAGTTTTTTAGAATGGACATGCAAGCATTGGTCAAACTTTACTACAAAAACTATGAAAATAAGGCACTTTTACACGAGAAATGAAAGAGCAGTTGGCTCTGATGAGGTGCAGTGTGTTGAAATGAAAAGTGGGCATACAGTACTCTAGGGCACTTTTTTAATGGGCCCAACCCTCAGGATGGCTGCTTTGCCATTCCTGACCCCAGAGTAGAGGGGCAGACTTAATTAAATTGTTTGTTCAGATTCTCTGTGGGGGATTTCTTCCTTAATGACAAGGTAAATTATATGTTCTAAAGTCATCTTCTGCCACCTGATCTTTTCCAGTATGTCTTTTACATCTGTGTTTAAGATATTTTCTTGATGGCCATGAACAATTGTTCTTATTTTCCTATATTTTTATCTCTCTTATTTATTGATCCCTTGACTGTGTATCTGTAATGGTTTCTTTCAAAGTGAGTTTTTGTCACCATCCTTTCTTTCTACATTTATTATTATGACATTATAGCTAATTTTCTTATTTTTTTTGTCTGAAGTTATATATTTTTCATTTCTTTTGGGGTCATTTCTAGTAGTTTGTCTAATTATCCTCTTGACAACCTTAAATGTTGAGGGTTTCAACATACGTCAGGAAAGTCTTGTGTATGGTGGGTGAAATAAAGAAATCTGAATAAAAGTAGGGCATAAAACTTAGAATAAATGTCACAAAATAAAATCTTGGAAGATATTAATGATAGAAAAAGGGACATTATAGGTTTCTTAGATCTTGGCCTGAAAGGTAGCATTTGTTCTGTTTTGCTGATGAGGTCATTGAAGTTTGAGTGAGATGATTTATATAAAGTTACAGTAGAATAGAGTAAAAGGAGAAATGAAAGTGAATGAAGAGGATGAAACTGGCTGTTGGACTGTGATTGAAAAGCACATTTTAAGAATATGCTTTGGAAATAAGATTTTTGTGCCAAAGCTCTTGAATTTCTGTTTGTGAGCTATAAGGAGAATTTGATTTTTAAATCCTTTTATTCCGTGTGGAACATAAATGAGCTAAGCACTTAACATACCAGTGCAAGCTTTTTTATAATTATTATTTGGCATCAGTTTCCCCACATGCTATAGAAACTTTATTGAACGAATAATTGCACACTTTGAAAGTATTCCTTCTCTTTAGGAATACAGTTCTGCCTAGGAAGAGTACTGTTTAATATAACTGTTTAGGAGTGAAGAATGAGTACATTGAGAATTTAACATCTGTTTTTCAATAAACTCCTGTAGGCTTTTAGGCTAATTACAAGTGTCTGCTTTAAAAAAAATAATTATAAGTCTCTTCTTTCCATTTGAAGACTGAAGAGTAAGGAAGCAATGTAAAGGAACAGATGGGGCCGTCATAAATTTGTGAATTCAAGAATAGTCAGCAATCTGAAGTTTTCACTTAGTTCTGCCTGTGTGTGTATTTCCCAAATGATTCTTTTAACTTGTCTCTTCTTATTTTTTTTTCAAGGAAAAATGCTGATTCCAGAAGAACTAATTTAAAGGGATGTGAAAAATGAGCAAATTCAAGGTGCAGTCATTTAAAAAGATTGCACTTGTTACTCTTTGACTTTCTCAGGTTCCAGGAATTACCTTGACATTCAAAATTGCTGGAACCTTATGGATTGGGGATGAACAGGTTTTCTACAAAACAAACAAACAAACAAACAACCACATGCTATTTTTTTGGTCTCCCTACACATCAAGATTTCAGTTCACAATTAAAGGCACTGATGTTTGGGCTGCTGAGTTAGAGAACACCTTTCAGATTTGGCTGGTGAAATTTTCAGAGGATTTTGTAAACTGTGTCTAGGCCAGCAGTCACTGTGAAAACATGTTGCATCATTGTGATTATGCTCTTGCCTTAGAGACTGTAGACAATTCCAGGGTGCATGTGTCCTCAAGGAGGTGAGCATTGCTTCAGGCTCTTCTTGAGAGAATGGGATAAACAAATTGATTTCTCAGACTGCAGCTCGGAAGTAAGTTGCCAGCCTTCTTGTATTGATGTGTCAATACAAGCAGGGATGTGTGATGCTTTGTCAGTGAAAATGGACAGTGGTAAGTTAGTGTCCAAATTACAATAATGTGGGCACAGAGTCAAAGGGAAACATGGAGAAAAACTGGGGAAATTGTGAATCTTGGACTACAATAAGTGCATTGCCCAGAGCAGGAATAGGACGGTTACAGGAGCCATGTTTGCCTCATTTTTTTTTAACAAGCTAGCTCCATTTCAAATGCTCAGTAATATATATATATATATACATGGCTAATGGCTACTGTGTTCCATCAACAATGGATAATGCTGCTCAAGTACTTTTATTTATTTTGAGGCTATTGTTTATAAAACTTGGCCATACAACTTTCTAGTAGAGGTTGGATGATGATTGAGTAGGGGTGAGGAGGTGTTGATGAACTTTCATTGGGAAAGGAGTTGGATAAGGTTAGTGGTGGCCAGCAGCACAGCAAGAACAATTGATAGGAAAAAAGGGGCTCTCAGCCTGTAGACCTCCCAACTAGAATGTTTAAGTCTTGCATAAGGCTGCCCAAATTATTTTGATGTAGTCCATCCAGGGGCTGCTGCCTTTGGGAGCACTAGACCAGTGAACCCTAAATTCTTCTGCTTTCTATACTCTGTAAATGTAAGGGGTGTCGCTGCTGGATACCTGATAAGGATAGGCAATATGGGACACATGTCATTGTCCCTGGAATTTTGACCATCTTTCTAGCTATAGGCACTATCATTTTCAATCCTGGCTAGACTTTTTGTTTAGGACATAATTGGGCCTTTTATCGTTATTTGAAGGGCCAACAAGATGCTTAAGCAGGTGTCATAATCAGATTATTACATTAAGATTTTTTTTTTAAATGCAAGGTTCAGGGGTTGGATATCCTGGGTTCAATCCCTGGCAAACTCCCACAATTCCTTTAAAAACATATAAAGTTCAGTGTAGTAAAGGAGAAGTATTATGAATCTGAGACAAATGAGAAGAATCTCTTTTGTTAGGTGAGGGGGGAAAGTTGCACATTGGTTGGATTGTCATTATTTGTTGTTATTTTAATGATAATGATAATGATTTTAATGTTAATGATAGCTATAAGATGAAAGATTACACATTGTGGTTTCCCTTAAGAGGCTAGGATGGGAGGAATACTTATATCAGTTTCCTTTAAAAGACAGGAATATCCTGTTAGATTCTGTATAGAATGTCTTTGAGGTCAGTACTTACAGCCAATAGCCACACATTTTCCCTATGCACCTTTGAAAGTGTTTGTGTTAGTCGGTTTTCTTTTGCTGTGACATAATAACTGAGGTAATCAACTTAAAGGAGGAAAGGTTTATTTTGGCTTGTGGTTTCAGTTCATGGTTGTGTGGTTCATTTGTTTTGGGGCCTGTGACTGGGCAGAATATCATGGCAGAAGAATGTGGTGTAGGAAAGCTGACCATCTCATGGCTGGGAAGCAAAGAGAGAGAGCTCACTTTTATAACAAAGCTCCTTTCCTCAAATTCATTAAGCTTGAGTCCATAAGTAGATTCATCGATTCATGAACTCATGCTCCAATCACCTCCCAAAGGCCCCACCTCTGAACATTGGGGACCAAGCCTTCAACATATGAGCTTTGGGGGATATTTAAAATCCCCCAAACTACAACTGTGTTTGTCTCAAGTTTTAGACTCTGCTTTTAAAAGAACCACTCTATCAAAAGCCTTTTTGCCATTGTGTTTGTAACCAGCCCCACTTTATTGTATGGATACTTTGTTATTTCCATTATGTTAAAAAACTTTAGGCCACTTAAAGAAAATCACTGCAATTATAATGTTCCAGCCTCCGGTGTGGCAGTTTGCATAGAAACGTCATTGACTTTTTAAAAAACGTTTTTTAAAATTGAGAAGTAATTCATATATCACAAAATTCACACATTTAAAATATCCAATTTTGTGTTTTTATTTTCAGTATAATCACAGAATTTTCTAACAGTTATCACCATCTAAGTTTGGAATATTTTGATTACTCAACTATTTTTTTATCAATTAGGGTAAAATTCATATACAGTTAATCATTTTAAACTGTACAATTCAGTGATATTTAGTGTATTCACAACATTGGGAAACTACCAGCTCTATCTAGTTTCAAAGCTTTCATCACCCAGTAAAACTTTTTGTACTTATTAAGTAATCACTAGGTTGCACTCAGGGGAAGAAGCCACTTCTCCTTTGTACTCAGATGTCTTTCAGTGGATAACCGGATAAAGAAATTTTGGTATATCCATACAACAGAATATTCTTCCACTAGTAAAAGAAACAGTGTACTGATTATATTCTGCAACTTGGATGAACCTGGAAGATGTTACGCTGAGTGAAAGAAGTCAGGCTGCAAAAGGCCATGTATTGTGTGATTCCATTGATCTGAAGTATCTAGAATAGGCACATTGCAGTAAGCGTCCAAAGTTTTCAAATCCCCATTCAGCAGGCTGTAGGTCTACCTTCTCCTCTTGTCCTTGGCAGGCAGTGTTGCCGATGATGACATAGACCTAGAGTTGGAGCTGGCTCTCACTGGTGTTCTTCCAGTTCTTATAGTGGTCCACGGGTAAGCCCCTGGAGGCTTTCCCCATGTGTTCCCTCATTAGTAAAGCAGGGAGATGCAAAGTTCTGCCTAGTTACCCACATAAAGCACATTGCATGGCATATTCTTATTTTTATTGTTTTTGTCTTTCCTCTTTTGATGGCTCTTACTCTTCTCCCTGTTGCAGACCTCTTAGGTTGTGTTAGCCTCCTGTCAGTCTGTCTGGTCTTAGTTGATCTGTGCTAATTGGGCATTTTCTAGTGTCCTTATTGGTATGACTCAGTTGCATTAGAAGAAGGTTGTATGACTCTGGGGTTTGGACACAGGATTGGCGGAGCGGGGGCAACCTGACTTTTCCCTTACTGGCTGCCTGTCTTTTCCAGCAATTTGAGCTCTCATGGCCTCTCCTTGATTAGGTTTGTGGCATTTTATTTGGATTTTCAGTATCTGGGCCACCCATTTTTCCACCTAGTGAAAGGGGTAAGGACTGTTGACTGGACATTTTACTTGCCTAGGGGTTCAGGGTGTGGATTCTGACTAACCTTATGTGAGCAAAGAGAAGGAAGTTTGGGACAGAGTTTCATAGGTTTTCAGAAGGACAGATTAGAAATGTCAAAGGGGGAAAAAGTTGTTAGTTCTGCCATTTATGCCTGACCTGCTCTGGAAGCAAAAGCAGTAAGGAGAAGGCAGGCTATATCTTCAATACTGCTCAGAAATGTCCTCAGCTAAGTGTCCAGTCTCATCATTTACAAGTTCAACTTTTGTGGAGGTCAACATTTGGCCTAGCTTTCTAACACTGTATTACAAGGTTCTACTTTCATACAAGTAATTTTGCTTTTCTCCCTTTCCTGCACATTCTCAATATCCTTCTCAGCCCTTATCAGCAGTGCCTTTATGTCTACATTTCTAACATTCTGTTTCCCATGTTAGGTATTTAAGATAATATGTCTATTTTGTCATGTTCCTCACTTCTTTCTGAGATCTTACTAGCAGAACTTTAAAATTCTAATTAGTTATACATGACAGTAGAATGCATTTTGACACATCAACATAAATGGAGTATAACTTCACATTCTTCTGGTTGTACATGATGTAGGATCACACTGGTTGTATAGTCATATATGTACATAGGGTATTAATGTCTGATTGATTCTACTATCCTTCTTACCCCCTCCCTTCACCCCTTCCTTCACTCCCCCCTGCCTAATCCAAAGTACCTCTATTCTTCCCTAACCCCCTATTGTGAATTAGCATCTGCATATCAGAAAAAACATTTGACCTTTGATTTTTTTGGGATTGGCTTATTTTTCTTAATATGGTATTCTTCAGCTCCTTCCATTTATTGGGAGATGCCATAATTTTATGGTGACAGGAGGCCTATGTTCCTTTCTGGAGACTCGGGAAGATTCTGTTTCTTGCCCACTCATGTTGTTGGCAGAGTTCAAACACCCTTCAGTTGTGCTGTCTAAAATATATGCAAGAGAATACTTTTATGAAAGCTGTTTTTTTTTTCCCTCCCGCATAATCTTTCTTTCCCTTGTCTTTTTCTCCACCTATCTTAATTGAAACTGGAGAATTTATTTATTTTTGGTTTTATTCATTTATTAGCCATATGCATTCAAAACTGGGCAGGACATTGTTGTTTTCCTATTCAACATCACATTTCACAATAGGGAACTTTGGAATGAAGAAATCAGCCTGAAGTTGCTTAGCTTGTAGTTGGGAAAGTAAAGATTGGCACCCAGGTTTCCACCTTTCTATACTATGCCTGAAACAGAGTTAAACATGTTCAAGTATCAGAAGGTTGTCCTTCTGTAAAAAGTCAAAGCACTGCCCTTAAATCAAATCTTTTTTGTTAAGTATGAATCTTGATTTTTTCTTTGTCAACATTTTTTATTTCTTGATAGAAAAAAAATTTTCTACCTTAGGATCTCTTGATTTTATTTGTGCAAATTAATCTTAATAAGTGTTTAGTAAATTTGAATGCAGTTTGTGTAAGCAAATAATGATCCTGTGAGGTTTATTTTGTAGCAAGATGCCAAATGTTCTCACTTGTTTACCCAGTGAAAAACAATGTATGTGAGGTCTGGTTCATAAATATTTTAGTCGCTACTGGTCATTTATCCATAGCTTTTTTTGAGATTTCCAAGGCAGTTTTAAGATCTTCCCAAGATTTTAGGGGGTGATGATTTTGAGTTTTAATTTTTTTAGATTCTATGTGACTGCCTTTAACATCTGTCAGATCTCTTCTACCAAGTAGAAGTGCTGGATTTCTCTTTCAATTACTGAAGGTGGCATTTGCAAAATAATTGGGGAATTGGAGGCTCAGGCAGTTGTCAGGATTCTATTTGCTTCTTGAATTTTCTTTCTGTATATCTGTATCTATCTACCATCTCCCCCTGCCCCTTCTCTCTGGGGATCCAACCCAGAGGATCCAACCCAGGGCCTCCTGCATGCTAAGCAAGTGCTCTAGCATGCAGCCACATTTCCAGCCCTCTCTATCATTTAACCCTGAGAATCTTAGAGAATATAGTACTGAGTGTTGTTGCTTTGAATCCTTGTACCAGGAAATCTTGACTTTTGAGAGAGACACCTATCTTCTCTGTAGATGAGTGTGAATCCTGCACATCATTGGAACTCTTTTTTTCCATTACTTTTTGTGCTCATCAATTCTTTTGCTCTCTTTAAAAGTTTGCTCTCTTTAAAACTCTGCTAAGATCTGGAAAATAACTGACCAGAGTATCTCATACAATTCAAGATATTTTAAAAAAGGACAAAGTCATGTTTGCCGATCCTAGTAATCAGTGTTAACCTTTAATCACAAGCCATAGAGGTTGGTGACCTATCAGTGGGAAACTGGGTATGTGGTCCTATTTCTGCAGAAAGGGCCTTCAGATCACCCAAGCTTGTCACTGTGTAGAGCACTGTTGATTGCCTTTGTGTTATTTTTGGCAGCTCCTTTAGTGGTAGAGTTTTCCGGGTGACCTTCTTGATGCTGGCTGTCTCCCTTACTGTTCCCCTGCTTGGAGCCATGATGTTGTTGGAGTCTCCCATAGATCCCCAGCCTCTCAGGTGAGCTGCTTGTCATCCTCAGGAGGAGTTACTTGAGGAAATGTATTAGGCTGATGTAACTTCTGGGAAAGAAGGATGAATAAATTAATTTGGCCAAAAGGTAAGTTTCAAGAAATAGAACTGTATGATTTCCTTAGTACCTGTGTTTTCATGTTGAGTTGGATGTTACTCAGTATATGTGTGATATTATCTCTGTCATTGTTTCAAACCATGCACAAATTAAGGACAAAAATCAAAATAAGAGAAGCATAACAATTAGAGATATTGATGCTAACCCTGATTTATTTGAAGTGGCAAAAGAATATACCAGTGAAGATTAATTAAGTTACCTTGTTGAAATTTTATAATCAACTGACTTTTTTTGAAAACTTGTAATTAATGTTCTGTTTTTCCTAAATTGCCTTTTTTTCCAGTAGAGCTGTATGAGTAATATAGTGAATTATAACTTATAAAAAGGAACCCCTTGAAATATATTCTTATTCTGTATTTTATTTAGAGACAGGGTCTCACTGAGTTGCTTAGTACCTCAATTTTGCTCAGGCTAGCTTTGAACTTTCAATCCTCCTGCCTCAGCCTCCCCAGCCGCTGGGATTACAGGTATACTCCACCATGCCTGGCTCCAGCCCTTTTTATTTTTTATTTTCAGATAGGTTGCTGAGTTGCTTAGGGCCTCACTAAGTTGCTGAGGCTAGCCTCAAACTTGTGCTTCTCTTGTTTCAGTCTCCTGAATAGCTGGGATTACAGGCATGCGCCACTATACATAGCCCGAAGTTCATTTTAAATGAGCGGTCCATGTAAGGCTTCAAAAGCTTCAGTCAAGAATCATGCTTAATTATAGAGTGAATATAACATTTACAAATGAACAACATATTGTTATAAATAAAAATTAAGATTTTTATATTGGATTCAATTCACTTAAAATGTATTCAGCACCTAGTATGCCTAAGTTCAGTACCCATTTGGATACAGAGACATAAAGAGGGCACAGTTCTGAGCTTAGATTGACATATGTGGCAAGAGTCAATTTTTGTTGTTGGATTTAGAATTAATAAAGGAGCTGGGGATGTAGTTTAGTGGTAGAGTGCTTGCCTGGCAAGTGCAGGATTCTTGGTTTGACCCCCTGCATATCTCTCTTTCTGTCTCTCTCTCTCTCACACATACACACAAACACACATACACCCCCCCCCACACACACACACACAGAGAGAGAGAGAGAGAGAGAGAGAGAGAGAGAGAGAGAAAGAGAATATCACTGACTAGAACTAGCAAAGGTACAAAGTATTGTGAAAACACAATGAGATTGAGAATAGACTATGGCTTTGTCAGTTCTGAGGGCATAGCCTCTAATTCCTGGTATGCCAGCAGGTTCTCCAGTGTGGCTTTCTGCCAGAGCTACACTTGAGGACATTCTGGGACTTCTCTCCAAAGGACCTCTCTTGCTAACCCTTTTCAACATATAGAAGGACGGCTCAGCCTACCCCAGTAGAAACTTTCTGGACCTTCTTTGATGATCCAGATGGCAAAGGAGAGTGAACAGTGTCCAGAGCTTGGGATCAGAAGTGCATTTTCAAGGGTCTACCCTTGAAAAAGGGGGAGCAGCAGAGAGCTGAGAGGGGGAGGATGGGGCTTTAGTGACTGAAGTCCTTTGATCTCAGGGAAAGCAAGTTTATATGTAGAAAGCATGATGATGAAATGCCGTGGGAAGAGGGCCATGCAACTCTGCCAGAAACTGGGAGGAAACTTGGCCCAATAAGGATGTGATGTTGGGCAAAGAAAGTGTTCTCCATGGAGTAGATAAGCCTGTTGAGGAAGGAAGGGAGGAGAAGTGAAATGAAACCATGTGACTGATAGGAATCTCTCCCATGGGCTCAGACAAGACTGACATGCTAAGATATTGGGAGGATGGGCCCCAACTCATGGAGCAAAAGCCAAAGACCTGCTGAGAGTTCAGGAACAGCAGTGAACTGAGCTTTGGAGAAAATGCTAATGACAGCATAAAAAAAAGCCTCATTTAAAGCCTTGTTCAGGGCGAAACAAGCAAAAAAGGAGGAGACCCACTCAATGAGGCAAGTGGTGCTGTTACCACAATAGGTTTGGCAACTTTACCCTATCTCTCTGCAAGGCAGTTGGTGAGTGGCATGAAGGTAAACAGGACCTGGCCAGGAGGTGGCGCTGAGTGACTGATCAGCTACTGAAGTATATTTGTGAGGCTACCTCCAGAGCACTAGATGACCTCTCAAACATCAGAGATAACACAGAGAGCACATGGACCAGAAGCCTGGTGGGACAGAGAGGAGAGGAGTGGTAGCTCTTCCAGACTGGGTGATTATGCAGTTAATACTTATGGAGCAAAGTCATCAGGAAGGCTGCTAGGCTTTTCAAAAGATTGCCCCCAAAGTTACCTTCCTTTTCCACTGTGGGAGATCAGAGGAATGTCTATTCCAGACAGACCATATACAACATTTGATTTCTATAAGATGTTGATAAAGTCTTTGAAAATCTATTTGTCAATGTGGTGAGATGTGAGCAGGATGACAAAGCCATTATTAGTTGGTTTGTATAGATGTAAGAAAGCCAGCATCAGGGGCTGGGGATGTGGTTCAGTAGTAGAGTGCTTACCTAGCATGCACAAGGCCTTGGTTTTAATCGCCAACACTACACACACACACACACACACACACACACACACACACACACACACAAAAGTATCAACTTAGTGATGCTCAGCCTCAGATAAGTGAGCCACCACCATGGGACTAGCATCGGTTTTTCTGAGATAGCTCTGTGAGGTTCCAGGTTGCTCCCTACTGCAGGAGGTCAGAATGTGAGGGACTCTGCTTCTCTTCTTCTCTCTTTCCTCTACAAATCTCTCATGGGCACTATCTGTATTTAATTTATTATGCTTTTGATGTTCCTGATTACCCATAAAGGTTTTTGCTACTTTTTAAGTTTATCATCTTTTCAGTTTTATAGTTTCACCCTAGAAATAAAATGTGTACTTCTGAAATATTGAAAAGGCTTTCATATGCTAATAGAATTGCTCTTTCTGTCATTTTTAAAAGTTACAGTAACAAAATCTGTTCTCCAAAGCACTGCTAAATATATTTTTTTTGCCTTGAATTTTACTGTAACTGAAAAATTTATTTATTTTATTTATTTTTTGGTACTGGAAATTGAACCCAGTGGTGTTTTACCACTGAGCTACATCCCATTTTTTTTTTTTTTTTTTTTTTGCGAGAATGTCTCACTGAGTTGTTGAGGGTCTCACTAAATTTCAGAGGCTGGTCTCAAACTTGTGATCCTTCTGCCTCAGCCTCCCAAGTTGCTGTGATTATATGCATATGCCACCATACCTGACTGATAAATATATTTTTAAAAAGACTAGAAAAATCCATATTCTTCAGTGAAAAATAATCCTTTTGTTCCTCTCTGGATAGAAACTAAGTCCTTTCTCAGAGTGCTGGAGTATATACCCAAGTAGCTGCTGCTGAGCCAGTGTCTGCTTGGAGGGTGTGCCACAAGATTGTGTCCTGGACACATGCATTTGTGTGGGACAGACTTACTACATTTATAGTTGACCGAGTTGGCAAAGATATTTAGGAAGTTTGATCTCAGGGGGAAGATTGAAGTGTGATCCTGGTCAGGCAGAACCATGGAGAGAAATAGGATAAAAATTAGAAAATGAATGTGACTGTCATAGCTATTGAGTTAGCAAGAGTTAGCAGAGGTTCACTTGGCTTTAATAAGAATTCATACTGCCCTGTTGGCTGGGTGATACCCTGAGTCCCTGCCTGATTTGGGTTTCCTTTTGACTCCCTTTTGTTGAGACTGCTGCTGTCTGGCTGTTGGTATGGGGACCCTTTCTTGCTTGTTCTTTGCATAAGTTCTTTTTCTCATAAGTTTTTTTTTTTAAATTTTTTTCTCCCTACTGAGATTATATTCAGGTTCTTTGTGAGCAGGAACATGTCCTATATGCTGATTAGTTAGATTCCACAAATACTTCTTGAATACTTCCTGTGGAAGAACTCAGCCCAAGTCCAAGGGCATGGTGGTAGAGATGTTGAGTGTTTCCGTCCCTGGGCTTTATGTGCTCAATATGCAGTTTACTCTGTACACTCACCTCAGGAGATGGACTTTCCCAAGGTTAAAATTGAACTCAGATGTGCACAACTCCTTAGCCAAAGCAGGCAGGACACTTTCACAAGTGCATGTTTGCTCTTTTCCTTTAGAAATTAAGCCCCCTGTTAACCTAAAAGTGTATTTCCTTACTGCAGGAAAAAGCCATTATTGGGAATAAGGAAAGGAGAGGGAATTTGATTTGGGGGTGGTGATGTTATCTGTGTCCTATGCAAGTGCTGACTTAGAGGTTATGTCAGGGAGTGAAATGCTTTGATAGGAAAGCTTTCTATCCTACCTACTTTCCAATCATTCTACATCCTCAGCTATCTCTGTCGACCCTTGGTTCTTCCACACTGATGGGCAGGCTAAGAAACTACCTTGCTGGAGGGCAAGGTGGGAAGAGGATTTGGAAATATTTCTCTTTCCTCCCCCCAACAGTGTGCATTGGGAGCCTCCTGTGTGCCAGATTGGGTACTAGGTGCTTGGATGCAGCAGAATTAAACATGGAAAGGAATCCCTGATTTCATGAAATATCTGTTCTAGTAGACAATAAATATAGACAGACCATAAATATACCTGAAAAGTAAATTAAATAGTACATGAGAAGTTGACAAGTGTTATAAAAGAATAGAGCAGATAGGGGTCTGGACTCAGGGAGCTATTGAACATTAAATTGGGTGTTCAGAGCAGGCCTTGTTAAGGAGGAACAAGGGGGAAAAGGAGCTTATAAGGGGTTTAA
Source organism: Urocitellus parryii (assembly GCF_045843805.1). Lineage (NCBI taxonomy): Eukaryota > Metazoa > Chordata > Mammalia > Rodentia > Sciuridae > Urocitellus > Urocitellus parryii. The sequence goes on from NC_135536.1 coordinate 151,214,001, forward strand.
TGTTCGAGGTAGAGGAAGAGCCAGGGAGAAACATCTAAAATGAGAAGTGCCTAGTGCAGACAAGACCCAGCACGGGGCCAGGGATGTAGCCTAGTGATAAGGGTTTCTGTCTAGCATGTGTACAAGTGCACATGTGCATGGCCCTGGGTTCCAACCCTAACACACTCACACATACATCCAACCAACCAGCCAAAGACCCACCATGGAGGGTCTATTGTGAGTGGCACAGAGGGGATGTGGGAGGTTAATGGGGCTAGCCTGGGCAGCTCTAAGAGGCCACTTCAAGTACTGTGGCTCTTGGTGAGATGGGGCCATTGTGAGAATGAGCTGACATGACCTTCAATAAGCATTTTCCTTCTCGTATATTTTTACAGACAAATTCTTACAATTAATTATTTTACAGCTTTAAAGAACCCCCTATCTTGCTTGGTGTCCTGCAACCAAATACGAAGTTGCGACAGGCAGAAAGGCTATTTGAAAACCAACTTATTGGGCCAGAGTCCATAGTAAATATTGGAGGTAAGTAAACCCTAGGAACTGGAGTGACTTGGTTGCCTTCCAAGCTGTTGTTGCTCGTGTGGTTGGATTCTGTGGGAACAGCTGCAGGGGTTGGGTGGGGGAACCCTAGATGTGTTTCTTAGCTATGGACATCCTATGGGATGACCCAATGGGAGTGTTCTTTTTGCTGGTGTCCTGTGACCAGGTTGCATGCTTTTTTAGCAAGGGGATGATTCTAAGTTTTTGTAGAGCAAAAAAAAACCCAAAAACATTTTTTATGATTCAGTTTTCTCCCTAAGAGTATCAGTTAAAAAAAATACACACACACACACACACACACACACAAATATACACATATATATATTTTAAAAACTTTTTATAGTGGTTGCCCTAGAGTTTACATGTTTAAATATATATCATTTAAAAACTGAAATGTTTAATGAATTTTATATCATCCTTGCTTTAAAATATGCTAATCTTCTCTTTCTAATTTTAGTACCTATGTTGTCCAAATGAGCAGTTCTTCTTCTTTAGTAGGAAGTCATCGACATCAGCAGCAGATATTGCCTTGAGGTGAACATGCATCTGTGCCTCTGGGTCCCGAGTATCAGTCTAGACTTTCAGGACTAGACAATAGCAGCCTCTCAGTTTTTATCACTGATTTTTGTGTGTTTTACCCTACCTGTATGGTCAGGATCACACCCACATGCTAGTTCCCTAAGCCCTTGCAGTTTTGTCAGTGTAAGTTTAATTCTCAGACATCACCTCTTGTTCATCCTCAGAACTGCAATTTCATTTCATGAGATGAAAAACAACCAAGTCACCTCCGATTTTGGAAGAAGGTGGTATGGCCACAGTTCTTGGGCCAACTCTTTTTTTTTTTTTTTTTTTTTTTTAAGAGAGAGAGAGAGAGAGAATGAATTTTAATATTTATTTTTTAGTTTTCGGTGGACACAACATCTTTGTATGTGGTGCTGAGGATTGAACCTGGGCCGCACGCATGCCAGGCGAGCGCGCTACCGCTTGAGCCACATCCCCAGCCCCTCTTGGGCCAACTCTTAATAATCTTTTTCCTTCTTTGTTTTTTTAAACAGATGTGATGTTTACTGGCACAGCAGATGGCCGGGTTGTAAAACTTGAAAGTGGTGAAATAGAGACCATCGCCCGGTTTGGTTCGGGCCCATGCAGTAAGTGGGCGACAAGTCATTCAAAAAGGTGCCACCTGTAGAACTGCTTTTCTCTAGAAGCCAGCTTCACCCTTGGAGAAGAAGAAGCCATGACCATTTGGCAGAGAGAACATGATGTGGAATTTGCATTTGCCAGGTGGTTGGTTGCTGGACCTCACAGGGCTTGGTGGTTACCCAACTGGACGGTAGCCATAGAACCTGTTGGATACTTTGTGGGGCTATACCTCTTCACTATTCCTCATGTAGTGGTCACTTTTGTGGTGGTTTCAGAGGTTAACTGATGATGTTGAAGTGCTGTTACAGAAAAGTATGTGGCTTTATCATGACTGGAATGCTCATGTGTAATGGCTGTATTAGCTTTTGAAGAATTGTAGCAGTGTCATTCAAAGTGAAATGCTCTTAAATCATTGCAGATTTTGGAAACCTAGAGTAGAAGACTTCCACTGTTTAAAAATGGATAGTCCAAGGCTTCTTTTAATTTTTATTTTGTTATTTTATGTTATGTTATTTTGTTATTTTATGTTATTTATGCTATTTTATTTTACTTTATTTTTATTGTCATTTTATATTACTGGAGATTGATACCAGGGCTGCTTTACCACTGAGCTACAAACCTACCCCTATTTAAAATGTTTTATTTTGAGGCAGAGTCTCACTAAGTTGCTGAAAGTTTGGCTACATTGCTGAAGCTGGCTTCAAAATTGGGTTCTTCCTGCCTCAGCCTACCAAGTTGTTGGGATTATTGCTATCCACCACCATGCCTGGATTTTTATTTTTAATTTTTTGTGATGCTGGGGATTGAACTCAGGGCTTTGTGTGTGCTGAACAAGCTCTCCACCATTGAGCTATACCCCTAGTTACCATTTTTAATAGCTAGAATATTTTCATAAAATGATGCATTTTCATTATGAAATGGAAAGAATACAAACATAATAAAAACAAAATAAAAATCACCTTAGCTTCTCAGATGTAATTGTTATGGATATTTTAGTGAGTAACTTTTCAGATGTCTTTCTATTCATGGGTACTCACGCCCACTCAGTTTTTTATATGATGGATCATACTCTAAGCTTGATTATTTAACCTGCCTTTTTCTGTTTCATTTTGGCAGTAAGCAACCCACAATGAGCACCTCACAGTAAGCACCAGCACCAAGCACCTACACTAAACACCTTGCAATGAGTACCCACAAGCACCACTGCCCATAGTGAGCACTCTTTGTGGACATCTAAATAGTAGCACTTGTAGTGAGTACCCTGGAGTGAGCACCTTCAGTGAGTATTCTGCAGTAGCACCTACGTTGAACATCATGAAGTGAGCATTATAGGGAATGGTCTAGTTCTAATGCTATGACTCTTTTTGCTCTGTACATCATGATGTCTATTTAGGTAGAAATGGATGAGATACTTGGACACTGAGGAGGGCAATCACCAATTCCTGTCTGTTTGTCTTCCTAGAAACCCGGGATGATGAACCTGCTTGTGGGAGACCTCTGGGCATCCGGGCAGGGCCCAATGGAACTCTTTTTGTGGCTGATGCATACAAGGGACTGTTTGAAGTAAATCCTCAGAAACGTATGTGACAATAATGTGTTTCCTTCTGTGGTGTTTTCAGCTCTTTTATATGATGTGTGTATAAGTAGATTTAATAGGATTTGTTAAGAATGGTCTGCTAGAGACTCTAATATTTTCTTACTCACTGAATGGTACCGAAAGCATTGCCTACATATGTCAACTAGTTTTAGCCATCAGATCTCTCTGTGTGATGGCATTTGATCTGTGTTGATTTCTTCTGTTATTAATATTTTAGCCACAGGGTCTCAAGGAGGTGCATTTGGGGATTTTAGACCTTTTCTTCCTATCTTTTTATCTTTATTTTTCTTTATATTTCTGTATCTTGTCTTCCTATTTATTTTTTCTCTTATCTCTTTGTTACCACCCCCTTTGTCTTTTCTCTTTCTCCAACTCTTCATCTTTTTTCTCCCTTTTCATCCCCTGACTGGTCATGATGTCACTTTGACTATGTTACAATATTTGCTCTGTGTACTTTCTTGGTTGGCAATTTATGCCATGGAGGAGACTGTCTGTAGGGGCCAGATCATAGACCCTGTAGACTGGCCACCTGGGTAGCCCCTGCTCTGCCATTTGATGACTGTGCAACTATATGCATTACCTGGCTTCTCTATGCCCAGTTTCGTCGTGCATAAGATAGGGATAGTAGTTGGGTCTGTCTTGTGGTGTTGCTGCCAAGATCTAAATTAGATTATACATGAAAAGAGCTTAATACTCAATAAATGTTCTATTATTTTTATTTTGTTATTTTATATTTTACTTTTAAATTTTATTTTGTAATGTTATTTTATGTTGTTAGTTTATTTTATTTCAGTCTAAGTCTAGCCTAGTCTAGACAGATTCTGTCTTACAATGTTGCCCAGACTGGCTTCAAATGTGGCTCAAGTGATTCTCCTGCTTCAGCCTTTGTAACAACTGGAACTGTGGTGCATGTCACTGAGCCTTGCTATTTTTAAGAACATATTCCTGCTACTTCTTTATTTAAAAGCCAATGAATGTAACATTCATATTTTTCTCAAGCAAAATAATACTTTAAAGCCTTTAACATAACACTCTTGATACTTTTTTTTCTTCTCTCCTTCCTTATTATGTTAGCATTAATATGCTGTTTTTACATAAGAAAGAATAGATCTTCTGATCTATGACAATGGAGAAGCTCATTTTGTTTTTTCCTTTCACACCATTTAGGCTGATTAATGTTTTGAAATTATTGAGAAGAAAGTTCTTAAAGTAAAAGCAAATGTTTTTCCTAACTTCAGGTGAAGTGAAACTTCTTTTGTCCTCTGAGACACTCATTGAGGGAAAGAAAATGTCCTTTGTGAATGATTTGACCATCACTCGGGATGGGAGGAAGATTTATTTTACAGATTCCAGCAGTAAATGGCAAAGACGGGATTATCTGCTTCTGGTCATGGAGGGTACTGATGATGGGCGGTGAGTGTTCACTTCAGTCTTCCCCTAAGTTAGCTAATCAGCCAGGCATGGTAGCTTCATCAGAACTCATTACTTCCAAGAGCCATATGAGTGTTTCTGAGCAAAATATTTCTGCTTGTAGGAATGGCTTTTGGAATCATGTGATGGAGCTATCATTTCCTCTTTGAGGCACTAAAATGAAACTGACCAGTCCATCCAAGGGGGTGGGTCTAGACAGACTGGCAAAGTACCAGAGCAGGCCTGCATTTCCGCCTACTCCTCAGAAGGGAGACTCCTATGACTGGAGTGTTGGTGTTTCTAGTGCTGACCCAGCTCTTAGGTCAGTGAATTAATCGATTGTGGGGTTCTCTGGAAGAGGCTGCTGTGGATCTGCTGTGGATGGGGAAAGTCCCCCACTGGCTAGCCTTAGACAAGGTTCAAGCAGCGGACCCCAAGGCCTGGTCACTCCAGTGGGAGGCTGAGTCACCTTCTAGAGCTCATGCTCCAGAGGCCCAAAATAGGAAGGAAAGCTCTAAGCCCACTGAAGGCCATGGACTCTTATCTGTGTGACCCTTCATTTTTGATCTTCACAGCCTGCTAGAGTATGATACTGTGACCAAGGAAGTGAAAGTTCTTTTGGACCAGTTACAATTCCCTAATGGAGTCCAGCTTTCTCCTGAGGAAGATTTTGTCCTGGTAGCAGAAACAACCATGGCAAGGATACGAAGGTGTGTATGTGTTAACTGAACTATCAGTTGTTCAGCAGAGCTCACCATAGCCTGGGATGGGGTGGAAATATGGTTGACATAACTCTGAGATGCAGCAGAGCACCTCTCCCTTTTGTAATAATGGTAAAAGTATATGATAAAATATTGAACATTATTAGCAGTTAGGGAAATGCATATTAAAACTATACTGAGATTTCATCTTATACTAGTCAAAATGGCAGTCATCAAGAATATAAATAATAATAAATGCTGGAGAGAAAGTGGAGAAAAAGGAACACTTTTATACTGTTGGTGGTTTTGTAAATTAGTATAACCACCATGGAAATCAGTATGGAAGTTCCTTGAAAGACTAGAAATGGAACCACCATATGGCCTGGCTATACCACTTCTCAATATTTATCCTAAAGAATTAAAGTCAGCATGCTATATTGATACGTGCATACCCATGTTTATAGCAACACAGTTCACAGTAGCCAAATTATGGAACCAGTGTAAGTGTCTGTCAATGGATGAATGACAGACACGGTAGATATACACAATAGAGTTTTATTCTGCCATAAAGAAAAAATGAAATTATATCATTTGCAGGAAAATGGATGAACATGAGAATGTTATGTTAAACAAAACAAGCCAAACTCATAAGGTTAGGGGTCATGTTTTTTTTTTTTTTTTCCTATGTGTATGCTAGGGAGGAAAAAGGAAAAGAAAAGTGTGTGTAGGAGAAAAGCAGGGGGGAGATTAGTAGAGGAAAGGGTCCAGGGAGTGAGCAGTAGGGGAGTGGGGAAAATATTTGGGAATATTGGCTTAAGTATATTGTTATATTGTGTTCATATACTAATATGTGACAACAGAATCCACCATTATGCATAATGTGCCAATAAAAAATAAGGAGAAAAACAAAGAATTAAAGTCAGCATACTATGGTGATATATAAATTCCTACATTTATAGGAGCACAATTCACATTAGCTAGACTATGGAACCAGCCTAGTTGTCCATCAATGAATGAATGGATAAAGAAAATGTGGTATATATACACAATAGAGTTTTATTCACCTGTAAAGAGTAAAACTATGTCATTTGCAGGAAAATGAATGGAACTTGAGAACATTGTGTTAATCAAAGTAAGCCAAACTCACAAAGTCAGAAGTTGTATGTTTTATCTCAAATATGGAAGTTATAGAAGAAAAAGGAAAAGAAAGTTTGGCAGGGGTGGAGGGAATCTAATGAAAATTGTAGGGAGATCAGTAGAGAAAAGGGGCTGGAGTAGGGAGGAGGGTAGAGAAAAGGGAAGTACTAGGGAATGATATTGGCCGAATTATATTATTTATTTTGTGGTCATGTATGAATGTATAACAGTGGATTCCACTATTATATTCAACTCTAATGAACAACAGCAACAGCAAGAAAATAATATGGACATAAATGGTAAAAGCAAAGTTCAAGGATAGGTTTCCTTCCTTCCCTTTCTCATTCTTTTGGGGAGTTGCAAGTCTGAAAGAGTATCTTGATTTAATGCTATTGCACAGCTTGTTTTCCATTTCTCTGCCAGGTGGGCCTTAGTCCCCTCAATACCACCTGCTTCTTCTCTATTCATGCTGCTCTGGGGCCCTTGACAATGTCCTCATGGCAGCTGTGCTTGTATGCATGATGGATACATTTACAGTAGTTTCCATAATTGTTTTTGGACCAAGACCAGTTTGGTAAAATTTTTTTTCTCAGATTGGAGGGCTACTACTCACTGCCTGCTTGGGTAAATTTTTCAGGGTCTATGTATCTGGCTTGATGAAAGGAGGGGCTGATATGTTTGTGGAGAACATGCCTGGATTTCCTGACAACATCCGACCCAGCAGTTCCGGGGGGTACTGGGTCGCCATGGCAACCATTCGCCCTAATCCTGGGTTTTCCATGTTGGATTTCTTATCTGAGAGACCCTATATTAAAAGAATCATTTTTAAGGTAACTATCAAAACTATAATTCTTTAAAAAAAAGTAAATTAATCTAATTATGATCTCTTCTAGTTCTGCTTATAATATTTGGTACCCTATAATGATGACTTACAAGCCCACTTTATTCTTCATCCTGACGTATAAATTTAAACATTTGAACCTTTTTTGATTCTCTGTCCTCTTCTGGTTTCTCTGTTTCTGTTTTTTTTTTTTTTTTTGGTCACCCATCATTATGATTTCTGGGGCCTCCACCTTGCTTGTCAGTTTCATTCTTCCCTCTTTGCTATGGCTGTTTCCAACTGTCTCCACTCTTCTCCAGACCCTGTGACTTTGCCCTATACCCACCCCCCTTGTCTTTTCCTCCACAGACTTATCAGGTACCTTCCTCTTCTTCATGTGGCCACACATAAAAACTCATCTCCATACCACCCACTGTGTCCTGTTATCTCCATAGGATTATGTGTGGCCACACAGGTCATTTGTTATGACCTCTTAACATACCAAACTCTTTCCCATTAAAACAGAATCATCCATCCCCACCAATGGCTAGCCATAACCCATTCAACATGGCCATATCAGTGGTTATAATGTTATTATCATTTTCTCTCTCTGTTCTTGCATCATCCTAGAGTTTTTCCTAGTGCCTTTATGAAATACCCTGAATCACAGCTCAGTACATTTGCACAGTAGGGGAGTAACTTGCACAGGTGCTTCTTTAATGCAAGTTGAATAGGTATTTGAAATTGATATCAATATTTATAAATTAGAGTCCTGGAGGTGGCAGGCAGCAGTTATTGAGTCCACTGTATTGGGCTGTGTATGTGGGCTCACATTCTTGGTCAGGTTGGTCCCTGGCCTTCAGTGGTCTTCATTTGAGCCATAATTCCCCTTACCCATGATGTCTCCTCTTACTCATTTTTCACCCACTGGAGTTGAGTATGGTTTATGTTCAATTTCTGTCTGTGTTCCTGTAGCCAGAATGAGATTATCATATGCTTTCTCTTGGGGATGAGGGTTGTGTCTCTTTTCCTCAACCAGAACATTCTATTTTTTTAGTTTTGAAACAATATTAAATTTATAACAAATGAGTAGATAGGGGACAAAGATTTTTTTTTCCATGAATCATTTGCAAATAAGTTGCTGACCTGGTGCTCCTGTGCTCTCAGATACTAGGAAGTTTTCTTCCTGTAAGGACTTTGTCTTTTATTACCAACAACCAAACCTAGGAAACTCACATAGATACCTTATGACTGTCTAACCCACAGGCTGCACTCAGGTTTTGCCAGTTGTCTTAATGTCCTTAATTACAAAAGGATTCAACCCAGAATCAAGCATGGCCTTTATTTGCCATGTGTCTTTATTCTCCTTCAGTCTGGAGCAATTCCTGTCTTGTTTTGACTTTTTGACCTTGATCTTTTAGAAGCTTAGAGGTCATTTATGTTGCAGAATGTCCCTCCATGTGGATTAGTGTAGTGTTTTCTCATGATTCAATTCAGGTTCTGTGTCACTGGCAGGTGTAACATGGAAGTGCGACAGTCAAAGGGTATGTGATATTTTTTGTCTCATTAGCAGTGGTGGCAGTTTTGATCACCTGATTCTGGTGATCAAATGCCAGGTCTCTCAGTTGTAAAGTCACTCTTTGTCCATTTATAATTAATAATCAGTGCTATCCCATGGCTTCATATTTTATCAGTGGTTATAATGTTATTATCATTATTCATCTTGATGTTCATATTGTCCATCTGTGGCCAGTGGAAGTCCCTTCAGTGTGGCTCCTGTACCTTTGGACACATTCCTTTCATTCTTGGACCATTTTGTCACTGTCTGTCACACAGGTTGTTTCAGGATCATGTATTTTCCCTGCCCCGCATGTAGAATTTTCCATTTCTCTAATGAACCATGGTTCCTTCTGGAGGACCGGATGGTTCACTTGTTGCTTTTGGATGTCCCTGTTTTCTGGCCCCCTCAAAGGACAAAGCTCAGGAATATGTACTTACATCTATATTAATTTGTCATCTGTTTAAACCGAATACAGCTGTTCGTGCAGGAATATCCAATTTCAGTCCAACACCACAGGATTAATTCTAGTTTTCTCCCATTATTTCTCTCATTATTTATACCTCTCTAACAATGAAATGTCTAGATACCATTATCCTTCATATATTTACCAGTTTAATCAGTTCCCCCAAATGTAACCAGTTCCCCCAAATGTAGCCATAGTCCATCTTTCATATGGCCTTTGTTGGGGCTCTTGATTGCCACACTGGGCCAGCTCTTCTTTCTGACTGCCTGCAGGAGCTTGTGTTTTTATTCAAGGGCTCTGATACCCTATACCAAGCTGTCCCTGGTGAACACTCTTACTCTCTTTTGTTAGGCCACTTGGTTACAAGGACATCCCCTCACCCTGTTTGTGCTCTGACAACCTGTGCTAGGCCACTGTGATCTCCTTGTCCTCTGTATGCACCTACCTGCTCAGCCACACTAGGGGCTTCCTGACTGAATTGTTCAGGTAGAGAAATGACATAGGACAGAGAATTCTTAGGAAGGTAACTACAGCTATGACTTGAGTGGCCATGGGGGACCTGGGGTGAGGGCTGGTGGTCAGGGCCCAGGGTTGGGGTGGCATACACATAGGTGTATTGCAAGACTCTGAGGTGGTCAGGTGTTATAGTTTGGATGTGAGACATCCGCCAAAGGCTCTTGTTAACACAGTGATATTGAGAGGTGAAATGATTAAATTGTGAGAGCTATAACAATCAGTCCATCCTAGTTTGAATGGACTGACTGGGTTTTAACTGTAGGAAGGTGGGGCATTGACTGGATGAGTTAGATGCCCTGAAAGGGTGCATCTTCCCTTTGGCCTCTTCCCCTGCCCCTTTCTTGCTCCCTGCTTCCTGGCTACCATCAGGGAAGCAATGGTGTTGTCTGTCTGTAAACTGAGGCCTTTGAAACTATGAACCTCAAATAAACTTTTACTCTTCTGAGTTGTTCTTGGGTATTTTGGTCACAGCCATGAAAAAGCTTACAAAGCTTGTAGAGCATGGAAGGACAGGGATCAAGGGTAAGGGTTAGGTTTTTGGCTATAGCAACGGGTGTGAGGGCCTGTCTCCAGAGCCAGGGAGTCTGGCAAAGCTGAAGTACTGTTGTGAGGTCCAGGTAGAGTTGAGTACAGGCAGCCAGGGATTCAACACTGGTTTGGACATAGAGGTGGAGATTTGAGAGGTTTCTGGAAAAATAACTAGTTGAAACAAGAGAGGGTGAGATCTTTTGGAATAAGATGTAAAGAGAAGAGAGGGAAAGATACATGACTAGACAGTGGGAGGGGTGTTCCACTGGTGGTGGAAAGCCCCTTATGGAGGAAAGCAACTTTGATCCATTGCTGTTGAACCTTCTAGAGCTAAGTTGACTTGAATGTCTTCTTAAACATTTTCAGTGACTGGGAGACATTATTCCCAGGACAGTTGCAATTGTTTAGGTATTTTCACATGAATTAATCTGCCTATTAACTTCTAGACACTGCTCTTATGCAGCTAAGTACTTTGTTGTAATTACCTACCTGAGGTCCTTCTGCTCTGTCAGAAATTGTCTCTCCCCAGTGATTTCCCTGCTTAAAACTGGTCAGCCCCATGTTGCTAAAAGAATCCAAGTCTAATAAGCCCCTTGGCTAGGCATGCCCAGGAGATGTCAGAAGTGCCCTTCTCAGTATCATGTGCCAGGTGGTACCCTCAGGCTCTGTGCTAGCTTCAAGAAAAGTTGAAGGATTGGCTTTAGAGGTGTGTGGTGTGTGGACTTGCTTACTTCACTTACTTAACTCTCAGGCTCTTTTTGAATGTGAATTGCTCTTCAATCTCCATTATTTATACACTGCATGTCTGAAATACTTTAATCAGGATTTGTGTATTCTGGTTAACTTGTTCTGGGTTTTACCCAGTGTTCTGGTGGGTGAGGTCATTCTCATTCTCAGCTTTGGCTATACTGTGTTCACTTTCTTGGGTGTGATTTGTGTTTCTCCATGTTCATCTGCACTGTCCTCATGCAGGCTTGTCCTCCTTGGCTTGATCTGCAAGGGGTGGGGGGCATGGGGCCACTCTTACCTCTATGCTATGGGGCTTCCCTGAGGAACCTAACCATTCTTAGTTGGCAAGGGGCGATCTTGTAGTCAGAATGTAAGCTCTCCTTGCACTGTGCTTCCCTTCCAGCTGTTTAGTCAGGAGACGGTGATGAAGTTTGTGCCACGGTACAGCCTCGTGTTAGAACTCAGTGACAGTGGTGCCTTCCGGAGAAGCCTGCATGATCCTGATGGGCTGGTGGCCACCTACATCAGTGAGGTACATGAACATGATGGGCACCTGTACCTGGGCTCCTTCAGGTCCCCCTTCATCTGCAGACTCAGCCTTCAATCTGTTTAGTCGGCCCAGCAGCTCACCATGCGCACTAAGAATCATTATACTCGGCCATCATACCTGATTCAGGAGGAGCTATGGACACAGTTCTGACCCCATGTACCTGTCCTCGGAGGTGTGATAGGAATGGCTACTGTAACCTTGAGAATGTGTAGGTCCCCAAGGGGCACCCATCACCTGGGCCTGACTTCATCTTTAGAGGAAAGCATAACATATCTGCTATGGAGAAGGTAAATTCATGTAAAGCCATTTCCCTTAAAAGAAAGAAAGAAAAAAAAGCTTTCTGAGTACAGTAATTCTCCAAAACTTGGGGAAACTTCATACATTTTTAACAGGGCTCAGGGTTTGTTCTGCTGGCCTCAGTGTCTTTATTCTTATGGTTTTTTTTTTTTTTTTTTTTTTGGTGGGGGATGTTGGTACAGGAGAACAGGGGTATACAGTAGAAATATACTGAGGCTAGCCAGCAAGAACTGTGTGAACTGTGACTTTAGACTGTTTCTCAGGAGCTGTGCGGGGCAAGGGCCCTTGGTCCCTGAGCATTCCCTCCATAGTGGAGGGGTATCTTCCCACTTTCCACCTGCTGTGGCCTGGCCTTCCTTCATGCTGGAAGTTTTCAAGACCTTGAGTAAGCATGTAGGAAAAGTAGGCTGATTCCAGTGGCAAGAAGACTTCTTGGGGTTTCTTTCTGTGAATACTTATGCTGCTGGAATTGGACAATCCAGTAGTTTAGTACTTACTACAGGGGTGTGTTTAGGAACATCCTTTTTTTTTTCACCTCTAGACTCACAGATATAAATAGTGCATATGTTGACGTCATATTTGTGCTACTGTTATAAGCCCTAAGTTGCTGTGTATCTTGACAAGTCTATACACTGGTCTTAATTTTGATAATAATAAATAATATAAAATCCACTTTTCTGTTGATTAACTTTTTGAAGATGTGGACTGGGAGTTTCTTATGTACTTATTTTAAATGACTGGAATTTAATTCCATCAAGTGTTGATATGAGGATCGTCTCGGTAAGAGTTGTTTTAGGGCCAAACATCCTATCTAGTTGGCTCTGAAGGGAAGTCATGGAGCATCTGATGACACCAACCTTCTTTAGCCATCTGCCTCCTTGTTTCTTTCTTTCTTTTTTTTTTTTTTTGCAGTGCTGGGGAGGGAACCCAGGACCTTTCACATGTTAGGCAGGTACTCAACCACTAAGCTACATCCCAGCCTTGTTGACTCATTTTTTGATAGATTGATAATATACTTCTTTCCTGTTTCTAGCCTACAGCATGGGGCTGGCACCTGTTCCTTTCTTTCCTGGTGTTTGTGAGAATGCACAAGAGATTATATCTCTAGAAGCATCTGAAAAACTTGACAGACAATATTTTAAACAGGTTATGATATAAAAATATAAAGAATATAAAGAGCCCTCATGTTAGTGGAGGTACCAAGGGTTTGATAAGGAGTTAATCTTGATTTATCTATTGTGTCACCTCCGCTGGACTGGCTTTATGTGGAATAAAGTGACAGTAGACTAGATGCAAAGATTGGCTCCAGTCCAACTGACACAATCTGTATTTAATCAAATGAACAACAATTAATATTGTTTATTTGCCTTTATAGGAAAGAAAATTGAGTATTCATTAATTACTTTTTTGAGGATACTGGGGACTGAACCTAGGCATGCTTTACCACCAAGATATACTCCCAGCCCTTTTTATTTTTTGAGATAAGGTCTTGCTAAGTTGCTTAGGCTGGCCTTGAACTTGTGATCCTCCTGTCTCAGCCTCCTGAGTACCTGGGATTACAGATATGTGCCACTATACCTGGCTATTAAATACTTTTAAACAGCTAATGATGGGACATGTCATGTACAGAAGAATAATAAGGTAATGCCTAATCACTGTGTCATAAAAACAATTTAAATGTGCTGGGCCTGTATGCTGACTTCTCAGTTGTTTGAGAATAGAGAACTTTGTGCTTAATGCTTAGTTCTCGTAGGTGCAAAGAAGCTGGTAAATTGTTTTTCACAGTTTTCAGCAAAGGAGTCTTGATTTTGACTCAGGTGTTGATTTTCTGTCTCCAGGTGTCATTTCCTGTGTTTTATGTGGTAATTTGGCATGAGAAGGTGAAAAAGATAGTCTTCTTTTTAGGTTTAAATATGTGACATGCTTCTGCTGGTAAACATAAAAGGGATTTACTCTAGTGTGAATTATTAACATGTTTTTAAAAATCAACCAGGTGATTCATTGGGCACCTCTATTATCTATCACAAAAACTCTATCAGGATTCAGTTATTAACTTTCATAGGAATGAAATTCCTTTTGAGTTTTTTTTTTCTTTTTTTGCACATGTGGTGCTTGGGACCTTACACATGCCTATGATAGGCAAGCACTCTACCATTATAGTTGGGTTGCATCCCCAAACCCCTTTCTTTTACTGTCAACATATACTTGCAGAGTGATGTACAGTCTTGGAAGTTTTTCATATACACTGACTTTTTGTTATTTGTTTTTCTTTTGAGACAGAGTTCAACTATGTCACTTAGACTGGCCTGAAACTCCTGGGCTCAAGCCATCCTCCTGCCTCAGCCTCCCGGGTAGCTGGGATGACAGGTGTGCATGTCACATCTGGCTGCCATACACTAACTTTTAATGAGGCAAGGAGATGTGGTCTCATTGTACAGATGGGAACGGATTCTCTAAGAGTCAGTGACTGCCAAGAGTCATAGCCAGAAGGCAACTGAGCTGGAGACTCCTGTGCCATGATTGAGGCACTTTGAGGCTGAATTGGAGACAGGTGACCTTCCCAGGGTCTGATTGTACAGTGGCCACTGCTGTAGCCTATGGGTTGTGGTGGGGCTTGGGCTCTAACTTTGGTGGCACATCAGAGTTCTCTGGGATGCCAGGTCTTGGGGTAGACTGGGTACCGTTGTGGTTTGAAGCTTCACAGGTAGTCCCCATGGGCAGTGGTGGGGCGTTAATCATAGCCTAGGTCCATCTGCTACCTGCAGGGGAAGCTAAACTAAGCAGGAGTCTGAAGGTGAGAATAGAGAACTTTGATCCATGTGGCTGTGGATCTGGCTCCTTAGGAGTGTGCACAGCTGGCAAGGAGTGTGCAGCAGTTTGGGGAAAACTATGGAACACTCAGGGCTGTCAGGATTTTGACTGGTTTTGGGCAGTTTGAGACCTTGAACAGAAGTTCTTTTCTTTTTTTTTTTTTTTTTTGGTCATAATCCTGATCGATCTTAGAAGCCTGGGTACTTAACCTTACCTTTTCTCAGTGATAGTAACATTAGATGATAGAACCACTTGCTTTTAGTGTCAGAATAATTCCCTTTGTGTAGGGGTCAAGCTGAAAATTTTTTAAAGTAGGCAAAACTGGATTGGTAGCCTGGGATTTCAGGTCATCCAGGTTGACATTCACTCCCATCTCCATGTGGATGTTTTGTTTCACCCTTTGTTCAAATCTACCACAGCTGTCTTTGGCAGCAGGAACAATGTGTCTTCAGGGACATAGTTGGTATGTGTGTCTCTGAAAATACTAAGGCGTGTTGGCAGTTGGCTTCCAGAAGTCAAGGTTGCATGGGCCTGCTAAGTGTCTTTCCTTATGGCATTAGCACGGCTGGTCTAAGGGAACATATTATTCAGTAACATATGAAATGAAACAAATTGTAAATAACTAAAATGGTGGTGTATTATAGATAAAGCCTTCCCTTGGAGTACAGGCCCACAGAGAGACTTTCCAGAAGATTGAAATGTGGTGTGGGCGGCACAGGCCTCATAGACCTGTGACGGGGCTGGTTATAAGAGATCGGAATAGACTCGAAATTCAAATGGTGTACTGAAAGTCTCTGGTATAGGTTAGTGTTCAAACTTGGGAATGTGAGGTCAGGATCTGAGACTTCCTTCTTCCAGGGGTGAAGCTGCTGCAGGGGTTGGTAGGGACTCTTGCCTGAGGGAGCCCTGGCTAGGACAGAAGAGCTCAGCTACAGCTCATGAACATGGGCCCCCCTTCCTCACACCTGAACACACCCATGCTCACACCTGGGAGGCAGGAGAGGCAGGGAGCCTGAACTTGATGCACCCTGGGTCTGTACTTGTGTAAATGAGATGGACTGCGAAGTAAGGGTATAGGGCCCCTTCATCTATTGCTTCAACTTGCAAAAGTCTCCCAGGGTCTGGCTCAGCTGTGTCCTGATGTCCCTCCGGCTCCTCCAATCTGTGACTCCCTGCCTGGTTGTGTGCGGGGTCAACAGGGCCTTTTATGGAAGGATTGCTTTCAGGGGCCTTCGGAATCACCAAATAAAGTAAATATCTTATGTCATTGCTGCCACCACTATCCCTGAATTAAATGGTCAGAAGATGAGTCAAGGCAGTAAAAACAAAGGAACATTTGGAATTTTGGTTACTTATATTTCACTGAAAAAAACCAAAGGGTAATTTATTTTTGTGTTACATTGATCGCATTTATGGTGGAGAGCCATAAATTGCCTATTGGATGCATGTTTTCTTTTCTAGAGATTATCAAGTCCATGTTTCTTCAAGGTGGCAGCATCTTCTGCTAACAGTGTACACCCTACTTTACATGTAGTCACTTTAAAGAGAGTTTGGAGAGGAAAAAGCCCACAGTGAATGGGCCTTGCTGGTGCAGGGACCTATGGTCACCTTCCTCTGAATGAAGGCTCAGAGAACCAGGCTACCAGTCAGCTCCTAGGCTTCCCTCTATGATCCAGCTCCATAATTCTAGATCAAGCTGAAGATCTGTCTTTCCCTAGGATCTGGTGGTCTGCAGCCTGCAATTTCTTCTTTCTTTTCTTATGCCCCTGCACAGCCTGTCCCTGGATGGCTTTGTTCCACCATTGCCCCACCCTACATGCCCAAGCCCTTCTGTGCTTGTGCTAAGCTGTTCCAAATCCTCAGGCCCCAAAGGCAGCAGAGAACTCAGGTGGAGGCCTGACCCTGAAGAAACCTGGCTGGAGGGCAGGCTCTCCCAACCTCTACAGGGTCACCTTGCCCTGCCCACCATGTTGACAGGCTTCCCTGTTTCTAGTTGCTCAGACTTCACATTTTAATTAGCAGCTAATTGCTGGACAAGCCTCTGAGAAACTTTATGAAAGCAACCTAAACTTGCCAGACCACACAATGAGAAGGACTCCTGGCACTGCTCTCCTCATCTTCCTGACTTTGCTACTAAAAGGTGACACACAGAGTCATTGCACTGGAATGATCAGTCTTTTATTAATAACTTTAATCATCCTCAGAGATCAAGTGATCAGTAGCACACTTGTCCCAGATCTAGTGCTATAATGCTAATAACTGAAACCAAGAGATGGATGCCTTGACTCTCCATGGGGTGAGAGATAGGAGAGAGTACCCTGTCCTCCCCCTCAGGTCAGCCTACATCTGTCTGTCCCCAACCCCAATGAGGCCCATCAAAAGACTCAGACCCATACAGGTTCAGACCCTCTATCTAAGAGTACAGCATCAATAAAGTTACAGAAGGAAATGTGATATATTTAATCTGGCCATGATGTACTATCATTTTCCCACTCCAGCTACTCTGTAATGACCCATTAGCACTTCCATCTGCCTACACATGAGAAGGTCCTTAAAGGTTTGTATCAGCTGGGCACAGTGCTGGGGCTGAAGGAAACGAAGAGCACAAGTATGGTGGGTGTCCTTACAGCCAAAGTTTTGCTGAAGAGGCAGGCGAAAGTCAGGCAGAACTCAGGCGAAAGTCAGAACTCACTGGCAACGAATAATAGGCACCTCGAACTTTCGGAGCCAGGGGATGACCCAAACTTCAGTATAGCAACTCAGAATCTGAAAAAAGAAAGGCTCACCTAAGGACCCCCTGAATGCCTCAGAGGACCCTCCCCACCAAAGAACTCTCCTGGCACACTTTGATACCACACCTGGGCCACTAAGGTGTTGTGTATGTGTGTATGTGTGTACATGGGTGTGTTCCTCACTGAAGAGATATCCCTCGCTCCCATTTTTATTTGGAAAATTTTCAAAGAAAATTGAAAGAATGATTTAAGAATATGTACTTTTCACCTATACTTATGAATTATTGAGTTTTGCCACATTTGCTTTCTCTTTGCAAAGGGAGATATTATATATCATTTTATCATATATCATGCTATATATAGCTATCATAACATGATATATATCATACCATATATAATATATAAATCATGACATGTCATACTATTTGTAATACACACACACACACATATGTAATTTCTGAATTATATGGAAGTTTTTCCTGCTCTAATCTCCCTACCCTGATTCCAGGCATTTCCGTCCTGAGATGTGTCTTTCAGGGAGGGACAAACAGGTCATGTAGGGGGGTGTTGGAGAGGATGTCGTTGCCTCGCACTCTCCATGTATGTCTGTGCGTTGTGCTTGACCTCTTCTGGACTGAGGTTTGGAAGTGTGTGGTCAGGGAACTGATCAGGTCAGAGAAGCAGCCCCAGCCCTGAAGGATGAGTGGAGCAGTTAAGGAGGGCTAGGCTGAGAGGGCAGCCCCTCTTCCTTACGCGCTTCAAGTCAGGGTTGGTTTGGAAGTCACAATTGTCCAGGGGATGATGTGTGGTTTTTCTGCATGTAGTTCTGCCGATTTCCACCTCCAGCATGTATTTCAGGCCTTTCACTACCTGGAAAGAATAAAGGGATAGGGTCCTGGGTTATTGGGCACAGGCTGGCTAGGATGGCAGCCCCTCTGCTAGCAAGAGGTGCATTAAGATAGGTGAAGAAGGCTCTGGACAGTGAGCTGGCTTCCCAGAGCCACCTCTGGGTGAAGGAAAGCCCAGGACTTTGCAGAAGAACTAATGGGGAGGAAGCCGGTACCTGGACTCCCCTGACTCCCTTTCCCCTGCTTACTCACAGGGCTGACTGACAAGGACTTGAGGACTTTGTGCCCCATTTTAGGATGGCTCCTTTCTGCTCAGAACTCTGTATTCAAGAGGGATTCCAGGCTGGGGTTGCCCCATCCCACAGGCCCTATGCACCCAAGGTGGTGTTTGAATAGAGGACACACCTGCTGAGTTCTAGACATCTGCTAGCGTCCTCCCCTGTTCCTTTGGAATGGTGTGTTTTGTTTTATTTTAGATTTCAAAATAGCCCCTCTCCATTTAGACATCCATGACCCCATTTCATTTTCTTCTTTTATGTTCTAAGAAAATTTGGATAAAATTTCCTCAAGTTTTAATCTCTGGCCCACCAAATACCAAATGAAATAAAATCTCCAGCATCACCAAGGTACAGAAGGACAGTGTCCTGATCCTGTCATGGAGGACTTTGAGGACTCAAGTCCAGAGCATTGCACTGACCTTCCTGGGGAAGGCAAGACCCAAGGCTCCTGAGACTGGGCCTTGGAGTGATGACATTGGCACAAACCAAACTGTTTAGCATGCTTCCTAATATCAGAACACAATTGCTCTTACAAAATTTGCAGTTTGGGGCTGGGGTTATGGCCCAGTGGTAGAGCATTTGCCTAGTATGTGTGAGGCACTGGGTTTGATTCTCAGCACCGTATATAAATAAGTAAAAAATAAAGGCCCTTCAACTGCTAAAAATATATTTTAAAAATGTTACAGTTGCCCCAAAGCATAAGATTATAAAAGCCACCACTAATCCTGTGGTTACTGAGTCAGTAACCAAAAGTGAAGTGAAGACCATCTGCTTTAGGGTAGGGCCACTCCCATGTCACTTCTGTCCCTCCAGGCACCAGGGCAAGCTGGGTATGTGGACGTCATCTGAAACCAACTTCCTACATCAGCAGATGTGTCCTTAGAGACCACCAGGCAACCCACCTCCTGAAGGTGTCTCCTTGTAGTGGCACTCCCTCCTCCACAGAAAAATTAAGCTTCTCCAGAGACACTCACCATAACTGTTCTTAGACCATCAGCAAGAATTTCTGCAACAGATTTTTCAGGCAGGAGGTGTGTTGTAGAAGCAGGATGTGATAAGAAAGGCTAATAACCCAAGACCTCCACAGAGGCATTTGCATTTTTGTATTCAGGCCTGGGTTCAATGCTTTCAACAGTGAAAAAAAGCTGCTATTGTGTAGACTTCTACATATTGTGAACCTCTGAGCCCCTCCCCCTACACACTGGGTATAAAGTTCTGAAAATCTCTGAACTCGGGGTTCAGAGTGATTGATGGACTGTGGTGAAAGCCTCCATTCTGAACCTGGCTGCAGCCAATGAACCTGCTTCCTCTCCGTGCCTCAGTGTCTAGCCCCGTCTGTCCCACAACATCCTCACTGTTCTACTTCCCATCATCCATGCTGGTCATGTATTCTTAGGACACAGATGAACAAGGCTGACTGTGCCCCTTGGGCTCCTGAGGAAGGAGGAACAGCACTGAGCAGGCACAGTAGATTACTAAGAAGAGTGATGGCCTTACAGGATGTGACATTGAGCAGGCTGATTGGCATACAAGTTTTGTGAGTCAGAGAGGGGGTGACTTGGGCATAGCTGTGGGATCTGAATGTATATTCCAGGTGAATGATGAGAAGGTCTTTGGGCTGCAGGAGGGACTAAAGCTAGGACAGGGGTCCTGGGACCCTGGTGGGGGTAGCTCCAACAGGTAAAGCAGTGACCTGCTCTGCAGGAGTGTCAGGCTTAGCATGCTACTTTAGGAGTGGGGTTATTGCCTCTGCACTCCTTAGTCCCATTAATGGGCTTTAGGCCAGCGGCCTGGTGACCACCCAAGGGAAGTGTGGTTTGAGCAAGCAAAGGACCCTGGGTTTTTGTGTTTGGCTGTGAGTCACACTGGTTTTGATTGCCGCCATCAGCTTCCTGTCTTTGTGTATGTTCTAGTGGTGGGTTGCTGTCTCTCGGCTTCCCAGGGGTGTATCTGATAATGGGGCCACCAGAACCTAGACCTTCACCTGTACCAGTGCTCGGCTAATGTAGGACTCCTTGAACAAGAAGATGTCATTTGTGCAGTTGTTAAACTTTTCCACACTGTGTCTGGCAGCTTTGAGGACTCCTGGGTCATCAGTCTTTATTGTTTTGGGAAATCCTGGCTTCACACCTGAGTTAAAGTCCTGTGAACAGAAATCTGAAAGAGAGAAACACAGTACCAGATGGGAACATTGATGGTAGCAGGGTACATAATCCAAGGGGTGATGCCTCATGCCTTGGGTCACTTAGTTATTCTCTCTGCCTTATGGCCCTCAGCCCTGATTATTCCCTGTTCCATCTACCCACGCTCACCCCACCATACACTTGTGTATCCATATGTCTGCTGAACATCCAAAACTCCTCAGCTAGATGGTGCTGAAGGTATGATGTAATCCCTATCTGTTATGGTTTTGATCTGAGGTGTTCCCCAAAAGCTTCTATATTAATACAAAAATGTTCAGGCGTGAAATGATTGGATTGTGAGAGCTGTAACCTCATCAGTCCATCCTAGTTCGAATGGACTGAATGGTAACTGGAGGCAGGTGGGGCATGGCTAGAGGAGGTGGGTCACTGGGGGCATGCCCTGGGAGGGTTCACCATCCCTGATGCCCCTTCCCTTTGCTCTCTCTGCTTCCTGACCCCACCATGAGCCGAGAAGTTCTCCTCCACTATTCCCTTCTGCCATGATGTAGTGCCTTACCTAGGTCCCAGAGCAGTGGAATCAGCTGTCTATGGACTGAAACTTCTAAAATTGTGAGTCCCAAATAAACTTCTCCTCTAAGTTGTTCTTGTTGGATGTTTTGGTCACAGCAATATAAAAGCACACTAAAACACTGTCCACTCCCCCACCAGACAGAACATTTTCAGGACCCAGGGGAATTTCCAACATGTATGTTAAAGAAATACTGAACATGCCCCCTAGTGGTGAGACATCTGGACAGGATGTGGTCTTAGGGTGTTAGAAGAAGCTGGCCCTGCCTGCCCCTCACCCCACCACTTCCAGCTTGTCCCAGCCAAGTGGATCACATGGACTGTTCAACCCTGTCCTGCCTCTCCATTGGTAAGGAGGCTGGTTGCCCTGGCTTCAACCACCCTCCTCTTGCATTCTTGGCAGAACATCTGATCTCAAGACTCTGGTTGGAGCCCACCCTAGCTCTCCCACTTCCTACAGCTCCAGCACTGATGTCTCTCCTAGACTGTCCCCTGAGGTTCTCTGGGTACAAGTCTGGGTATAAGTCTTTACTTTCCTATGAATGAATGCCATTCTTCAGGGATCCACTCAAGCCTGGCATGTAGTCAGTTAAGGATGGTAGGTGGGCTGGATTGATTCTACTTTCTCTTGTTCTTCCTGTATCAGGAAACCCATATTTGGCCAGAATATGAGGAAAGTAACATGAAGGGCTTCTGTCACCAGCATCTGTGCCAAAGCCAGGCAGAACAGAGGACCCCAACATCCCTCCTTGGCTCCCCAAACTCTTATGCTTCTAGTTCCTAGAGAAGTGGAGCTCGCAGACTTGAAGGATTGCTGATGACCCTGCTCAAGTCCAGCTTGCCATTCATTCCTTTGTTCAACTTGTTCAATGGCAATTGTAGCACTTGCTTTCTGAGCTTTCCTCTTCCTGCCAGCTCTGGGAACTGGGGGTGCAGAAGTTTAATGCTCTACACATAAACAAGATCAACAACAGAGCAACAAGACATTTAAGACAGGGGAATGAGGAGTGCAGGGGCCTGTCTGTGAGGATACTGGGTCAGTGGGTTGCATCCACATTCAGAGAGTGGGGAGCCATGGCACGCAGCTGTGAGTTGGGGTTTTAGTGGCTTGGTGTGGACTGACATAACCCATTTTCTGAAAGTCAAACATATTGCTACAGTAGCTAGAAGAAAAATTCTACTCTATCAATCCACAGATCCTTCACAAAAAAGAAAAAGCAAACAAACAAAAAACCCACTTAGAGTGTGAAATAGAACAAAATATGTAGGCCAAGACCTAGGAGACTAGGGATGCTGGACTGAGGGGAGGATTAGGGGTAAAGCAGAGCCAGATGCAGGTGTTTGATTTTATGAAAGAAATATGACTCTAAAGAAGCCACAGAGGCTCCATACTGCAAAAAGTGAATAAGGACCTTTTCTGGTTGATGGTTAATGAGTGTCTTGAATATTACTCCCCTCTCAAAAAAAAAAAAAAAAACAAGGGAGAGAAATGAATTACAGTAGATGGGGTAGAGAGAGAAGATGGGAGGGGAGGGGTGGGGGGATAGTAGAGGATAGGAAAGATAGCAGAATACAACAGTCACTAGTATGGCAATATGTAAAAATGTGGATGTGTAACCGATGTGATTCTGCAATCTGTATTTGGGGTAAAAATGGGAGTTCATAACCCACTTGAATCAAATGTATGAAATATGATATGTCAAGAGCTTTGTAATGTTTTGAACAACCAATAAAAAAAGAATATTACTCCCCTCTCAATAATCAGGGATTGTATATTAAAATAATAAAAAATAATAAAATGTTAAGGGCTGGGATATAGCTAGTTGGTAGAGTGCTTGCCTTGCATGTCCCTGTGTTCAATCCCAACATGATAAAAAAAAAAAGGTTTTGGGGAAATTCTAAGTATAGTAGTGGGGGAGAGAGAATGGGATAGAGGGTCTTAGGTTGGTAAACTACCTCACTTTTTAAGAATGCCTTGAGCTGGGTACAGAGGTACACACTGTAATCCTAGTGATTTGGGAAGCTGAGGCAGGAGGATTGCAAGTTTGAGCCCAACCTTGGTAACTTATCGAGTTCCTATGCAATTGCTAACTTTACAAAGAATCTGTCTCAAAATCAAAAAATTAAAAGGGCTTGGGATGTAGCTCAGGGGTGAAGTGACCCTGGGTTCAGTCCCCAGTACCCCTCCCTGCTCACACACATACAAAAGAAAGAAAGATAAAAAAGAATTCCCTGAAATATTAACACACCAAGAGGTTGGCACCAACCTACTGTATTAAATTAACTACATTAAATGAAATGGGAACTTTAGCTCTGTGATGGCAGGAACCACATTTCAAGTGCACAGAGGCTGCAGGCAGCTATGGTCTCATTTCCTGGTGCAGGTGACAGTGTCCCTCCAGGCAGAGGGCACTTTTAGGGGATTGGGTGACTCTTCCTTTGGTTTGCACTTTACAAAGAATCTGTCTCAAAATCAAAAAATTAAAAGGGCTGGGGATGTAGCTCAGGGGTGAAGTGACCCTGGGTTCAGTCCCCAGTCCCCCTCCCTGCTCACACACATACACTTTCAGGAGGAGCCCCTCAGGTGAAAGCATGGGCCCCTCAGGTGAAAGCCCTGGGTGTCTGTGTTTCTTTAGGGGAGACCTGGCTGTCAGAGGGTGGCAGTAGTGCTCACCATAGGTAAGCTTTGGGGCTTTGGTTTCTAGTACAAGAAGTGAAGAGGTGGGTGGTAGGGTGGTCAACCCTCTCCCTCCCTACCGAGCCTGCAAAGCTCCCTATGTGTCTGGGTTTTAGATATGCTGTTGTTTGAGGAGGTAATGGTGACAGGATACAGGCATTCTGGGGAGTTAAGGCACCATTGGGTTCCCTGGGTTATGAAGAAATTGAAACATTTGGAAGGAAAACACCAAGGTAAATTCAATGGAGCATTAGTTTCATTGTGGGAAGCAGATCTGGGTGTTCCTCTGGAGGACAAATTGCCCTTCTCTTTGGGACCAAGTAGATGATCATAAGGCCCAATGGAAGCAGACAGGAGAAATGACTTTTACATTGAATTGGGTATTATGGTTTGGATAGGAGATGTCCCCTCATAGTTCCTGTGTTAATGCAGAAATGTTTGAGGGTGAGATGATTAATTGCGAGAGCTGTAACCTAATTGGTCCATCCAAGTTTGAATGGACTAATTAGGTGGTAACTTGTAAGCAGGTGGCTGGAGGGGGAAGGCCATTGGGGGCATGTCCTGGAAGTGTTTGTCTTCCCTGTGGCCCTTTCCCTTCTCTCTCTCTGCTTTCTGGGCACCATGAATGGAGCAGTTTGAATCTACCACATCCTGCCATGATACTTTGCCTCACCCTCAGGCCCAGAATAATGAAATTGGCTCACCAGGGATTGAACCTCATAAATCATGAGCCCCAGATAAACTTTTCCTACTCTAAATTGCTCATCGGGTATTTTGATGATAGCAATTAAAAGCTGACTAATGCACTAGGAGTTGGGAATTAGACAGGCCAGGGTATGGGTAAGGCCCAGAACAGGAAAGAAGGGTAAAATCTCACGAGGTAGGAGCCCTGCAAGATGGATCTCTCAGAGGCCAGGGGGAAGGACAGGGTGCCTGGGAACAAGGAAGGAACAGGCTGTATACCAGGTACCTGATCTCTGAAACAGAATGCTCATGTAGGAAGGTGGGGTCAGTCAGGGTGTTGTAACAATTACTTGGTGATGTTCCAACCAGGTGACTTGCATCACACCAGAAGTGAGAAATGGTGACTAGAGCTCAGGTAAGTAAGCTTATCAATAAATTCCTACTAAGAGACACAGAGGTGGTCATTCACCATTGTCCTCCCTGGAACCCAGATGCTTGACCACTAAGTGTGCCAGAAGGGTAAGGCTGCTGGCTACCTGAAGCTCACCTGTGGGGTCTTTTCTCCTTGTAGTAGCCCAAGGGGTGGGTGATGTAGTAGAGAAGACATGAGTCTAGGGGAATTCTGTAACTTTGAGGGTATCCCAGTGGCTCTGGGGCTTAGCCTCCTTTGTGAAGAGACCCCATCACTGTGTGACCAAGAGGGGCTCTACCTGGCTCCTAGGCTGGTTCCTAGGCCAGAGGTCCACGGTAAAACTAAGCTGCAATTACTTTGCAAGCCTCTCTAGACTTTGGTACCCAAAGAACTTGACCTTTTGTCTTCAAGAAAGTTGTACATTTCTAGTGTCTCCTCCACATAGAACTTTGTGGGCATGTGGTCTGTGGAGAACTGTCCTTCATAGCATGCCCTCTGTGAAGTCTCTGGGGCTGTCCTTCACAGCATGCCCTCCAGTATGACATTCCCCAGTAGCCTTGAAAGCCTTCGCAAAAGGTCTCCCAGGATCAAAACAACAAAATCTGCTTCCATTCCATGAGCACCAGAGCTAGGGTTGGTGGGTCTTGGTGTGACCCTGGAACCTGCCTTCCCTGGGTGCTTCTGGCCCAGGTGGGGCACAGATGGTGGCAGTGGGAGTCTCCTGCACCCTGCAGAAGTCAAGTCAATAGGGAAAGGAGCCCAGTGCCTCAGGATGCTCCCTGGGTACCAACTACATACTGACCATGGAAGTGGTGTGTGGTTTTAGTCTAGACAGTAGAGAAAGACATTTTTGTGAAAGGGACAGTGGTTTCAGTGTATCTGTGCCATCAGAGAATAGGGTTTTTTTCCCCCCTCAAGGTAAATTAATTTAATTGCTCATATTTTCTTTGTAAAGAAACATGTATGATTTTTTAATATAAACTTTTCTATTTTGAGTGGAAAGTTTGAGAAGAGTAAAACAAACAAACAAACCAAAACAACCATTCTTAGTATTTCAAAGGTAACCGCTATGAACTCTTTTTTTCAAGTAAAATGAATGAGGTGGGAAGTATGGGCTATGTCCCCAGAAAGTGGAGCAGACCGAAAATGGGGGCTCCTCAAAAAGTGAGAGCAACTTCCTTAGTTAAGACGGAGGGACTGCCCGCCCTGACCTGGGAGGCGCCCAGGAAACTGAGAGCTGAGATCACGCCCTGCTCAGCCTGTCCAGCACAGGCTAACTAAATCAGCATGCTTATTTCCTACCTTTTGTCCTATTTTGCCACGTCTTCTCTTTTAAAAGCTTTCCCCAGAGCCTCTAAAGAGGAAAATTTTGAAATAAAACTTTCTCCTATCTTCCTTCAAAGCTGGCTTTGAATAAAATCCATTTTTCCACCACTTTGACTCCAAATATTTGGTGACCAGTGGGCTGTGTAGCCTAGCCTCTTCCCTGGGTGGCAATAGTGTCCTGTAACAAAAGGTAGGAAGCTTCCAGAACAGACTGAGATGCATGTGGGGCAAGGGGGTCCAGGGGAGGTGAAGGAGGAACACTGCAGAGACAGCAACTCTGTGACTCTTTGAGAGGCAGGACTTGGAAGGAAGATTGGGGCTGGGTGATGCACAACATTGTGCAGGATACTGATCCAGGCACGCTGTCCCACTCAGGAGGCACTGCCCCAGTATTGCAGCACTGTGGGGACAAGGGGCACCCAGTATGCAGATGCAAAATGCTGAAGGGGCTTGGAGAGAGGAAAGCTGAGCTTCTGCCCTTCTAGCTTTAGGATGCACTTAATGTCCTCAGAGGTTGTCCTTTCTGGGAAGAGAGGAGATGTAATAGGACACACCCCAGGAGTGCCTAGGTGGGCAGAAACTTCCCCTTCCTGCCCTACAGCAGCTCTGGACCCTCTAGAGAACTAGGATAGACTGGTGATTCCTACAAGGCTCCTCAGCTGTTCTAGACCCTGGGCTACTGGGTACATGCTCCTGTAAGTCACCTGTTAGCCCTTATCAGCACTAACAGTCCATGACTTACAGAAGTCTGGAGGTCCCTCCTCTCCCAGATGGTGAGGATAAGAATGGAAGGGAGAGCTTGGAGGAAATGTTCTGATGTACTCTGCTTAAAAATACATTTTTTTTCCCGTATAAATCACAAATGACTTCTATTCCAACATTCCTGTTCCTATTTCTATTCCTGATCTACCTCTGTACTCATTTCTTTAGAATCCTAACATTGACATTTGGATCCCTGGACATACTTCATGTAAAGGACACACTTGCTATGTAATGACTCTTTCAAGGATATATCTAAAAGTTTAAATGAGATTGAAAGTGAAACAGATAACCTCAAAGCTTGGGAGACACTGTCAGGATCCAGAGTGTTCTTAGTTGCAGCAATTGCTCACTATTTCCAGGCAGATTAAAGAGATTAGAATGTGTCCTGGAACTACCACTAACATACATGCCAATGTACCCTAAGGGACTTCACAAATAGTTTCTGGGATGTTCTACCATGGGAGCCATCCTCAGCCTGCTAAGGTCCTGTTAAGTTGCTGAGGCTGGCTGAACTTGTAATCTTCTTTCCTTGCCTCCCAAGTACCTGAGATTATAAGCTGTACCACCATCTGCTCTCTTAATTTGCATTTCTGAAAAAGTAAGACACACTGGTCACATGTCACCATAAGAAGACAATAGAATTTTGGACACTGGCCACATTTCAAAGTACTGAAGCTGAGTGGAAGATGTTGACTTTTGGCTAGTGCCCCTCCTCCCTGTCTGGCCCCACCCCAAAGTCTGGGAGGGGAGTTTTTTTGGAAGAGTTCCTGCCTTGAGTAGGAAAGAGGAAGTATTCAGGTGTTTAGGGAAGCTGGCCTTGTCCACCATCATCCTTTGTTAGGAATGGTTACTCATGGCTTGGGGAATCTCCAGTGGGTGAAACCTATCCCAGGTTTCCAGGAGGAAACCCAAGTATTTGAAAGCCAGACACTCCTGGGTGGGGGTGGGGTGGGGTAGAGGTGTTGTCCTTGTCATGGGCTGGTGCCAACTTGGGTGCTGGGACCCTTCAGAAGTCTGAAGTTTGTGCCAAGGACTGCAGTGGTGGGAAGTAAGTGTCCTGCTCAGGGGTGCTTGTTCCATCCTCTTGGAGACAGTCATCTGAACCCTGCATCCCTGTGCTGCTCTCACCTGATGCTATCAAAATTCCTTGAGTCTGGGTCCCTACCATGTGCTCTGGGATACCTGAGTGATGAGAAATGAGTGAACCTATCCTTTTGAGGGTACACATGTCCCCTTGGCATACTCAGGATGCGGGTCTCTCCTGGGGAGAGATATCTTATCCCCACTCCCAGTGTTGGAATCCCAGCTTTGAAATTTCACTGGTTATGAAACTTTGGGCAAGCTGCTTAACCTCTCTGAACCTCTGTGTTCCCATCTGTGAAATGGAGATAACGACGGCAGGAACCTTCTAGAGTAGTGCTGAGAATATACGAGGTAACCCACATGAAGCAACAGAGTAATTATCATCCAATATATCAATGCGCAATAGGGCCACAGTGAAGGTGGGAGGTCTCTGGGGGCAAACCTATGTCCAGCACATAGAAATCTCAACATAGAAGGTGGTGAGTGGTCACCTCCAGGTACAGATCCAGCCTGCAGTAGTTCCCAGGGGTTCCTGCAGGAAGCCAAGGTGTACGTGCCACCCTCCCTACCCCCTGCTTCAGGGGTCCTCTCTGGGTATAATGCAGTGCTCCTGGAAGCAGGTAGCTACTTGACCACAGATCCCTGCCCCAGGGCAGACGGGCTACTGCAATCTTAACTGGTGAGGGGGTGGGAAGGGGACAGAGTGTGACATGGCAAGCAGTGGAGCTTCCTGGAATTGATGAGAAGTTGAGAAAGAAGGGCTTTTCATTTTCAACCAACGGTGAAAGGGCAGAGGCAATGTGGCAATTTCCTATGTTCTGAAGGGCTCAGGGAGGAGACCTGGGGCTCAGCATGGAGGTCTCTGCAGTTTAGTTAGTGGGCATGGAGAGAAGCCAAATGTCCAGAGGGTGCTACCTGGAGTCCCTTTTGCCAACTCTCAAAAGTCTCTGAGATCTGTTTTCAGAAGAAGTAACAGAGAAGCTATAGGGGTCATGGGTAGGAGGTGAGAGTAGATTCTACTCTGGGGCCCTTGGCTCTGTTCAAACACCAGATAGGGGCTTCCAGGCACCCTCACTGTACAGATGAGGACCTTGATGGAAGGACCAGGAAAAATTGCTGTCACTAGCACAGTAGAGGAAAGGGCTGCACCAGACTCATGAGCAAGGGGCAACGTGGCTACAGAGACACCATGTCCACCATGTACCTCTGGAGTGCCTTCCCTGATCCAACTCAACGAAGGCTCCCCAGGGTTGAGTGAGTATGTAGTTATTTCTTATTTCATGGATGCTGGGACTCAGGCTTAGGGAAGTCCCAGGATCCATGGCTAATAGGTAGTGGGTCTGTGGTGCCCTGAGGGCCCCATGAGTGAGGGTGGACTCTGGGCACCCATCTGGGTTCAGTGGTAGAAAACAGGTCTTGGGAAGGAGGCCCAGGCTGGCCTGGAGGGGAAGTTGAAGGGAGAGTCCCACTTCTTCTAGCCCTGATGCAGCTCTGTATGGCTCAAATATGGAGTGGATAGGGGAGGACTTTTTCCAGCATCCCTTCACCAGCAAAGTGGATGGTAATATGGCCAGAAAGATGCCACTAACAGTCATCCAGTATGTCAGGTCTCAAGGATCCCCTAGTACTACTCTGTCCCTGCTATGTCAGATGAGGACACTGAGGCAAACCAGAACTTATGCAAATCATGAACAGTAAGTATGGATAATTCCAGGACATGGGTGACACCACAGACTCCATATCCCATCCAGGATACCTTTCACCAAGGCTTTGAAAAGGGGCTTGCTTCTTTGGTGTCAATGTGCATCTTTTGCTCCTGACTTCCGTCCTTGACGGCAGGGGGAAGGGAGCAGGAGGGCAATGTGGATTGGGACAGGGACAGGAGGACAGGCTGAGAAGCTGGGATTCAGGGTCTCATGGTGTGAATTAAGAAGGCAGGGAGCAGGTGAAGAGGCAGGGCCTGGTGCCCTGCCCCCCACGAGCTCATTATTAGTTTAGCAATGTGTTAACCACCCCATTGCTGAGCACCCACCCTGAGGCTGCTGTGGCTTGTCTCCTTCTCTGACAGCAGAAGATTGTCCACTCTCCCACTCCTGCCCTGAACCTGTGGCCCCCAAGTTATAACATTGACCTGTAGGTTTAGGAGCCTGAAGCTGTGTCCCCCAGTGTCCCTGATTCCTTGGTATCTTGATTCACCATGAAGGGGCGTGAGCCTTCAATGGACCTTGAAGTACCATCAATGGACTCTGAGTACCATCCCCTTGTCATTGGTCCTACCTGAACACCCTCTATCTGGTTATCTTTGGCCAAACCCGAGCTCCCTCCAAAGAGGGAGAAGGGCAGAAACCAGATGCAGTTTGAGTGCTGTCCCTGCCAGCAGAGAGGGGGGCTTAGCGACAGGGTTGGTTGGTTAAACAAGGAAGGGGCGCTCTCACTCTTCCTCTGGGGTCTGATTCTGCATGCTGGGAGAGCACCGCCCAGCTCCCTCCTGGGGAGCAGGCGCTCAAGCTTCTGTGACTTGGGCAAGTTACCTAACCTGGCTCTGCCTCAGTTTCCCAGCGCACCGGGAGTGTCCTCCTCTTCCTCCTCCCCAGACTGCAGGAAGAACAAGTGTCTGATCCTTAGGGTCCCTGAGGCCAAGTCACAGGAAGGTAGGCAGGCAGGAAGGACGAACAGCCAGATAAAAGCCGCCTAACCGCAACTCAACTTTCCTCTGGGTCCCGGCACTCTTCGTGACCGGACTCAGGATCGGTTAGCAGCAAGGACCGGAAGACGTTTCCACTGTTCCCAGCAGGGACAGTCCCCATATCCTCCATCCCTGAAGCCTGGCTCCCCGAGAGGCGGCTGCTGCCAGGACCCAGAGCCCTGCGCCCCTCACCGCTGTGCGGTTCTCTCTTGGCTCCAAACCAAGACAGTATCGGGGAAGATCCGCGGCGGGGAGAAAACGCAGATCCGACGCCTGGAGCAATCTCAAGGCGGGCCCACCGTGGGGAGCGACCAGGAGACCCTCCTCTTACCTGGGGAAGGGCGGCTGCTAGTGCTGGAGACCAGGCAGCAGAAGGCGAGCAGCGCCCCGGCCGGCCGCATGACTGTCGGGCTGTGAGCAGCGCGGAGCAGTGGGCTGAGCTCCCGGGTGGGTTGCCCTCCTGGGGTGGAGCCGGCCCTGCACACCGCCCCCTGGGCTGGGGAGGGGTGTGGGCTGCCAGTTTGGGGGCTGGGTAGGGGGTGGTTTCTTGCTGAATCATTTTTACCAGAAGCTCATCTCCAAATCTATCCGCCACAAAGGCAACCGCTTCCTTTATAAGTTTCCAAGCTGCGATCATTTACTGGGGGAGGAGGAAGAGAAATGAGACCTGCGAACAAAGCGTGTGCATTTTCCTACCCCAGAAATACTTACGGGCGGCGGGAGGCAGCGCTTAAAACAAAAGAGGGGATTTTCAGAAGCAGAATCACTTGACTTTCTTCTCTAGAAGGAACCACGTTCTGAGCCGCCCTTTGGTGTGAGTGACATCTACCCCTAGGAACTTGAGTAGGGAAACAGGGTCAGGCTACATACAGCTTTAGCGGATGAACATCCTCAAACAAGTGCCCTCTGAAAGATTTCTGCATCAGGAAAACAGGAGCTGAGCAGGGTTTGGTGACTAACTGTTTAATCAATTAACCTCTTGGGCTCAAAGCCAGCAAAGGAGAGAAAGGAACAGTATGTGTCCCAGTGGTTCTGGCCTCTCATTTACTTGCCAGCCCAGAGATGATAAACTCTGATTCTGAGTTTGAATTGGTTCTGCTTCTTAGTAGCCCTTAGACCTTAGAGGCTGTCTGCCTCAGTGTCCCTCCTCCCCCAGGTTATGGTGAGGATTTAGGAGTTTTCTCCATGTAAATGGACTTTTCTCCACTAGATGGAGATTAAATGGGTACATTACATTCTGTATGTAAATGAGGCTTGTACTGGAGTACAGACTCTTATAGCCTTAGGTTCAGGGAGATCCCTGTGCCCTCAGAAATAGGATGTGCAGGTAGGAATGAAATGTCTGGATCTTGAACTTACTGTGAGAGGTGTTTTGGCATTGTCACCTAGGCTGGTGGGACATGCAGACTTAAAATCAGAGCCTTCACTTTACATGATCCCATGGGAAACTCTGTGTGTGTGTGTGGGGGGGTCTTGCCGAGTTACACTGGATTTCAGGCAGGGAGATCTGGTTTTGTGGGACCTGGACAAAATGTGTAATCTCTCATGGCCTCTCAGGTTCCTGGTTGCTCTGATATTTGTTGTGAGGACTATTACTCGAAAAATGCGTTTAGCACCATGTCTGGAGTGTGAATGGAGGAACTGTCACATCCTGTGGTCTCACCATTCTCAGGCCTGCTGGATGAGCAAAGGCACAGGGAGACTCATTAAGTCACAAAGTGCCATAGCAGGAAGGTACTGTTGCTACAGTGCTGTTACAGGGTTGTGGCAGAGTCTAGGGAGCAGTATGTGTATAAGCTGTTATGTGTGTAAATGTAAATGTATCTGTCTCTCTTTGTATATGCACGTATGTATGTCCAAGAGTTTGTCTTTGAGGGTGAATGTGTATGTTTTCTGAATGGATATGAATTTATATGTGTATGTGTCTAAATCTGTGTGTGTATGTTGTGATGGTTATGTGTCAACTTGACTTGGCCACAGTGTGCCCACTTATTTGGTTAAACATTATTTTTGGGTGTGTCTGTGAGGGTGTTTCTGGATGAAATCTCATACTGTCCCTGCCTGGGGCATATATTAATATATTATGCCTTGGTCTACTGTATCCAGGCTATATATGCTATTCACCTGTTTGTTACTTAGTAGCTGTCTCAGTTATCAGATTGACTGTCACAATAGCACAGTGCTTGTTTTCAAGTAACAATTATTTTACTCAGGTGCTAATTTGAATATTCCAAAGAGAAGCCATAAAGTGCTTCCTTTGAGTTAAAAAGTGAGAGTTCTTGACTTTAGTAAGGAAAGAAAAAAAATTGTATGTTGAGGTTGCTAAGATCTATGGGATGAATGAATCTTCTGTTAAACTGTGAAGATGGAAAAAGAAATTTGTGCTAGTTTTGATGTTGCACCTCAAACTGCAAAAATTATGGTCACAGGTGTGATAAGTGCCTAGTCATCCACCTTACTTCATCTCATCAGGTAGGCTTTGTAACAGCTCAGATCATCAAACAGT
Source organism: Urocitellus parryii (assembly GCF_045843805.1). Taxonomy (NCBI): domain Eukaryota; kingdom Metazoa; phylum Chordata; class Mammalia; order Rodentia; family Sciuridae; genus Urocitellus; species Urocitellus parryii. The sequence goes on from NC_135536.1 coordinate 151,247,506, forward strand.
GGGGTGGGGGAGTATGATTCAATAAAATTTGGGGGGAAGTGGGGAAAGAATTAGGACACATTCATATAACTTTTATTATAGTATATTGTTATAATTGTTATTTTATTATTAGTCATTGCTGTTAATCTCTTATTATTCCTGAATTATAAATTAAATTTCATCAGAATTATGAATGCATAGGAAAAACAGTATATATTGGGTTCAGAACTATCCTCTGTCAGGCATCCACTGGGTGTGGAGGGCGAGTTTTAGAACTCTCTCTCTCATATATTAGGAGAGGGCTGTAAAGAAATTTCAATGAAGTGTGCCCATACAATGCAGACAATGGGCTGTGTGGCTGTGTAACAAAGAACCACATATGAAGTTAGGCAATGCACATCTTCATTTCCTAGTTTATGGGTCAGATGTCTGGGCCTGACTCAGCTGAGTTCTCTGCTCAGGGTTCACCAGGTTGCAATGCTGGTCCTAGCCCAGACTGCAGGCCCAGAGGATAATAGGAGGAAGGGCTTATTTCCAAGCTTATGTGCCAATTGGCTGTCAGTTCCTTGAAGTTAAGGAACTGGGAGGGGTTGTAGCTCAGCGGTAGAGTGCTGGCCTAACACATGCGAGGCCCTGGGTTCAATCCTCAGCACCACATAAAAATAAATAAATAAATTAATTAATTAAATAAAGGTATTGTGTCCAACTACAACTAAAAAATGAATATAAAAAAAGATAAAGGAACTGAGGGTCTCAGTTCCTTTCTGGCTGCTGGATGTAGGCCACTTCATATCCTAGCCTTGTGGGACTTTCCAATGTGCACACTTGCTTCCTTAAATCCAGCATGAGAGAGTTCTAGAGAAATGGGTTACTTCTTATGGATTCTTATTGCAGAATTGACCTCCCATTGTCTGCATTGTATTCTGTTGTTTAGAGGCAAACCACAGGTCCTGCCTCTGCTCTAGAGAAGGGAGTGGCTTGGGGCAGGGTGGTAGAAGCCTGGGAGAGCCTGTTGTCAACCTTCCTAAAGTTCAGTACAAACACTGATTAACCCCACTGAAGAGGCCATACAAAAATGGCCCACTGGGTGGCAACAAGCACCCCTAAATGCAATTTCTCATTAAGAAGATGAGGCTACTCAAGAGACGTGGCTGATGCTGGACCAGGACAGGAGATGCACAAGATCAGCTAGGGATCTCTCCTATTCCCTGAGAGCAGGGCAAAAACATCAGGCCACGGGGTTCTGGTAGAGGAGTTTGAGGGCCAAACAGAAGAAGCTCCCACTGCTTGAGAGGATAATTTAGCATCGATGAAAATAACAACATCAGTGAGTTTATAAATCCTAGTAACAATGATTGCAATGATAATCATTATGAATTCTTGCATCTTTTGGGGGCTATGGCTGAAACCAGAATTAGACAGGTGTCAATATAGATAGGTAAACCGAGTCAGGTTCCATCAAGGAGGCCAATTTTCAGTGAGTCGCCAGGTTGGAGATTGTCCCCTGAGGGATTGAAATGTTAATTCCTTCTGAGCCCTTCCTCCACCCTTATCAAGAACCTCTCCCTGCTCCAACCTGTGGCTAAGGTAACCTGTCCCAGGAGCTGCCCCTCCCTACAGGAAGTTATAAAGTTGTTAATTAATGTGTCCTGGGCTACACTATCCTGCCTTCCCTCTTCAGCCCACCTGTTTTTTCACACCTTTTGGCCATCCCACCGAGCATTCTTGCCTCTAGTCAGGAGGGAGAAAGACTAGGGGAAGAGGGCAGGAGAACAAAGGAAGCCTAGAACACATAAAAAGTGCGGAACACCCCGCTTCTTGGGATACCAGGATACCAGCTATGGCCCCCTTCTCCCTCCTGGGAGAAGTCTATGTTACCCCTTTTAAAAAATATTTATTTATTTATTTCATACATGACAATAGGGGAATGCATTATATTCATAATTATCCATTCACTGCACAATTTTATCCCTTTTAAAAATAAACCCTGCTTGGGCTGGGGTTGTGGCTCAGCAGTAGAGTTCTTGCCTAGCACATGCAAGACCCTGAGTTCAATCCTCAGCACCACATAAAAATAAATAAAGGTATTGTGTCCGACTACAACTAAAACATAAATATTTAAAATAAATAAGTAAACTGTGCTTTATATGATTGCCCCTGTATGCTTCTCTAATGTTCAAACTTCAACATGTGAGGAAGCAGAACTCCTCACCATTAACCGACGGTATCATGGCCAGGGACCCTTCCTCCCCGACAGACGCTGGTCCCTCTCCAAAAGGCCACCTGCAGCCAGAGTCCTTCTCACCTTCAGAAAACAGAAAGGAGGAGTCAGTTCAGATCCTTCCCCACAGCACCTACTCACCCTTATCATCCTGTAAAGAATGGGATTTCCTGGTGCTAGTTGTGGAGTGCAAGTGGGTCCTTTGAATTCTCCAAACTCCAGTTTCCTTGTCTTTTACAAAAGAAAGAAAAAGAAGGAAAGAGAGAAGGAAGAAAAGGAGCCACGAATGACTGTTCGATTCTTAGGCTTCTGTTAGGCTTGGACAAGGTGACGGGGGATGGCTCATAGGGTGTTCAATGATGGTGAGTGGTTTTGTTGTCATCCTTATAAATTTGAGTCATGTTTCCCAAACTGTTGGATATCAGGTGTGTGCAACTAAATGCTACTACAAGGAGAACCGAGCAGTTTTTTTTTTTTTTTTTTTTTTTTTTGGTGAGGGACTTCTCAGAGCCCTTAGAAGGCAGGTATAGTGTGCAGATGTCCATGTTTATTTACAATGGCAAAATTCACTCACCTCTGTTGAGAGCATCTCTGACTGTAGTTGGCAGTTCAGGTATGAGGTCAACTTTTTGGTTGTTGTGACCAAAAGACCTGACAAGAAAAAACATAAAGGAGAAAAACGTTATTTTGGCTCAAAGTTTCAGAGGTTCAGTCCTTGGCCAGCTGACTCCATAGCTCTGGGCCTGAGGTGAGGCTTCATGGTGGAAGAGCATGGCAAAGGAAAGCTGCTTAGGACATCACAAGCCAGGAAGTAGAGACATCTCTGCTCTCCGGGGACAAAATATGAGTACCAAACACTCACCCTCAGTGACCCGCCTTCGCCTTCTCCAGCCACAGCCCACCTGCCTACACTACCACCTAGTTAATCCACATCAGTGCGTTAACCAACTGATTAGGTTAAAGTCCTCGCCACCAAATCATCTCACCCCTGAACTTTGCATTGTCTCACACATGAACTTTTGAGAGACACCTCATAACTAAACCATAATAGGGGCTTTGTGTGGGACAGGTGGGGAGCCACAGAGACAAGGGACAGGGCAAGGCTAAGAGGCTGAGAGACCTGTGGGGGGCTGTAGATATTCCCTGAAGCTTCTGCCCTGCTTTTTTTTTTTTTTTTTTAACTGGGAATTGAACCCAGGGGCGTTTTACCACTGAGCTACATCCCCAGCCCCTTTTATTTTGAGGCAGTGTTTTGTTAAGTTGTTGAGGCCGAACTTGAATGTATGTTCATCCTGTTTTGGGGTTTTGAGGAGTAGTGGGGAGACAGCCTGATCGGGTGAGGTGCTCTTGGATTGGGGTGCTAGAGGACTCCTGCTATGTTGGGCCCCACGTTGGACCCTGATTGGTGGTGGGAGGCTGAGGAGGCTGAGGAAGCCTGGTCTGGTGGGATGAGCAAGGGCTTGGTTCTCAGCAGCCTCAGTTTGAGCCCTGGTTCAGCTGCTTCATGACTTCTGATGAGTGAGCAGCTCTTTGTGGTTTGTGGGGCCCAATGATAGCATGTGTAGGCCCTGGGCCTGTTTTCCCATCTGAGGATAAATGGGGACGAAACACCATGTCATAGAGTCCTTATGAAGGTCTGCGGGGAGCTTAGAGTTGTCCCTCAGAGATTAAGTTTAAAAAGTGGTAGTTATTATTAATTTTGGTTCTTATTTTTTTGGTAAAAAGCCACCGTTCCTGAAAGACATGCAAAGGTTTGCCTGCAGCAGTGAGGCCAACAGTGAGGTCGGGGTGGGGGTGGGCCTATGCTCTAGGACATCAACAGCCCCCCAGTGCTGCCAGTGGAGGCTGAAAAGGTCAGGGTGGCCTGGGGTTGGTGAGGCTGGGCAGGTGGAGATCATTAAAAGGGTTGACTGCTTCCTACTGGCCCCTTAGCAAATTGATTCAATGGGTTGTCAAGGTCAACCTTTAAGGGGAGTGTAAGCATCCCTGTTTTACTGATAAGAAAGCTTGGGTTCAGGAGGCTATTCTCATTGACTCCCACAGGAGGACTGGGCCATCCATCCTGCTGTCCCCAGCAGAGGGGGCTCTGCTTGCTAATACATCTGCCCAGCAATATGGGAAGCATCCTGGACCCCCTGCATCTGAGTGGACACAATGTCCTGAGGGAAGGCCTGGTGGATCCCTCCTAGGATTTGGAGTCTGACATGTGACTTTTCTCTGAGCCTCTGTTATTACCACACAGGCAGGGATGGGTGCAGGCTCGGAAAACCAGGATGGACAGGTTTTGAGCTTGGATCTTTGCCAGAGCCAACCTTCTGACACCCTGTGAGTCAATTAGCACATGGCTCTCATGATGCCTGGCAGAGGACTGTGGTGGGGACAGTGAAGCTCAGGAAGTCTGGATGCAGCTGCTGGGGATCCTGCCGGGAGGGAGAGTGAAGACCACTGAAGGGTGATCTTTGCTCTCCCCCAGGGAAGAGAGAGGCCAGGTCCCATTGAAACTGCTCTGTGGGCTGGGTGAGGGGGCACAGGACACTTCTGGAGACCCCCAACACCAGGGACAATTAAGAGGACATTCCTGTCCTAGTACCCAGCCTGCATTTGTACCATATGGGGCTTGGGTGGACTGGGATCATCCAGTGCTCATAATGGCTCTCTGGCTTCTGTCCCCAGTGGCCCAGATTCACAGGGAGAAGTCTACAGGACACTTGAGCAGACCTATCTCTTCCATAACTGAGCTTCCACTACCCTAGCTGCCACCTAGTGCCCAGGTCATGGCAAGTGAATGTGGTCTCATTAAATACAAATAGCGGGGAAGAGGTGGCACATGACTATAATCCCAGTGACTTGGGAGGCTGAGATAGGAAGATTGCACATTTGTGGCAAGTCTGGGCATCCCATGAGACCCTGTCTCCAAAAGAAAAATAAAAAGGGCTTGGGGATGTAGCTCAGTGGTAGAGTCTCCCTGGGTTCAACCTTCAGTATCACAAAATAAAACAAATCTACCCTCAATTAAGTTATTTTTTTCTAGTACATTATATTATATACAACATTAGGACTTGTTGTTATATATTTGTTCATACATACAATATTCCAATATAAATTGGTCAGTTTAATTCCTCTGTACCTCCCCTTTTTCTCTCCTTCTGCCTTTCCCCCACATCCCCTTCCTCTACTCTACTGGTCTCCTTTCTATTTTCACATACTCACAGCAAATCCCAGGTATGCAATACATCATTATTAAGCCTACCACATGTTATCCTAGACCTCTGGACTGGCTATTTCTTCATTTAATTTCCAAAACATCATCTTATAGATAGGCACACAGAGGTAAGAAGTGGCCTGAAGCTATGCAGAGCAGGTTCAGGTCTGGCAGTGTGGCCTCCCTTCACTTCCAGGATCTGGCTCTGACCACTTGGGCCCTCTGATGGGCTCTGGACCCTGGGGAAAGTGTGATAGTGACCCATGAGTGCTCATGGCTAGGGCTGTTTCTCTTGGTATTTCTGTGATAATACAATTTCAACGTTTCTCCAGAGCAGTTGGGAATGTAAGAACAACTTTGTCCACAAGGTGGCATTGTGGGTGCTCAAGTTGTGTCTGCAACTTGTAAAGCCGGGTCTCTGATGATGTCCCAAGTGTGTTGGGATAGATGCTGAGAGGCAGCACTGATCTAGGACTAGCGTTGAGGCTGTGCAGAGTGAAGTGGCCTTGAAGGAATCTCAATGTGTGCATGAGAAAGATTTTTTTTTTCTGTATGCAAACAATGTATGAAAGAAATATGAAACCCCAGGGGAGGGTCACCAGGTGGGGCCTTGGAGGTGCAGTGGGGTGGCTTTCACTTCCTTTCTGCTCTGCTTATCCTTTGCTTTTGAAAGTCAACAGTGTTTATCTGACTAGTGGTGCTAGGAGACTTTTGGAGGGTGGTGGAGATGGCCATTCTGTGATGAATACAATTTCAGCTTTTCTCCAGAGCCGTTGGGCATGTAAGAACAACTTTGTCCATGAGGTGGCATTGTGATCTAAGAAATGAGCAGTTTTGCTTGGTTATTTGAATTTCCCAATTTGTGGTTATTTTAAAGTGTCTCACACTGTGTTGCCCAAGTGGGTCTTAAATTTCTGGGCTCAACTGATCTTCCTGCCTCAGTCTCCCAAATAGCTGGGACTATAAATGCCAGCCACCATGCTCGGCTGCATTTCCTAACTTTCTGCTCAGGGGCCCTGGGCTTGTCTCCTTTGCCACCCCTTTCCTCTTCACTTGGATCTGCTGCAGTCCCCATGCCTCCTCTGGGTCCTCTTCAGAAATCTCTGGCAAATGCTGTTCTGTTCAGGAGAAAGTTCTTGTTAATGCAGAGCTCTGGCAATTCAGTTCTCAGCCTACAGGGGAAACATCAAGGCTAGTGGTCCCTTCATGCTTACCCGAACTGGGCCTCTGTTGTGGAGCATCTTGGCATTTGGAATATTATGGGGCCCACCACTTAGCTGCAGTGTTCAGTGTTGTGAACCAGCAGCTATTTTGTTTTTTATCATCACTGTGCATTCTTCAAGCCAGGGATGCAGCATGCAGCTGCAGGGATATATGTCCCCACTCAGTCTGGCATGTCACCTGGGAAGATTTAAGCATGGGCCTGGAATCAGAGAGGCTTGTTCTGGTTGGTGCCACCACATTTCCTGTCCTTGAAGCCCCTTGGGTTTCCTCACAGCATGTTGGCTGGGTCTAAGAAGGAGTGTCCTCGGAGGCAGCAGGTAGCAGCCCATCATCTTTTATAACTTAGTCATGAAAGCCACATAGATTCACTTCTGTCAATCACAGACCTATCCAGACTCAAGAGTTAGGGAAAAAAAGCAGAATTCATTTCTCAATGGGACAGTGTCAGTCTTATATCATAAACAAAGCAGATAGGTTGAGACATATTGTGGTGATATCTTTGGGAAGCAATCCTTAAGTAGGTTCAGAAAGAGTTGAGGTCTAGACTTCTCTTGAAAGTCCCCTGCATCCCTGACTTTTTTCACCCAGTGCAGCTGCCACCTGCTTTCCATGAGGCTGGACAAGGCAGGGCAGGCAATGGGGCACAGGTCCTGTATCCTCAGGTTGGGGGGCTGGCTCGGGCCCACTCATGGAGTGAATGTGGTTCAGGAGGGGCAAACAACAGGTGGTAACTCAATCAGAGGGGAGTGAGAAGCTTAGGCTCTATGACTGGGGGAGAAAAAGATGTGTCCCCCTTTCTCTCTCCTGTTCCCCTCCTTTCTTCCCTCCTCCTCCCATGAATATGAATGAAGTCCCCATGATGCTGGTAGCCTTCTTGTTACAAGAGGGCAGTCTGGCCTAGGAAAAAACTGCAAGAGAAAAGAATTATAGAGAATCAACCATGACAAATGCCTGTATCATACTCACTCTCAGGCTCACTTTCTATTAGATTTTCCAGGTATGAGTCCTCCCAAATTTTCTAACTGTATTTAAAAAAATATTTTTATTAGTGCATTATAATTATAAAGAATAGTGGGACTCATTTTGACATAATCATGCCTGCATGGAATATAAGTTACTTCAATATAGTTCTCATTGCTTTCCTCCTCCTGCACCTGCTCCTCTTCCTCTCCTTTGCTGGTCTTCCTTCTATTTATTTATTTATTGTTTATTTTTAATTTGCCTTGATGTTTTAGACCCAACTTAGAGTTGAGTTTTCCAGTTTTGTTTTGCTTTTCAGCATGAAGGGGCCCAACAGACACAGAGAGGGAACAGGTTTGTGGCAGGGTCAGTCTCAGAGGTATGAGTTTCAAGGGAGGATGGAGAAGTTAGAAATGGTATTTACCAGGAGAATGGAGATGCTTTCGAGGGTGGCAGAAGCCTGGATGCCACCGTCAAAACCAGTGAGGCTGACTACAGGTGCCTAGTCATGCATGGTCAGTTTTCAGCTGGCTACAATGGGGTTGGTTCTTGGAGGCTGGATGAAACCTGCTTTGTCTGTTCCAGGCACTATGTCACTGTGTTCCCCGGCATGCAGGAAGCTCAGTGCCTCTCTGGAGTTTCCCTGGGCTGCAGAGATCTGTCTATCTCAAGGTCATGCCCTTGTTGGGGACTGTCTGAGCCCCCCTGGTTCATGACAGTGCATCTCTGACTCATTGCAGCCCCAGAGGCTCCTGCTTGCAGAATGCTATCTTACTTAATCCTCAGTAATTTATCTGCAATTAGTGGGATGCATGATTACCATAAAAGTTATATTTAAATGGGGTTTTGATGATTAGGTAGGAATTTTTATTGTTGGAGAAAAAAGAGACAGGTGAAGGCAGAGGGAACAATGTGAGCAAAGATGTGGCATGCAGGTGTCATGGTGCTCCTTCCAAGGGCAATCGTGGTATTCCATGTGGCTAGCTCTGGGAACTGGCCTGTCGGCACCCATCATGTTATCCTGAGTCTTTGAATTAATTGTAGAGCTTCTTGATCCTAGAAAGGTTCACTTGAGGGTGGAACAAATGATAGTTTTGAGAGGAAATAGTTCTGTAGTCATCAGCAGGGCCATGTGTTCAGTGGCTACTCAGGTCTCACCCTGCAGATGGATGTGTGACCTATGACTGGCAGGGAGAACCTAGGGCTGAGGGTAGATTAGATTGTGTGCACCACATGCTCTGCAGAGATCCCACATGAGCCTTGGCCTTTGGACTGGGATTTCCTATCTAGGGACCATCAGGGGTAATATCTCCTCCAGGGATTTGGAATTGGGACTCTGGGAAGTTGCTAGAAGAAGCTGATCCCAGAGGACACAGAGGAGAAGGTACAGAGCAGGGAGCTCTGGGTGCCAGGGTCTGGTGCCACCTTAGTACAGGGACTCAGGGGCTGGTAGGTGCCAAGAGAGAAACCTCCTATTCTTCTTCCTCTTTACATCTTTCTGAAGAAAGTTAGGATTTATTTTCTGTTTTTAAGGATGCAAATCATTACATTTAGGGCACTCAGGACAATCCAGGTTAACCTTCCTATCTCAAGGTGCTTAATTGCACCTGCAAATTCCCTTTTGCCCTGTGAGTTGACATTTTCTTAGACTTCAGGGTTAGGACTTGTACATCTCTGTGAGCCACTGGGCCTGCCCCACCTGTTTCTGAGCTGAGATCTCTGCCCTTTACAGAGAGCTGCTGACACCTCTCAGGGCATCATTTCCAGGCCACTTAACCTCATTTTCATCCTCCAGAAGGGGCTAGCACTGAGTCTCCAGAATAGACCTGGAGATGCATATTGGAGTACATGTGGCATATGGGGGCAGGGGAGAGATTCTAGTGGGAAAAGTAATAAACTAAAGGACCATGCAGGACAAGGAACTCTGATCCACAGCCTGCAGCCACCAGCCTAGGAGGCCAGACACCATCGCTACAGCCACCAGTTCAATGATCAGGCTCTGTAGATAGCCACCAATTTCCTTCACTTTTTTTTTCATTTTAAAATTAGAAGAGAAAGCCACCTTGCCTGTGACTATTCTTATAGGATGCCCACTTATGGTAGTCTCCTTCAGTTTTCTTGGCTATTCACCTCCAATCAGGGCACTTCTGGAGCCCTCCTTCCCAGCCTGAAGATTTCCTGCAAACTTGGCCTTGTGAATCTCTGCCCAAAGCCCTTGATGGTGGCTTACTGTCTGGCCACAGTGTACTTAGAATTGGCCTGTTCTTATTTGTGTAGTTTTTGTTTTTTTTTCCACACTTGAAAGAAGAGGGGAAGGGAGAGGAATCAGGATTGGCAGTCTGAGCGGGGTAGACTAGGATCAAGTTATGACTGTGGGCAGCTGGGGTTTAGCAAACCCAGAGCCTTGGAGCTGGCTCACAAAGGTGAGGAAGGAACTGGGCCAAGGGTGGAAGGTGATAGCTCTGGCCTGACCCATCTGCAGGCAAGAATGGCAGAGACAGCACTTATAGAGGCCCCTCCATTAGTAGTCCTATAGCCCAGTGATGAGGCACTGGGATGTGGGCACGGCCAGATGAACACCCGGCTTAGGGCATGGGCACTTTTCCTAGTGGAGATCTTGGTTCTCATAGTAGCTGTGCATCAGGATAGAGAGCATCCAACTTAACAAAAATGCAGATTCTTAGTTCTTCCATCACCCTCCCATTCTGAAGGTCTAAGCGTGGAGCCTGGAAATGAGCATTTGAAAGTCTTTCCAGGGGACCAGCTAGCCGTGTGTGCGCTGCCACCTGATACAACTGTCTTGTGATTTTTATCTGCCTTCCCTCCACTGTCTGCTCTTTGTTTTTCATAGAGTGACTGCTGATTTAAATTTATGAAGATGGCATTTCTGCCTCAATCCCCTTTTGCCTCATTTGTTACCAGCCACTTATTATCACCATGTTAATTAAGTGCCCATGTTAATTCACTTGGCTTGATGCTGACATGGAACGGTGGATAAATATATTTTACTGCTTTTCTTTATGTTGTTAGCTTCCGTAGCTTTTGAATAAAATTTCCAGATTGCAATTTTAGGGGCACAGTTGGTTTTACTTGAGCAAATTTCCTATTTTCATAAATGAATTTAGGGTGGATTTCACTTCTTCCCCTCACCTTTGTCCTGTCTTGAGCAACCTTCTGTAGTTCTGAGTTGATTTGCTGTGAGTTTCACCCAACTTCAGGGCTGCTTGGATGGGTGGAGTATTCACTCTAGTGTGATATCTGATACCTCCAATCCAGGATCAGAAGGGATGCTCATCTGATTTAGTTCTTCATTTGAATTACTCCCATAACATTTTATCATAAATTTTCAGAAAAGTTGGAATATTATTCAGGAAACACATTGTCACTCTGCTAGATCCTACAAGTGACTTTTACATTTGCTTGAGCACTTATCCATCCACGAATATGTTTTATTGATCCATGACTCTGCCCGACAACTGCTTGGCCTCTGTTTAAACTCCTTCAGAGATGGAGAATTCACTACCTGATCCAGTTTCCCATTATATCTACTCTAATTTTTTTCTGGGCTCCTTTGTGCTAGGGGTCCAATGAGAGGCTTTTCTCCTAGCTGTGATTTCAAAAGGAATCTAGACTCTGTTGTTCCTATTGTGCATCAGAACCTTCTGGAGGGCTTGTTACTGCCCAGTGGCAGGGTCCCACACCTGGCAGGTATCTGAGCATGTACCTTTCTGATCTGTGAAGTTTGATGTTGCCTATCCAGGACCCCACTTTGAGAGGGGTTTAAGCTTACAGTTTCTTGGGGTTACAGTTATCCCTAAAAATAACTGGAAGACTTCAAGTGATAGAGTCTTGGGCCTCTTTGGAAAAAGTCTGGACACATGCTCTGGCCACAGTGTTTACTTGTGAGGGAGGTCGTGCCAGCCACTCTCCAGGTAGCCTCGGGTGCCTGGTTGCTGTCTCTGGGCAGGCACTTTGTGGAGGTAATTGCCTGTTTTTAGAAATACTGAGGTGCTGGAAGAAATCAAACACATACTTGGAAGTAGGTTGGCAAAGCAAAATTCTGCAAAAGAGTATACTTCTGCAGAATGGTGCACCCTCAAAGGGAATATAGTGAGCAAGCACACCTGGGTGGCAGGCTGCCAGTTTTTGTCCCTAACAAAGCACTAGTTCTTGCTCCTGATAGGAAGAGCTTTGGGGTGTAAATCTATTAAATTAGCTTATTTAAATTGGGTAGGGCATGGAAAAGGGCTATAGTTGTGATTGGATATATGTTAGGGAATTTAAAAATGGCTCCACTCTGACCACATGGTTTCCTTACTTAAGATGACTCCATTATACACATGAAATTTAAGTTATAGGAAACCTGCTTGTGTTGCAGAATAGGTTTAACTTTGATAAAAAATAAAACATAAATCTTACACCATGTTCTGAGTATTTCCCTCTCAGGTGGCATCTCTTTGGAGTCTGGCTCAGGTCACCCAGCCACTCTGTGACTTTCCCTTCTACTTCCTGGTCATCAAGAGATGGGATCTTGGCTAATTTCCCAGAGAAAAGCGCTATCATTGGAATTTGTTGTACCATCGCATCTAGTAAACTTTCTTTGCTCAATTTATTTCATCCCTGCCTAAAGCTAAAATATTTTGTTAAAAAAAAAGAGTGAACATTTTTGCCTTTTTCTGCAGTTGGAGGAACACTGAATTTCGCACTCTGCTTTTGCAAATTAAGTCATTATAGAAAGAGTAAACCTCTATTAGTTGTGGGTGGCTTGTTAGTACCTAACTAGTTGTCTAGGCTGGGGGCATGTGTGAATTTCATTAATTTCTCTGTGCTTTGGGATTTGGCTGGAACTCAGTGGTCCTTCTCGAATGAACTCTTGTAAAAGCTTTAATTAACTCTTGCCAGTGTCAATTTGTTTTGTTGTTTTCCACAGCCCGCAGACTTCCCCTGGTGACCAATTTACTTGGGTGTTTCCAGGCTGTCAAAGGAAGGCTGGCACCGTGTGCTGCTGTCAGATAGGTGTGGTTGCTTTATGGGCTCTGGCTCAAGGCCATTCCTCTCCATCAGAAGAGATGTGGGCTGCTCTTTCATGGGGAGAACCTCAAAGTTTCCATCAGAACCTGCTATATCAGAAGTGAAGGGACTGAGCTTGGAGATATAATATTGGCTGTGGCTTTGAGGGCACAAATATGGAGTCTGCAGACCCCAGATCACTGCTTGGAAGCTGTGGGGACTGAGCAGAAATGCTGCCCCAGAGAGGGCAGCCCAGGGCATATTCATGGGCCACTAATGGATATTGGGCTGCTGACTCCCATTGTTGGGCCAGGGTCTGTGTCTGCCCTGAACTCATGGGGTTGGAGCAAGAAAAGGGATTTTCTGTCTTGTGCCTCCATCCATCGCAGGGAGAAAACACTTCTGCAGCCTGCAACCCTCCCACAGGTCACCTGTTTGCATTCCTACTTCTCTGTCTCCCTGTTTGAAGTCACCAGCTTCAAGAACCAGGGAGAACCAGGAGCTGGTAGGTAAATACCCCCTCCTTTCTGCAGGACACTCTGTGGGTCATGACCTCCATGATATCAGAGCCTCCTTCAGGATGGAGTCAGTGCCCAGTGGAGTCATATCCCCACCAAAGATCTTTCCTTCTGGTCTTTGGGAACAAAGAAAGATAAAGGTTTTGGGGTAGAATAGGGGTAAGGCATGGAGGGACCTAAGGCTCTGGAGAAAATGAGAAAGAGAAAGAGAAATTCATTAAATCCAAACGTGTGCACATAGTATTCAAAATCTAGGTCATAACTCTGGCCAGGGAAGCACCTGGGGCCAGGAAGCACCTGGGCCAGGAAGCACCTGGCAGGTAGTCACTGCACAGAGGAATGAAATGGCAGTTCCAAAAAGCTGAAGGGTCCAGGTCTGTAGGTAGGTGCACCTTGGCTCATCCTGGCTTCCCTTTAACTCTGAATCCAAATGGATTCAAATGTGGCCTTTGAGGCTGGCTTGTTTCCAGTGAGAGAAAATTCAGATACAGTGTATGGCAATATGTAAATCAATGGAAGTGTAACTGATGTGATTCTGCAATCTGTATACGGGGTAAAAATGGGAGTTCATAACCCACTTGAATCAAAGTGTGAAATATGATATGTCAAGAACTATGTAATGTTTTGAACAACCAACAACAACAAAAAAATCTACACTGTGAAGTAAAAGATCCCAGGAGTACATTGGTTCATTCATTAAGGCCGTGGATAGAGCTCTAATTCTTTCTTTTGTATTGCTGCATAATATTTCATAGAATGATAATAGCATACTTTATCTAACCATTTCTCTTTTTAAAGATTTGTCTCTGTTTACTTTGTTGGATATTCAGGTTCTTCCCAGTTTCATGCTGCCTCTAGCTATACTGAAAGCTAGCCTGCCTGTGAGCCATACTCACAGATCTTTGAATTCTGTTACTTGATTCCCTGTGGGATAAATTCCCAGTGTGAGTGGGTTGGAGTGTGTGCATTTTGAAACTCAAAGGCTTTTGAGATTTCTTGTCCCCAGGCTGTAGGACTTCATGGTTCCAGCCCACCCTAGAGGACCGAGAGTATCTGCCCCAGGTATTTCTTGGCCCTGGTGTCCTCCTTAGCTTATTTTTTCAGCCTGATGATGGTAAAAGTCTTACATATCTTTTCCTGTTAACTCCTCTTAAAAACTAATTTGTAAAATTGTCTACATGATTTTTTTTTTCTGCCTAGAAATATTTTTTTTTCCTTCCATAACACCCAGCCTCGCTTTCTTCTGCACAGCATTCTTGCTTGCTCTTTACCTTGCCATTTCTTGAAGGACGTGTTTCAAGCATTTGTCAAGCAATTTCCTGGTAGATCCTGGCTTCCCACTTGGTTATTTTTTTATATTTTCAGAGAATTCTGACTCTTTCCACACGTATTTTCCTCACATCTTCAGGCCCTGTTTGGAGGTGCTGTGAGCTCTGCTTGCGAATTCCCTGGGAGGTCAGAGCATCAGGTGGGTTTCTAGACAAGATTTCCTTCACAGCTGACTTCAGGGGCATCTCTTCATTTTGTAACTGTGTCCAGTGTTCTGGACATGGTCTATTTTTACAGAACAGAGCTGTTATGTATTGAATATGAGGTGTCTCCTCAAAGCTCCTGTGTTAATGCGGGAATGTTTGCAGGTGAAATGATCGGACTCAGAAAGCTGTGACGTAATCCGTCCATCCTAGTTTGAGTGGACTGACTCGGTGGTAAGTAGGTGGTGGGGCATGGCTTGAGGTGGTGTGCCCTGGAAGCTTCTTTTTCCTTGTGGCCCCTTCCCCCTTAGCTCTCTTAGCTTCCTGGATGCCAAAGGGGGAGCAGCTTCTCTCTGCCACATCCTTCCCTCATAATGTTCTGCCTTACCTTGGGCCCTGAGCAGTAGAATCAGCCATCTCTGGACGGAGACTTCTGAAACTATGAGCTCTAAATAAACTTTTCCTCCTCTCAGTTGTCTTGTCAGGTATTCTGGTTGCAGCAATGCAAAGCTGAATAAAACATGAGCCCAGCTGGGTTCAAGTGCATCCTGATTGAACCTGAACCTCCCTCTGCAATGACTCTAGCTGGTTTCCTTTTTTTTTTTCATTTTAAAATGTTTTATTTTTGTTTGATGTACAATAGTTGTCCATATTTATGGGGTACTGGGTGATGGTCGAGTCAGGGTATTTAGTGTCTCTATCACCTCAAACATTTCTCATTTCTTTGTGGAGATGTAACAGGGGTCCACTTTATCCTTTAAATATAAAAGTTGCTGCTCAACCACTGGTGACTTATTTTAAAAGACATTTTTCCCCTCCCTTTCCCCCTTGTTAACTGCAGGGGAAAGAAGATGAACGTTCTTCCTATCCTAAGCTGAATTACCTATCCTTCCACTCACTGCCTGTAAGAATATAGAAACTCCATACCTGGAAATTAGAATATCTTTCTCAAAGATAACTTGAACATTAATTATATTTACTAATAATGATGCTTGGAAAACAGCCCCAGTATCCTCCTTTTCTAAAAGCCCTCTGTTTCCCTTGGCAGTTAGAATCTGTTTCTGAGATGTGAATCTGCTATGTTTCTAATTTGCTAGTAAATCAATAAAACTTCTTTTTCCATTTACTTTAAACCTTGTCTTCATTGGCATTGGGGGACAAGGATGGAGCTTTTGGTATTAGTGAGAACATTAAAAGATCAAATTTAAAAATGAGCAAAGGACACGAATAGACGTTTCTCAATAGAAGACAGGCACAAGGTCTGTCGGTATATGGAAAATTCAGCCTCACTAATAATCAGGGAAGCGCAAGTCTAAACCATAATGAGATGTCACCTCATCCTAATTAGAATGGCTACTATGAAGAAGACAAAATATAACCAATGCTCAGGTCTGTGTGGAGAAATGGGAAGCCTTATACATGGTTGGTGGGTAGGCGTATAAACTGGTACAGTCATGATGGGAAACAGCAGGGAGCTTTCTCAAAAAGTTAAAAATATAACCATCATATTATCCAGCTATCCCACTACTATGTAGATATCCAAAGCAAATGAAATTAGTATGTTAAAGAGACATCTGCTCGTCCATGTTTATTGCAGCACTGTCCACGGTAGCCAAGAAATGGAAAAAATCTAAGCGTTCAACAACTGATGAACAGATAAAAAAAAAATCGAAATGGCGTTTCCTAAAAATGAAAAACAGAACTGCCATATGACCCAGTTATCCCACTACACTACTGCATATACATCCCAAGGAAATTAGGTGAGCTGATTTTGGAGTGTGTCTTTTCATTGGTGGGTTGTCAGGGAAGCCAGTGTTCCTGTCCTCTCTGGGATGAGCACCCCACCTCATCATCATTATATCTTGTCCTTTAACAGTAGAGATTGCCCTTGCCCCACAAAGGAAGAGCTGTCCCCTCAGATGATCCTAAGCAGGACATTCATGGTGGGGTCCATGCTCCTTGTCCAGAGGAAGAGAAACAAATAGAATATGAGCTGAACTGCAGATTGTGGCTTGGGACAGAAGTCCAGGCCCTTCTGAGCTCCTTTTCAAAGTTATCAACTGCGATGAGCTTTCTGAAGAGACCAGCGTTGGAAAACTGCAGGGACAATTAAGCCATACAAGTGCATTTTGCAGAGTGGAAACCTGATGGGCACAGTGGCACATGCCTGTCATCCTATCTACTCAGGAGGCTAAGGCAGGAGGATTGCAAGTTCGAGGCTAGTCAGGCAACTTAGTGAAACCCTGTCTCAAAATGAAAAATAAAAAGGGCTGAGGATATAGATCATCTCCTGGGTTCAATTTCCATTAAATCCCTTGCCCATCAAAGAGTAGAAAAATGCATAATAAGGGCTTGGGCCCTTATCATGGCTGTCCTGTAGGTGTCACATAAAGAAGCTGAGGGGAAGTTCACATGTCTCAGCAGTGTTTCTCCTTAGATCCCTGGCCTGTGTACTTCTCTCCTTCCCTGCTGTGAGCCCTGGAGGAGCTATTCCCTTTGACCTCCTGCCTCTCAGCCTCTAAGTCTAGTGCAATTCATGTGGGGACATATGGCTGTTGGGTTCCTGGGGAGGTATTGGTGTGTTCTGGGGAAAAAGTCCAACATCTCTTTGCCCTTCAGAAAGGAAAGGCTTTCTCAAGAAAATCTCACACAAGGTGTGGGGGGGTGTCTGCTTGTAACTCTTGTGAATGGACCCAGATGTGACCCACAACACACACACAATCACACACAATGGGACATTAGTTGTATTTTAAAAAAGGATGAGATAATGCTATTTGCCACAAAGTGAGTGGACCTGGAGGACTTTCTGCTAAGTGGAATAAACCACACAAAAAGATATATATTGCAAACATGGAATCTTAAAAAAATCAACATATGTAAAGAATAAAACAAGGTAGGGAGATGAAGGCCAATGGATACAAAGTACCAAATATATAGGGTGAGTGAGTCAAAAACCTAATGTACAGCATGAGGATTATGGTTAACATAGTGTGTTATGTTCAGGATTTTTATTAAATGAATAGATTGTAGATGCTCTTGCTATACTTGGGAAAATGGGGAACGTTTTAGTTTTCTATTACTGTGACCAAAACCTGGAAAGAACAACACAGAGGAAGAAAAGTTTATTTGAGGCTAATAAACTTTTCAGAGGTCTCAGTCCATGGTCAGCCAAGTCCATAATTCTGAGCCTGAGGTGAGGCAGGACATCATGGCAGAAAAGCATGGTAGAAGAAAGCAGTTCAGGACATGACAGTCAGAAGGCAGAGAGAGTGCTGCTCATCAGGGACAGAAAATAGACCCTAAAGGCATGCCCCAGGGGTCCACCTTCTCCAGCCACTCCCATCTGCCTGCAGATATTGCCCAGTTAATCCTTATCTGTGGATTAATGCACTCATTAGATTAGAACTCTCATAACCCAATCATTTCACCTTTAAACTTTCTTGCATTTCTTACCCGTGAATTTTATGAGGACACTTCATATCTAAACCATAATTTTGCACCCCTGGCCCCCCAAAGCTCATGCCCATCTCACAGTACAAAATACATTTAGTCCATTTTCAAGAGTCCCCATAGTCTTAACAGTTCTAGCAAATTTGGACCAAAATCTCAAGTCCAAATTCTCCTCTGAGACTCAAGGCAAACTCTCAGTGTGAGCCCCATAAAAATCAAAAGCAAGTTACGTACATCCAATATATAATCGCTCAAAATAAACATTTTGATTCCACAAGGGAGAAATAGAAAGAAGGGGTGGGACCAAAGCATTACAGAAATCCAGCTGAGCAAACAAGTCCTGTAGCTCCATGTTCAGCATCCAGGGCACATGGCATTGTAATGTTCTCTCTAAAGGGCTTTGTTAACTGGTAGACCAATGGTACAGAACAGAGGACACAGAGACTAACCCACAAAATTACAAATATCTTATATTAGACAAAGGTGCCAAAAACATGTATTGGAGAAAAGATAGCTTCTTCAACAAATGATGCTGGGGAAACTGGGAAATCCATATGCAACAAAATGAAATTGAATCCCTATCTCTCATCATGCACAAAACTCATCTCAAAGTGGATCAAGGCCTAGGAATTAAACCAGAGACTGTGCGTCTAATAGAAGAAAAAAGTAGGCCCTAATCTTCATCATGTGGGATTAGGCCCAGATTCCTTAATAAGACTCCTATAGCACAAGAATTAAAAACAAGAATCAATAAATGGGATGTATTCAAACCAAAAAGTTTCTTCTCAGCAAAAGAAACAATCTGTGAGGTGAACAGAGAGCCTACATTCTGGGAGCAATTTTTTACCCCTCACACATTAGATAGAGCATTAATCTCTAGAGTATATAAAGAACTCAAAAAGCTAAGCACCAAAACAAACAAACAAATAAATAAACAAACAAACAACCAAATAACCCAATCAATAAATGGGCCAAGTACTTGAACAGACACTTCTCAGAAGAGGATATACAATCAATCAACAAATATATGAAAAAATGCTCAGCATCTCTAGCAATCAGAGAAGTGAAAATCAAAACTATTCTAAGATTTCATCTCACTCCTGTCAGAATGGCAGCTATTATGAAGACAAACAACAATAAGTGTTGGTGAGGATGTGGGGGAAAAGGTACACTTTTACACTGCTGGTGGGACTGCAAAGTGGTGCAGCCAATATGGAAAGCAGTATGGAGATTCCTTGGAAAATTGGGACTGGAACTACAATTTGACCCAGCTATCCTTCTCCTCAGTCTATAACCCAAAGACTTAAAAACAGCATACGGCAGGGACACAGACACATCAATGTTTATAGCAGCGCAATTCACAATAGCTATACTGTGGATGCCTTTCAGTGAATGAATGGATAAAACAAATGTGGCATATATACACAATGGACTATTACTCAACAATAAAAGAGAATAAAATCACGATATTTGCAGGTAAATGGATGGCATTGGAGAAGATAATGTTAAGTGAAGTTAGCCAATCTCCCACCAAAAATAAATGCCAAATGTTTTCTCTTTTATGAGGAGGCTGACTCATAGTCAGGTAGGGAGGGGGAGCATGGGAGGAATAGATAAATACTAGACAGGGCAGAGGAGTGGGAAGGAAAGGGAGTGGGCAGGGGATTAGCTAGGATGGTGAAATGTGATGGTCATCATTATCCAAAGTACATGTATGAAGACTCAAATTGGTGTCAACACACTTTATATTCAACCAGGGATATGAAAAATTTTGCTGTGTAAGTGTAATAAGAATTTTAATGCATTCCGCTCTCATTTATTTTAAAAAATCAATTAAAAAAAGGGAGGCTTTGTTAGGTCAGTTTGAGGTGGCTAAGGGAACAAAGCACCAGACAACCTGTGCCTGCAAAAGAACAACCAATCAGGTGCCAACAGACAAACAGTGATGATGCCTCATAACCACCTGTCAAACACAGGGTCTCCTGACCAATCCTGGAAGGACACGGATCTCAGCAAGATCCCCCACCAACCCCAGGGGACAAGGGACTCTAAAAACCTCTTTCCTATTCCAAGCCCTCCCTTACTGCCCTAAGCCCAATCAAATTCCAATCCCGCTGAGCCTGGGTGGATTCCTCTGACAGCTCTGTTGTATTGGAGGGTCTCTATCGGGAGCAAATCTCAATAAAGCCTTGTTCAGATGCTTTTAATCTGCCTCCTTTTGATCATTGGTGCCTGACCTTACAGGCTTGTGTAACTTTGCCCCTATGGCCTTGCTATTTGCAACCCACATGGCCTCCCTCTTGATTTTTTTTTCTGCTGAATTCAATTCTTGCAGCTTTCTTTGGCAGATGTCCCATGTTACTGACATCTCTTAATATTGGGAGTCTTCACTGTAGCTTTGACTTCCTTCTCACCTTCATGTGTTGCTCTCTCAGGGGCTTCTTGTAGGTATTCTGACCCAGCTACACTTTGCCTGGCCTCCTAGGCCTTCCTTTGAAATCTTGGTGGAAACTCCCATAACCCCCTAACTCTAGCATCCTGAATTCCTACAGAACCAGCACCACATGGTTGATGCCAAGGTTTGCCACCATCTTGAGCAGTAGCCAAACCTCTTGGGACCATGACTACTGCAGCCTCTTAGTGCACGGGTGGCTGAGCATGGAGAAAAAACTTCCTAGGTAACCCCCCCACCCCCACCCCATGGAAGCAGGGTGCCCCCATGGTCTCTCCTCAAAAAAATTTTTACTTTTACACCCATCATCATGAGATGGGTGTGGTCTTGCCAATTCCCGAGATGCCCTCAAACCATATTTCCTATTATCTCTGTGTAAAGTGTTTATCATTTCCTTAGTGACTGTAATGTCTTTAACAACCACAACTTCCTCAATCTCAGTTCATTAGAATCATCTTTTTTACTTCTTAATGCAAATCTCTGTTTTCAGGTCTCCATGATCCCCCTGAGAGAAGATGGTTTCTTTAAGTAAAGGAGGAAGAGGGCCAGAAATGGGGAGGGACAGAAACAGGCAGGCAGAAAGGCAAAGAGACAAGAACCAGCCACTGAACTGAAAAATTCCACTGACTCTTTGCATCAACACAATGTTCAGAGATCATCAGCTCATGGGTTCAGAGATCCTAGTCCATATATGGGATTTCACAGCTCTGGGCTTGAGGTGAGGCAGGACCTCATGGCAGGAGGGCATGACAAGGAAAGAAGCTTAGGACATGGCTTTCAGGAAGCAGAGAGCACTCGGATCACTGGAGACAAAATATAAACCCAAAGATACACCGCCATTGACCCACCTCCTCCAGCCACCCCCAATCTGCCTACAGCTACCACTCAGTTAACCCATATCAGTAGATTCATGCACAGATTAAGTAAAAGCTCTCATGATCCTATCATTTCACCTCTAAACTTTCTTGCATTGTCTTACACATGAGCTTTTGAGGAACTTCTCATATCTAAACCATAATAGATAACTCTGGGAGATGATAAATATGTTCATTTGTTCCACTTGTGTAATAATTTTACCCATATATACCTTAATACATCATGGTCTCTGCCTTAAATATACACAATGATATTTATTTAAAAATAATTGAATAAAGTAATCTCTGGAAGGCAACTTATTTGTTCAGCCCATGCATAATTTTTCATAATGTTAAATGCCTGTGTTGGACATCCTGGTGCCCAGCTCTTTGTGTGCATCTTGGGTGGTTGATTTTCAATCAGACACACATAATGCATAAGAATAGGCACTGCTGTGCTTTTAAGTTGGAGAACTGGGATCTAAGACCTTTACACAATAAGCCACATTCACAAACCAGTTCTGTAAGATTTGATTGATGTCACTGTCGTGAAGGGGATGCAATGATAAAGAGACACCCACAGTGACTCTCAGTATGGAGTAGTGGCTTGTTATCTCAGGGAGCAGCAGTCCTTCTGTCTTTATCTGGGCAGTTATGTCCCTGCTTGAGTCGTCAAGGGGGACTGTAACATCAATCCCCTCTGAGCCTAGTGCATGAAATAGCTGAGGTGCTGGGTGCTGGGGACTTGATCAGGGCCTTGATCTCAGTCTGACTCTTGCTTCTGCCAGGCCTACGGGGCTCAATGAGGAGGTAGGGGTTCCTGGTTATACCTTTGGGTACTGCCTCAGACAGTCTTCCCACATACCTTGTGCTGATGCAAAAGGTCAGTAGAATTTTTCAGTTCAGTGGCTGGTTCTTGTCTCTTTGCCTTTCTGGTTGCCTGTTTCTGTCCCTTCCCATTTCTGGCCCTCCTCCTCCTTTACTGAAAGGAACCATCTTCTCTCAGGGGATCATGGAGACCTGAAAACAGAGATTTGCATTAAGAAGTAAAAAGATGATCTACTGCCCTCTAACTGGCCGCCCCTTACTCAGTAGCCTGAGACAGGGCCCATCACTGGCTTTTCCTCCCTCTCCCAATCGTGGAGTCTGCTGGGCTCAGGGTGCAAGTCTAACTCTATGTCCTTCCCAGCCCCTCTTGCACTACAGCCCTATGAGCCTGGCCTGTATCTACTTCCTCTACTGTGTGGTCTGTCTCTCTGTGTGGTTTCTCTATGTGGTGTCTCCAGCATGAGGCTTCAGAATTTCCTAAGAGGGGTCACAGAGGTGCCTGGCCTTTCCCAACCTGACTCATAGGTCACCCAGTGGTAGCCACAGCATTGTTTCTGCCAGGCAGTCACCATGCCTGCCAGGTGACAGAAGGGACAGCCTGCTCAGAGCCAGCACAGCATTTTCTGGGTGCACTTTCTCTTCAAAAACCTTTAGAGAGTCTTTAGAGCCATTTAATAATTGGGAACTTGGAAGGAAACCATGGCATTTCCAGAAAAAAAAGGCCTCACTCTCATATAAGAGTGTCTGAGTCATTTTTCAGTCAGCATTTCCCCACGTACCATGCATGGTGCTCTCTGATACTGAATGTTTCTCTGATCCCTGCTTGATATCCCTGGTCTCCATCAGCAGACAACTACCTCTTCAGCCAATATCTGTCTTGGATTGTGCTTGGCTGCATGCATCTGAAGAAGAATGGGGAACCAGTTTGCAAGCTGGCTCCACTTGCTTCTGCAAAGGGAGACAGCGTGATCAGACTTTGAGGTGGAAGTGAAGGCTGTGGACAGGAGAGAGAAAATAGATGATTGAGCACACTTTATATGGAACAGCCATGACTCTAAGAGGGATTGAGAGAGAGGATATGGGGTTTGATGGGGCACCCAGGCACTTTCTGGATGGGAAGTCTGACATGAAATGTAAAATTATCTTGTCTTGAAATGTAAGTTCTGTTTCTCCAAATCTTTAGTAGGGTCAGCTGTGGAGAAAGAGACTTGGGGAGTGTGTGTGTATGTGTGTGTGTGTCTGTGTATGTATGTGTGTGTGCATGTGTGTGTGTGTGTGTGTGTGTGTGTGTGTGTCTGTGTCTGTGTGTGTGTGTGTGTGACTGTGAGCATAAGGTGGTCATCTAGATGCAAACAAACTTGGTAACTTGGAGACAAGAGGATTCAAGGAGCTGAGCACAGTCAGCAGGTGTCAGGCCCTGAGCTGCAGGGTACTGGAAGTCTCTGGTTCTTGTGGAAACTGCCCAGGGACCAGGGTGTTGCTGAGGGCTACACTGTGGTCAGGGGGCCTATCAGCCCCTGTCTACTCAACCTTCTCTGTTGCTGGCTTTGCCCTGGTCCCTGACCTACACAGGAGATACACATAGTCAGAGGGCAAGTAGCTCAGGCCCATTGTGTGTTTCTGCTTTCTTCACTTCTGTGTCTACTCACGGCACACCTGGAAGCTGGAGACTGGAGTTGCCCTGTGGACTCTTGGGTTTTGTTCTCACAGTGCTACCTTGTGGCCCTCCCAGGTGGAGGCTGCTGCTCTTATCCCCTCTGTGACATCAGGACATGGCCCGCCTGTCTCTCTTTTTGTACTTGTAGTGGTAGTTTCAGGCCTTCAGAGGAATCTAAAGTTGGTCCATTTCCCCAAGAGTCCAGATACTCCTGGTTGACATGCTGTCAAGTTCAAATCACCACAGTAACCCAAACCAGTCATCCCAGGCATGTGTGGGGTGTGACAACTGGTGGCATCTGTCATTTAGTTGTTTGGGTGTTGTATTGATTTCCCAGTTATTTGTCAGTTTTGAAAGTCCTTGGGCTGGTGGCATTTAAACCAGGAGTGAAGTCCTAGTCTGGAGGTGACCCGGGGGGGCATGTTCTCACTTGCAGGTAGGATTCACATATTTTTTTCTTCCCATAGACCCTGGCTGGGGGACAGAGGGTGTGAGTCACACAAAATGAAGCATGGGGGAAGAGGTTAGGAAGATTGTCCCATTCTATTAGTGTCTATAGGTGATGGATTGGCATTGGATACTGTAGTTGAGGGAAGAATGTTCTTTAAGTGAAGTTACTTATTTAAGGTCACATGGGAAGGCATTTAGTCCATGAAGTTACTGAGACAGAATTTTACATTGCATTTTAAAATTTGTTTTTAACCAATAAATAAAAATATAAAACTGTATATGTTAATCATGTGATATTTCAATATATGTATACATTTCCTAATATTTAAATTAGGTTAAATAAGTTTGTCATTTATCAAAAAAAGAATGCTCTTTATGTATATGTGATTCCTGTTTTTTTTTGTTTTTGTGTTTGTTTTGGTACTGGTGATTGAACTTAGGAGCACTTAACACCTGAACCACATCCTCAGCCCTTTTTATGTTTTACTTTGAAACAATCTTGCTAAGTTGCTTAGGGCTTTGTCAAATTGCTGAGGTTGGCTTTGCACTTGTGATCCTCTTGTGATCCTCAGCTTCCCAAGCTGCTGAGATTGTAGGCATGCACCACCATGCCTGGCTATGTGGTTTGTTTACTCAGCAGATCTTGAAGCTCAAGGTCTGAATGGGACATAAAGACAGGAGGCCAGGCTGAAGGCATATCAATCAATCAGGTTGCTTAAAAGCAGCTGCATGTAAGTTCTCTTAGGGATTTCCCCACCCAAGGCACTCCAGGAGGAGGGGACATGGAGGCTCCAGCCAGAAACCATCATTTATCTTCTATGGATCTTTCATTTCTGGCTTTGTAATGTGCAACACACCTACCTCCTAAAGTCTCTTCTGCCAAGTCTGACTCAGTATCCCACAAATACTGGTTCTTCCCAGGACAATGAGAGACATGCAGGCCACAATTATTGGCTCCATAATTGCAGGATTCTGCTCCAGCTTTAAGGAATAATGAAGTTATTTGAGGAGGGACTCTCAAGAGTCTCAGCATTTCCTAAGGACACTTGAGAGAATAAAACATTAAGTCACTCAGCAAAGGGGAACTTCTTGGAAGTGTGGGGTCCCTCCTTCCATAATGCAATGGGGTCCTGAGGGCTGGGAGAATCCTGGGAGCCTCATGGATTCTCCTAGAAGGTCTCTTTCCGCATATTGGTGAAAGTCTCTCACTGGTTCCCTCCAAAATCAGGAGACACTGCTGACCACTCTGAATTCCTCAAGTCTCTCCATTCTGTTTCCAGAGACCCACCTTCATCTCTTTTTTATTATTGTTCCACAGAACTCATCAGTGGCCTCAAATAAGCCAGTTGCCCATGGACCACTCATCAGTGAATAGGGTGGGTGTTATATGGAGCTACTTGGTCAGAGCGGTGGGGAGTGGACATGTGCTCAGGTCACATAAAGGGAAGGGTGTGGATAGGCAATGTCTCCAGTCAGGCAGTCAGGAGACAGGAAAGTTAACAATATGGCTGCAAGTCTGGTAGAAACCATTGCCTCCTTGGATGCACAGGTAATGTGTTAGGGGAACTTGGAGGCAGAGGTCCGTGGAAAAAACAAGAGAGATGGTGTCCAGCAGTGGGTCTGAGGAACAACTCTGTGGTACTGGCTTTCAGCCTGGGTCTGCAGGTGAGAAGCTGGTGTGGGAGAGATGCTCAGAGCTGGAAATCCCAGAGGGTGCATAGAGCACACATCTGGATGACAACGTTGGAAAGATGTGGCAGAGTGTCTCCAAGGCTGAGCCTATGATAGGTGGAGGAAAAGATCCATGCTTCTGAAGATATCCCCGTAAGTCAGAGGAGGATTTCTAAGAGTCCTTCTGGGAAATAGTCAACAACTAGTTATTGGCTATTTGGAGGGAGTGTGAAGGAAAGATGGATTTATCTATCCTGACTGCCTTTTAAGTGTCAATTTCTAGTTTCACTGTAAGGTCCCAAATAGAGTCAAGAGGGCTGTGTGCCATTCACTCTCTAGAGCCAGGATGAGCTGGTGGTTACAGTCACTGCTGGCCAGAGATTGTTGGAAAGTAGTTACTAGCATGGGAAACACATATTAGAATGATGTATCTCAACTTTTTATGCTCAAAAACTTACACACAAGTAGGAAGATCTCCTTTTTCAGCTCCAACAATCTTGCCAGTTTCTTTTTATCTCTGCCCCCAACACCAAACATACAAATGATTTATTTTTTTCTTGTTGGTGTATTTTGAAGCAAATCTTGGACATTATGTCGCCTTCCAATAGGAAGCACAACAGGGTCACCTGAGTCATGGGCTTTGTAACTAGAATCCAAGCATTTCCACATCTGTGGGAATTCCAGAACTCGATGGCCCATTTTCTTTGCCATGATATTTCCAGTGTTGGAGTTATGGTCTTTGGATGCCAGAGCCTTTCTTGGTTGGAAGATCTTCCTTTCATGGAACTATAAACAAATTCAATTGCTCTATGCTCAGCCTGGCTTCAGAGTTGCTTTCTGGTCAGTTGGCCAGAGTCCCTCTTACCCAAGGATGACTTCTCAGTGTTCTCTAATAGTAAGGAGACCCTTTGGGAGTAGCCATTCTTGGGCCTCATCCTCCTAGATTCTGCTTTGTAGTCTCTCTTTCTGGTGGACACAGAAGGAGGGACAGACCAAAGCATTGTGATGAGTCTTGAGAGTTTACTGGGGTATCTGTGTCCTTCCAGGGAGGAGTAATGATTCCAAGTCAACTTTTAAAATCCCCTTTGGCCAAGAAAGCAGCTTGCATTTTGTATTTCTGTAGATCCTGAATGAAGTCATAACAAACACCACGAATTGAGTACCTACTGTGTGCAGGCCCCCTTGTATGTCGTTATGCTCATACACATCCTCATAACATTTCCATCTTATGAGGCAGGTATTCAAATTGATTTTATAGTTAAAATATGGGGAAACCCTGAATAAACCCTCTAACTTTGATGGGTTTTAATGGAGCAATGTCTTATTTATTTTTTAATTTTAAAAATTAGGGGTTGAACTCAGGAATGCTGTACCACGGATCTACATCCACAGTCCTTTCTATTTATTTTAATTTTGAGACACATTCTCACTAAGTTGCTCAGGCTGGTCTTGAACTTATGATCATCCTGCCTCAGGTTCCCCAGTTGCTAGATTGAAGACATGTGCCATCTTGCCTGGCTTTGACTTAGTTTTAGTTCCTTGCTTTTTATCACCACTTTCAGAGGTTACTTAGCTAAGCATTGTGCTCCCATTGACTTTGCTATTACTGTTCACCCCTCTGATAGAGCTCACCATAACAACAATTGTTTAAGTAGTTTTTCAGGAACTTGGAGGCTGCGTTTGTCTCTCTTATCCCAGACCTATCAAAACCCCTGGCCCTTCACATGGACTCCTCCAGTCATTTGATGGGTGATATTTTGCTGTCACGAGGCCACAAACTTCACTCTCAGATGACATTAGTGCCACCATTTTCTGAATATGCACCCCTTTGAGAGCCATGACGTTTGATCATGTATGAACAGATCACCAATTATTTCACTTTTCCGTACCTGCAAATGTGTTTCCCTGGGCCTCAAACTATCCTCCTTTTTTTTTTTTTTATCTCATAGATACCCCTAAGCCCTATCCTCTAGGGTGGCAGATTTGAGCCTTCTCAAGTTTGGCCACCTCATGAGTGAAACCCTTTCTCTTTTGCAAAACTTGTTGATTCAGGCATTGGCCCACTGAGTGGTGGACAAAATGAGCCTGGTTGTAATAATGAGATAAAGTGGGCATGTAGCTGCCTGAATTTAGCAATGATGCATGGGTGGGGCAGAGTCTGAATCCAGAGCCTGTGCTGTGTCTACCGTGTGTGCTGTCTTCAGCTTTTACCCTGGGAATCACTGACTCACTGTGTCTTCCTGGTCACATCCATGTGTCTGCACTCTTTGCTAACTGTCCATTTCTGAAGCAGTTCTAGCACTCAGGGGGATTTGGATGAGGCAGAGGGCAGGAGCTGAGCATGCCATAGCTCAAGGGTGGGCATCCCTGACTGTCCTGAGTTTCTGTGCCCTGTGGTGTGCTTCACTGGAGTGGAAACCACTTATGTGGCACCTCTCATCACAGGTGCTTCTTGGGGGGGAGCATCTGGTAGACCCTGAGCTCAGAGAGACCTTCCAAAATCTTCTGAGTCCTTGGGATCCATGTGGCTCTGAGAAGAGTGTGACAACTCCCTGCCCTTTCTTCTGCAGTGTGAGAGTACCTCAGCTTTCACTGCCATGACCAGAGCTGGAAATTTTCTAACACCTACTATGTGCAAGTGTTTCTGGTGTACCAACTTGCTTTACCCTCAATGCAGCTATGAGTCTTTATTCTGCTTTACAAGGAATAGAATGTCAGGGCAGCTGAGTTCTGGGAGTTGGGTTGAGGGGACCCTTGGGTCTCATCCTACTAAGTGCAGAATGGCTACATGGTCCTGATTCCTGGTCCTATAGTCTCACACTTCTACAACAGGTTATGGGAATGGGAGTCCAACAGCAGCAAAGAGCCTCAAAGACTAAGAATCCCAAACCTATTATTTCAGAGTCAGAGAGAACCGTTCACTGTGATTCTCAGACTTTAGTATGCATGTGAATCAGGTATGCATCCTATTAAAATGGAGTCCTGCTGGGTGTGGTGGCACACACCTGTAATCACAGGGACTCAGGAGGCTGAGGGAGGAGGATCACAAGTTCGAGGCCAGCCTCAGCAACTAATTGAGACTGTCTCAAAAAAAAAATTATTACTCAGTAGTAAAGCACCTCTGAGTTCAATCCCCAGTACAAACCAAACCAAACAATATCTGGATTATGGGCCCCAACCTAAGGTTCTGATCCAGTGGGTCTGGGGCAGGCCTGTGAATGTGCATTTCTAATCAGCTGTAAATCATGCTCCTTCCTGGGATTCAAGGGCTGGTCTTTAGGGATTCTGGTTCAATGGGTGGGGCTGAAAGAATAGCTCCTCCTTTCTCAGACCTGCACTTCACTACCCTGGACTGTGGCAGCCCAATGTTGCTCTCTGCTGTTCTGTGCATTTGCTTTGGAATTTCAGTTGCTCTGAGGTTTACTGGAGTTGTCTGCAAGTAGAATTCTGGGCACTGGAAATCCCCATGGGCCTCCCTTCCTCCAAGCATTAGGATTCCACTGGCATCTCCCTACCCTGGGGGACTTCCTATGACCTGCAGGTGATTTTGATTTTGTCCAGAGTTTATAGCTGCTGTCTATGGGAAGGTTGGTTGGGGTGGTAAGAATTTGCTTGATCCTCAGCAGAGGTGGAAACTCTTAGGTCATAGGCTGTTGCTGATGCATCCTCCTTAAACTTATTCTTCACTCCCTACCCCCATTTTCTCCCCATTCCCCCAGTATCAGCCCACATGCTTCCCCTCCCCCTTATACTCAGATATGCATTTCCACCAGCATTGAAGGGGTACGCTGGCAGTGGTTCTCCAACATGGGCCACATCCAGAGTGACTACATCTGGTGATTTCCCAGAGGCAAAGGCCAGAACCTTTCCACTAGGAGTCAGAAGTCAGGAGGTCTCTGCTTCTGATGCTGCTTCGTAATAAAACTTGGTGTTGTGTCCAAAATGGGTTCTTGGGGGTGTTTTGCTCCCTGAATGCGCCAAGTCCTAACTGTGCAGAAACCCCCAAATGGTCCCACTACCTACTAGACCCTTGTGGGACAACTCAGATGGGGTTGCTGCTTTCTTCCCCATCTCCACCAGCCTCATAATTTGCTGGAGTCTGTGATAGTCCCTGCTCACTCCCCTCCCTTCTCCACCTGCTGCTTGACACCCCAATGACATGGATTTTCCTTATCCACAAAAATCTGTGGCCTGAGCCCCAGGGTCAGGGGAGGGGGTTTAAGTCCTCTTGGAGATAGGCCTCTGTTTGCTCAATGAACCTTTTAGAGCCACCAGGCTGAGAATTTAATGAGAATGGAAAAGTGAGCCAGTACTAGGACAAGAGAGGCAGAAGGTGCCCCCTGCCCCCGCCCTGTTTGACTTGGGTCTGAGACAGTGAAGGCCCAGGCTGTTAGAAAGAAGATATCTCAGTAAGGAAGGTGGTGATGTTTTGGTGGCCCTCATTAGCTTTGTTGGATTGGACATCTGCAAGTCATTATGAGTTGGCCACAGTCTTGCAGGGAATGGTGTTCATGATTCCTGTCACCCTCAGAGTTTTGTGGCACTTAGAATTGTGTTGACATTTCTGTCTTGTTGTGGAGCTTCTGCAGGGCTGTGGGTGTTGGTATGGTCCAGTGCCTGCCTCACTCTGATTTATGGTCCAGCACAGTGCAGGCTTCTGATGTGGCCAATGTCCAGCCTAGAGAGCTACTCAGAGCATACACAAATGCACCCAGATTCTGAGCCAAGCAGCTCATATTTCAACTTGAAAAGGCAGCAGATGGCAGCATTGGGGTGGCACTGATCACTGCCCTCTCAGGAGCTGGTTCTGTGGAGGTTCTGTTGCTCAAAACTCAGTCTTTGTCCCCAATGCCAATCCAATAATGAGGACATGGTTTTATTTTATTTTTTATTGAATTTTTTAAAAAAATAAATGACAGCAGAATGCATTACAATTCTTATTACACATATACAGCACAATTTTTCATATTTCTGGTCATATATAAAGTATGTTGACACCAATTTGTGTCTTCATACATGTACTTTGGATAATAATGTCCATCACATTCCACAATCATTGTTAATCCCCTGCCTCCTTACTTTCCCTCCCACCCCTCAGCCCTATCTAGAGTTCCTCTATTCCTCCCATGCTCCCCCTCCCTACCCCAGGATGAATCTCCCTCCTTATATCAGAGAAAACATTTGGCACTTGTTTTTTTGGGATTGGCTAACTTCACTTAGCATTATCTTCTCCAATGCCATCCATTTACCTGCAAATACCATGATTTTATCACTCTTTGCTGATGATATGATTCTCTACCTAGAAGACCCAAGAAGCTCCACCAGAAAACTTCTAGAATTAGTAAATGAATTCATCAAAGTAGTAGGATATAAAATCAACACCCATAAATCAAAGGCATTTCTGTATATTAATGTCAAATCCTCTGAGAAGGAAATGAGGAAAATTACCCCATTTATAATAGCCTCAAAAAATACTTGGGAATCAACCTAATGAAAGAGATGAAAGATCTATACAATGAAAACTACAGGACCCTAAAGAAAGAAATCAAAGAATATTTTGGAAGGTGGAAAGATCTACCTTGCTCTTGGATAGGCAGAATTAATATTATCAGAATGACCATACTATCAAAAGCACTATACAGATTTAATGCAATTCTGATCAAAATCCTAGTGTCATTCCTCATAGAAATAGAAAAATCAGTCATGAAATTCATCTGGAAAAATAAGAGACCCAAAATAGCTAAAGCAATCCTTAGCAGGAAGAGTAAAGCAGGTGGCGTCACTATACCAGACCTTAAACTATACTACAGAGCAATAGTAACAAAAACAGCATGGCACTGGCACCAAAACAGACCAGAAGACCAATGGTACAGAATGGAGGACACAAAGACTAACCCACGAAATTACAATTATCTTATATTAGACAAAAGTGCCAAAAACATGGAGAAAAGATAGCCTCTTCAACAAATGGTGCTGGGAAAACTAGAAATCTATATGCACTCCTATCTCTTACCATGCACAAAATTCAACTCAAAGTGGATCAAGGACCTAGGAATTAAACCAGTGACTCTGCATCTAATAGAGGAAAAAGAAGTCCCTAATCTTCAGCATGTGAAATTAGGCCCCCAACTTCCTTAATAAGATTCCTATAGTGCAAAAATTAAAACCAAGAATCAATAAATGGGATGGATTCAAACCAAAAAGTTTCTTCTGAGCAAAAGAAACAATCAGTGAGGTGAACGGAGAGCCTATATCCTGGGAGAAAATTTTTACCTCTCACACATCAGATACAACACTAATCTCTAGGATATATAAAGAACTCAAAAAGCTAAGCATCAAAAAAAAAAATAACCCAATCAATAAATGGGCCAAGGACCTGAATAGACACTTCTCAGAAGATGATATACAATCAATCAAAAACATATGAAAAAATGTTTATTATCTCTAGTAATTAGAGAAATGAAAATCAAAACTACTCTAAGATATCATCTCACTCCAGTCAGAATGGCAGCTCTTATGAAGACAAACAACAAGAAGTGTTGGTGAGGATAGGGGGAAAAAGGTACACTCGTCCTTTGCTAGTGGGACTGCAAATTGGTGCAGATAACATGGAAAGCAGTATGGAGATTCCTTGAAAATCTGGGAATGGAATCACCATTTGACCCATATGTTCCTTTCCTGGGTCTATATCCAAAGGACTTAAAATCAGCATACTACAGGGACACAGCCACATCAATGTTTATAGCAGCACAATTCACAATAGCTAAACTGTGGAACCAGTCTAGATGCCCCCCAAAATGTGGCATTTGTGTAATGGAATATTACTCAAGCAATAAAAGAGAATAAAATCATGGCATTTGCAGATAAATGGAGGACATGATTTTGAGAAAAAGGAAAAAGAAGGTTTATTGCTTTTCGAGAAAAGAAGAAACACAGGGAACTCTTGTCCCAAACGCAGTGATTCTGCTCCTCAGCAGGAACAGGGTGCTTCAAAGAGGTGATTCAAAGGCTACAGTCAACACATTCTCTGTTCGGAGTTGTAATTTACTTGTTAATTTGGGGGCTAGTAATTCCTAAGATCTTTGGGTATCATCCCCAAAGTTTGGATGACTTAAGTTCCTGAGGTAGATGTGTCCTCAGAGACAGATAAAGAAAGATAATCCTGTTTCCCCTGAGATTAGGGAGAGGGAGAGATTAGAGAGAAGCAGGGAGAGAGGAAGAGAGAGAAACATGTCCATTTAAAAAGTAAATTTCAGTGGCAGAGCAGAAAGGGCTATATTCAAAGCATGAAGTGGATCACTATTACAGTCCCAGGCTTCTCTTGTCTCTTTGGGATGGGGCTACTGGTTGGCTGGGTTTGCCTTTCCCACTTTCTAACAGAGGAAACTGAAATTGGCGGTACTTAGAGTTGACTGCTTGGGACAAACTGGGGCAAGTCCTTTCTGGGGCCGGTCCACAATAGACATTTGCCAGGGGACCTGCTACCACCTTCTTTCCCTGCCATCCCCTTGACTTCCCCTGGGTGTGGAGCCTGTGGGGAAGCAGGCTGAGGTGAGGTCTGACCTGATGTGGTCATAGAGGCTCAACCTCTCCTCTAGCATTCCCTAGCAGCACTGCAGGGCAGATACTCTGGGAGTAACTGGGGAGCTAGATTCTGAGATCAAATTTAAATGGCTGCAAATCAGCAGCATGATTCCTAGGGCTTTGTCAAAAATGCAAATTCCAGGTGGGTTAAATTAGACCCTTAGGGGTCAAGAATTAGGTAAACTATAAATTCGAGGGCAAATCTGGCCCAGTGTGTTTTGTAAATAAAGTTTTCCTGGAACACAACCCGACTCATGGGTTCAGGCCTGTCTTGCTGCTTTTACACCTTGGTGGCACTGCAGTTGAGACAGGGACCATAAAGCTCACATGCTTCATCTGGTTCTTTGCAGAGACACTTTGCTGACACGGCACCACTGATTCTCAGCCTTGGCCGCACACTGGGATCATCTGGGGACTTAAAAACAACACTGATACCTGATGCCCTGCCAGAGATCCTGGTTTCATCGGTCTGTGGTATGGCCTGGATACTGGAATTTGGAAAACTCCCCAGGGGCTTCTAGTGTACAGCCAAGGCTCTAAGACCTGTGCTGGTTTTCAAGGTTTCTAATCTATTTAGCCAGCTTTGCTTCCATGCCTAGCCCTGCACCCTGTCCTGGACGAGAGCTGGGAAATGAAATTTCCTTTTCTCAAAATTTTTCTAGTTCTGAAGTGTGGTGTGAGTTTAGGATTCACACTCCTTTCCTGTCTCTTGGTTTTGTTGGCCCACTGTGGTTTGGTTCTGGCTGGGTCAGGTATCTTTCTAAGGGACTGATAGGGTTGCTTTTCGGGACTCTGATGCTGATGGAAACACTGTACCTGTATAGCTTTTCTTTTCCAGGTTCCAGCACACAGTGGACTAGAAATCAGAAGGGCTGGAAGTTGGGAATGGGCCATGATGTACTAGCCAGGGAAATTGGACTGGCTAGGGCTAGGGCTGCCTCAGCATATACTGAGTGCAGCAGGTCCATTATGAGGAATCTCCAATTTCTAATACTGTGTTTGTGTTCACACCTTTAAAGACTATCTTTTTTATTGTGTACGAAAGAAAAATATTCAGTGCATGAAATACATAAGCTTATCATTGATCAAATATGAGAAAAATCTTTCACCACTCAGACAGAATTTCTGTTAACATCTTGGCACATGCCCTACTAGTTTTTATGTCAAACATGGAACTCTGAACAAAATCAAGTCACTTTGCAGCAGCTCTGTGGGGCTGGTGGAGTGGAAAATACCCTTTTAGCATCTCAAGAAGCAGAGTCAGGGCTTTCATTTCAAATGTGAAGGTGGAATAGACTGTTATTTATGTGGGTGGATATATAACTTTGGGAGATATGAACCTGCTTACTCATGGTTCAATATTCTCTGGGGATTGTGCTAACTACAGATTCTGATGCTGTTGAGCTGAGCTGGATCTGTGAATCTGTATGTTTGGCCAGGTCCTGGGAGCCATATTTGAATTCTAAGGTTGTCTTAGTCCATTTTCTGTTTCTATAACAGAATACCCAAGGTTGGACAATTATTAAGAAAACAGCTTTTTTTTTTTTGACTTTTGGTTCTGGGGGTTTGGAAGATCTGGTGGCAGCAGTCAGAGTGGCAGAAAATCTGAATAAACCCTCTAGCTTAATTGCTTTTTTTTTTTTTTTTTTTGGTATCGGGGATTGAACTCAGGGGCACTCAGCCACTGAGCCCCTCAGCCACTGAGTTACATCCCCAGCCCTATTTTATATTTTTATTTAGCGACAGGGTCTTACTGAGTTGCTGAGTACCTCACTTTCGCTGAGGCTTTGAACTCAAGATCCTCCTGTTCATTGGCTTTTAATTGACTTTTAAAATCATTAATTCTGGAAGCTATGCAGCTGAGACTCCTGCTAGCTTTGCTGTAGATGACATCTCTGACATGTGGGTCTTGATGACAACAATTTCCTACATTACCTTTCAGGGACTTGTAGGCTTCTCTTGTCAAAACCATTGACCCTTCACTTGGGCCTGAGCAGGTATCTGAAGTGTGACGTTTTAATGTCAGGTCTGAAAACTCCACCCTTAGATGAGGTTAATGCTGCCATTTTCTGAATCTGTGTCCCATGAGCAGACATTAAGCCTGATTATGCATGCACAGGCGAAGGATCACTTCACCTCTAATTACCTATGCCCATCCCTTAAATAGCCCCAAACCCTATCCTGGGTTTGAAACTTAGGTCCCCCACTTCTGTGCTTGCACATGCGCGCGCACACACACACACACACACACACACATACACACAGTGGAAAGGTATCATTTGGGAAGGTATAGTTTACGCCCATGTGTGGGCTTGGGCAGGTTGAGATACGAAGCCCCAAGTTCTAGCTGAGATAGTCATCTGGGCCCAGGGTTGAATCATTTGCTGCTGCTGATGGGGTCCCACAGTTCTTACTGATGCAAGAAGGCAAGGTGGAGGTGCCCCACCTCCATGCCCCCTTCTGCACCCTACTAGCTGCCCTGCAGGATGACTTTCCAAAGGTGCAGCTCTGTAGGCTGCTTCACCAACAAGGCTGCAAATGTCTTTTCTCCATCAAAATACATTTCCCCAGAGAACATAATTATGCTGCCAAAATTACTCCATGAAGCTTAGGGATAAGATGAAGAGCACACGAAATGAAATGAGGCAGTTTTATCTTGAAAAAATCTGAAGAACTTGAAACAGCTTAAATGCACAGCTGGTGAAACAGCTCCTAAGTCTGGGAAATTAGAGCGATTTCATTATTAATATTATTTCCTTTCAGTGTATTAGCAGCTTTCCTTGTGGTAGATGGCATGGGTGAAAAATGGTTGCCTTTTCTTACGTTTGATGGTGACTGTTTTTCAGCCTATTTGGGGAAGAGCAACCCTCTTCCCCTGCCTGCCCTGGTTTCTGCAGCACCTTCTTAGGAAGGACTCAGATTCTGGGGAGCAGGTGTGATGCTCCAAGGACTGAACCAAGCAACTTCCTCTTGCTCTCCCAGCCTCAGCTGAGGACCCCAAGCCTTGTCCTCTGCCTCCTGTTCTCCTTGGTGAAAAGAGGCTTAGGTTAGAAGATATATGGGTTTAGCAATTAGCCAACTCTGTATCTGAATCCAAGACTCTTTATTTTCTAATGGGGTGATCTTGGGTAGCACGTGCCATCTCCCTGAGCTTCAGGATTCTCATCCCTAGACATGGATTGCAGCATTGCTGTTGGAAGCACCAGAGAGTGACTTTGGCATTCGAAGTGCCTGATTCCAGGAGAACTGGGGGAGTGCAGGGATTCCTCCCAGAGCTTCTGGATTCACAGTTCAGCTGTGACCCAAGTTCACTGTTTTCCTTGTCTTCTAATAGATGGGTCATGGAGCCCTGGATGGGGAAAATTCTGCCCACAGAGAGATGTGAAAACTGTTCTTGGGAGTCATGTTGGGGTAAATCACTGAAGATTGTGGACTGCTGATTTTCCTAGGTGCTGACCCACCTTCTTTTTGGGATTTACTTTGTCCGGTTCATAACTTTCAGGGAAGTCTTTGGATCCAGTAAGAGGCACCAATCACTCTGAAGGGATTACAAATGGAATGAGATTTT
Source organism: Urocitellus parryii (assembly GCF_045843805.1). Lineage (NCBI taxonomy): Eukaryota > Metazoa > Chordata > Mammalia > Rodentia > Sciuridae > Urocitellus > Urocitellus parryii. Next base: position 151,284,606 of record NC_135536.1, read on the forward strand.
TTATTCTTAAACCGATGTTGATTTTTAAGATCATGAAATATTTTAAACATACAGAAAAGCACCAAAGCACAATAGTAAGCACCTGTACACTTGCCACATAGACTTCCAATGTTCCAATGTTTTGTAACTGTTCTGGAACAACTTGGTCCTAGTATATGAGAGACCTAAGTAAAGAGATGGGCAGGCCTAGGATTGCACAGGGTATGGTTTTTTTGGGACTTACTGACTGAAGCATGGTCCTGGGTAGTACCAAGACCAAGTGGGTCCTTGCAATTTGGGTCAGAATGCGGGGTATATTCATTGTCTAGGACAAACATGACTTCATCTTGACAGAAATGAACCTGGTTTATCTTTAACTGATATCAGACTCAGGCACATACTTGTAAATGTCTGCATACCTCTAAGATTATTTTGTCCATTTAACATTTGCTGGACTATGCATGAAAGACCAACTAGGGTTACTCTAGGGCAATCTTGGTGGTTGTGAGTCAAGATGGTTATAGTCATGTCAAGCTCCATATAATTTATGCCCATTATTTCAGATAATTTAGTTTTTAAAGAAGCAAACAAAACATTATAGGCTCAATTGAAAGCCATTGCTGTATTTCCTCTCATTCCTCTGCTCTCTCTATTCCAACCAGGCACGCTATTCAGAATTAGATATTCAATCTTTATATTAATTTTTAAATATCATTATTATTTGTGTGGCCACAAACAATGGATGTTTTGGGTTTAAAGGGAGGCTATTACACTGTTGCTATTCTGAAGTCTGCTGCTCGACCAGCCTCCGAGCTTCATAAAAGAAGGTTCTATGCATAGAAAATTACTAGTGAGTTTTAAAATTAAAGAGACATACTCTCATTTACCTTTATTTCCCAGCTCCAAGACGGCTTCTCCTAGCTCCTGCCTCCAGCCACCTAATGCGGTGGCAAGGTTTACAGAAGAGGCTAGCGAGAGAGGGAGAACGTGCCAGGGAGTGAGCTTTTATTGGGGAACAAAAAAAATCAAGGGAAAATCCCATCCAATGAAGGTCAAGGAGGGCAGCATCCCAAGGTCAGGGCCAGCGATTGGTCTTCGGGTCAGTGGCCAGGCACGCCTCTACACGGACAAGCCCTTGTACCTGGGACAGGGTGGGGAAGGCTCTGACACCGTTGCGTGTAAGCGCCTCTCACCCAGCCAGGGAGGTAACTCAAATCACGATCGAGGATGGCCTCCCACACTGAAGCTCATTTTCTTTCATTCAACATGAAGTTTTCAAAAAATCTTCTCATGCTCATACATGTACCCATCTGACAATTTCTTCCACAGTCCTGTGTATTTCCAGTCTTTCATTTCCAAAATCAGAGCTCTAACTTAGGTCTTTATGGGCACAGGTGAGATTCTCCAGGGTATTGCCGGGAAACAGGATTTCTGGTTGAAGTAAATGAGAACAAACAACCTTTCTAGCCAAAGACAAATGGTCTCCTTGTTGGTCATGTTACCCAACCATGCCCCTTTTGCCCACCATGCAGTATGCCAACCATGAAAACAGAGTTCTGAAAAAGGGAAAAATTTTTCCTAAGGTGGACAGATGTGACGAAGTAAGAGTTCCAAATCTCAGACCTGCCTCCTTGAGGGTAGGTTTTAAAGGTAAAATTTATGGGATAGAGAAGCAGGGTAGTCTGAGGCATGGGGAAAGGTGATTTGAGGCCAGGAAAAGTAAAGTAATTGATGATTTGTGCATGCTTAATCACACTTCACAGCTCTTCATAGGATGTATATTCAGAAGAGGGCATTAGCATACTCTGAAGGTGAAGATTTTGGCCTTTTGACATCAAAAGATCATTTATCTGACACTTGCACAAGCTCAAATGAAGGGTCAGTGGTTCCAACCAGTTTGAGCTATGTCTAAGTTCCTGAGAAACAACTTGAGCAATTATGATCCATCATAACCCATATGTCAGAGGTGTTATCATAGCAAAGCTCATGAAAGTTTTAGGTGACCTCTAAAAGTGTTGGTAAAATAAGGAACTAAAAACAAGTGAAGCTAGAGGGTTTATTCAGGGTTTCCCTGTTTAAGTTATACTGGTTACTGTTCCTACTAGCAAAAGCTCCCTTCACTTTACTGTCTTGAACATTCTTGAGATTTTCAGATTTTCATTTTTTAAGCATTTTCCCCCCAATCTAGTTCACGTGAAATTGTAATATTTGCATTTCCCTGATTAATGATAAATTTAAGCCCATTTTCAATTTTTTGCTGACCATTTGGATTTCCTTTTCTGTGAAATACAAATTCATATATTTTTCTACCAGGTTGTTTATCTTTTTCAGTGTTTTAGACAACTTTTTTTCCTCTGTGATCAGAAAATCTGACAAGAACAACACAGAGGAGGAAAAGTTTATGTGGAGCTCACGGTCTCAGTGCATAGGCAGGCGACTCCATTGCTCTGGGCCTCAGGTGAGGCAGAACATCATTGTGGAAGAGTGTGGCAGAGGAAAGCTGCTCAGGACACAGCCAAAAGGCAGCAGAAAGAGCTTTGCTCACCAGGGACAAAATATAAACCCCCAAAGCAACCCCAGTGACCAACCTCCTCCAACCATACCTTACCTGCCTACAGTAACCACCCAGTTAATCCCTATCAGTTGATTAATCCACCCATCGGCCCACACCTTTCATAATCCAATCATTTACCTCTGAAAACTCTTGCATTGTCTCACAGATTAACTTTTAGGGGAACATATCTAAACCATAAAATTAAGATTTTTAAGGGGTTATCTATAAATATGGCTTTAATTCTTCTTAAAAATAAATCTTCCAAATCTCCTAGTGTGTGCCTTATCTTTCCCATCTTTTAAATAACTGCAGCAAATGTACCAGTATGTAATCTCTCTCTCTCTATTTCTCTCTCTCTCTCTTTTCTCTCTCTTTTTGCCACACTGGGAATTGAACCCAATGATGCTTTTTCATTGAGCTACATTCCTAGAAAAAATCATAAAAAAAATTTAAAACAAGGTCTTGCTAAGTTTCTGAGCCTGACCTCAGATAGCTGGGATTACAGGCACCACTGTACACAGCATAGATTTTTTTTATGTGTGTGTGTGTGTGTGTGTGTGTGTGTGTTTGTGTGCTGCTGGGAATTGAACCCAGGGTCTCCCACATGCTTGACAAGTACTCTATCACTGAGCTACATTCCCAGTCCTCAGTATGTAATCTCTTGTCTTGTTTAGGAGCTTTGCTCTTCTACAGAATCATAAAGATATTTCTTATCTTATAGATAATAAGATCATAGAGCTCCTAAACTTTCCTTGGTGCTACCATTCCCATTTAGGTCTCCATCCATCTGGAACTGGTTTTGTGTATGGCATGAGGTAGGGACCTACGTCCACTCTTCCATTGTACTCATTAATTAACCCAGTCTTGCTTCTCTCTGCCTTTGTTTCAAACTTTGCCTTTGCCTTGTGCTAAGTTGCAAGTACATAGGTCTGTTTCTGGGCTCCGCATTCTGTTCTGTTGCTTATTGTTTATTGTGTTCATTTTTGTGGCTTTATAATAAGTCTTGATATCAGGTAAAGCAAGTTTTGCCTTGAGCTTTTTCTCCTCAGAAACATCTGTGCTCTCCTAAGCCCCTTTACCCTTCCATGTACATTCTAGAATCAACCTGTTAATTTCTACAAAACAACCTTTTGGAGATTTTGATTGAATTACATTAAATCAGTTGCTAATTGTGGGAGACTGACATTATTACATTTCTAGCATTTTTATCCCTAGATTTTCATGTTCTTTAATGTCTCTCTTAATCCATTTTATGCATTTTCCCCTTATAAAATTTCATGTCTTTCATTAGGCTTATTTTTTATGCACCTTTAAAAAATTGTTTCGTTTTTAACCTTTGTAATTGCTATTTTTCAAATTTTCTATTTCTTTAAGTTTCTAGAAATGCAATTGATTTTTGAATGTGATATTATTATCTATGGACTTTGCTAAACTCCAAGTCTAGTAATTTACCTGTCACTGTTCTTTTTCTTGGGTTTTCTAAGTAGACAATTAAATCAATTGTAAATGACAAAATTGTTTCCTCCTTTCCAATTCTTATATACTTAAAAAAGAACTTTACTTGTCTTCTTGTGCTGGCTAAGCTCCTCCAACATGATCTTGAATAGAAATTGTGAATGTAGATCATCTTGTCATGTTTGGATTCTATCACATTTACACTGTGCATGAGGTTTGCTCAAGTCTTTTTATAGGTATCCCTATTAGATTGAGCAAATGTGTTTCTATTCCTAATTTTCTAAGAGTTTTAAAAACTTTTAAAATTGAAGGTTCCCCCCACCCCCCGCCCAGTTTTGGCAACATACACATAACATAAAATTTACTATCTTAACCATTTGTAAGTGTTCAGTTCAATGGTATTGAACACCTTCAAATTATTATGCAGCTATTGTTGCCATCCATCTCCAGAAATCCTTCATTTTACAGAATGGAAATTATGTATCCATTAAATAATAATTCCTCATTCTATCTTCCCCCCAGTCCCTGGCATCTACCATTCTTCTTTCTGTTTATTTTATTTTTACTACTTTACACATTTCATATAATAAAATTATATAGTCTTTATTTTTCTTTTTGTGATGGAATTATTTCACTTAGCATAATATCTCCAAGGTTCATTGATGTAGCATTTTTCAGAATTTCCTTCCTTTTTACAGATCAAATAATATTTCATTTTTTTGTGATAACAAATTTTGCTTATCCATTCATTCATTGATGGACACTTGGGGTTTTTCCTCACATTTTAGCTATTGTGCATAATGCTCCTATGAATATGGGCATGCAGATTTTTTTTGAGACTCTGCTTTCAATTCTTTTGACTATATGCCCAATAATGGAATTGCTGGATCATATGGTAATTACATGTTTTATTTTTTGAATAAAAAAACTGCCATGTTGTTTTCCATGTTTGTTCCATTCTGCATTTCTACCAGAAGTGCACAGGGGTTCTAATTTTCCCACATCCTCACCAACTCTTGTTATTTTCTGTTTTTTATTTTTTTTAAAGTGATCTTGAACATCTTTCCATCTGCTTATTGGTTATTTGTACATCTTCTTTGGAGAAAAGCCTATTAAAATTCTTTGCCCATTAAAAAAAATTGTTGTTTTGTTAAGTTTTAGGAGTTCTCTGTGCATTCTGATAATCCCTTATCAGATATATATGCAAACATTTCCCCCCATTCTGGTGGGTTGCCTTTTTATTTTATTGATGGTGTCTTTTGATGCACCAAATTTTAAAATTTTTACAAAGTCCAATTGATCTATTTTTTTCTTTTTTATCTGTGCCTTTGATGTCATATCTAAAAAAGCATTGTCAAATCCAATTTTGTGGAGACTTTGCCCTGTTTTCTTCTAAGAGTTGTATAGTTTTACTTCTCACATCTAAGTCTTTGATCTATTTTGAGTTAATTTTTGTATGTGATATTAGGTAAGGGTCTAGCCTCATTATTTTGCATATGAATCTCTAATTTTTCTGGCACCATTTATTGGAAAGTCTGTTTTCCTCCTTTGAATGGTCTTAGCATCCTTGTTGAGAATTATTTGACCATATTTGTAATGGCTTAGTTTTGGCTTCTCTATTCAATTCCATTGGTCTAGATGTCTGTCCTTATGCAGATATCACATTGTCTGGATTACTGCATCTATGAATGTAAATTTTGAAACCCAGAAAATTGAGTCCTCCAACTTTGTTATTGTTTTTTCAGCACTGTGTTAATAATTCATGTTCCTTTGAGATTGCTTGTGAATTTTAGGATGCATTTTTCGAATTCTGCAAAAATAATTGGAATTTTGATAGAGATTGCATCAAATCTGTAGATTACTTTGTGTAATATTGAAATCTTAAAAAATTAAGTTTACTAATTCATGAACATGAAATGTCTCTTCATTTGTTCATTTCTACTTTGATTTTTTTCAGAAATGTTTTATAGTTTCCTGTATGTAGCATATGAAAATCAATCAGTGTAATACACCACATTATAGGACAAAAACCATACAATCCTCTTAACTGATGCAAAAAAAAGAAAAAAGTCTTTGAAAAAATTCAATACCCTTTTATGATTATAAAAACCTCAAAAACTAGGATTAGAAGGAAACTTTTAACATAATGAAAGTCAAGTGTTAAAACTCTACAGCAGACATCATACTTGATGGTGAAAATGGAAAAATAAAAAAAAATCTTCATTTTGTTAGGAATAAGACAAGGATGTCGGTTCTCAGTTCTTCTGTTCAACACTGCTGGAATTCCTTGTCAGGGCAATTAGGCATGAAAAATAAATATAGCAAACCTAAGTTGTAAAAAAGGAAGTAAAATGATCTCTATTCACAGAAAACATGATCTTATATCTCTAAAAATTATACACACAAAAATATTGTTAAAATTCATAAGTTAATTCAGTGAAGTAATAAAATACAAACTTTACCAAACTTTACACTGAGATCAATGATATTGTTCTATACTAGACACAATTTTTGTATACTAGACACAATGTAAACCTGTCCATGACAACGTTTCATATTTGTCCCTACTTTTGGGTTATTGTAGTGTGAAATTTCACAGCCCAAATTCCTGCATCAGCTTTATAAGGCAGGAAACACAACACATTCCTCTTTTAGGCTATGAGATTCCTCTACAAATCTCATCAACACAAGAAGGTACTCTTCCTTGGCTATGTCCACCACACTGTCAGTGGTAATGGGAAAGAAGTGAGTCCCCAGTGCAGCTCTCACAGATCTCTAGTGTTGGTTTCTGCTGCTTCAGAACTGAAGGACGTGTTAACCACTGTGGTCTGTGGCATTTCCTCAGGACCTCTTCACAGAACTTATCTGGCGCTCCAGCAGTGTTCAAAAGAGGTCAGGAGTTAAGAGACCTTCCTGGATTTCATCAGTTTCGTGTCCATCCAGAGGTGTGTTTTGTTTTCCAAGGAGAATAAAAATCAAGAGTCAAAGACTTTCAGTATTTTTTGTTCTCCTTCTCTTCAATGGTTAACAGAGAAATATCTTCCTCCTTCTCATTATCCCCTTCTGCACAGATACATTCTTCTGAACATTGCTGTAATTTCTTTATTTTTTTTTTCTGTTCAAAAGTTTCATCAATTTTTTTTCCTGTTTCAGTGTCTTGATTTCATTTTCACTCAGTTCTTTTGTTTCCTGTGTCTACTATGTGGTTTGTTCAAATGACTGGCAAGATCAAATACTGTTGATATTGCATTATGTTGAATAACTGTCCTATGAGGACTAATTCCACAGATCACAGAGTTCTTAAAGGGTTTGACACATAGTTGGTCACGTTTATTTAGTTGATCAGGTGCTTTATCTTCTGAGTCAGCTCTTCTACAAGTATCTATCTACTCCTGGCATCTGGGTGGATCCCAGGGAAACCTGGAAGCCAGGTGGGGCTGCATGCTCTTCTGCATACAGTTGGGGGCAGTGCAGAAGTTTGGCATCCTCACCTGACCACCCCACAGGCCCAGTGCTATCCTCTGCACCTCATCAGGCACCCACATGCCCTGTTTAGACCATGGAAGGAAGCCAGGCCAGCCAGCAGGCTAGGCAGGTCTTCACATGTGGGGATGGGGATGGAGGTGTTGTTGCCTTCAGATTCAAGGATTTGATCCTCAAACGAATAATTGATTTAAAGAGTCACATAATTAGTTGGGTGCAGTGGCACATGCCTGTAATCCTAGTAACTCAGAAGGCTGAGGCATGGAAGATCACAAGTATGAGGTCAACCTGGACAATTTCATGGGTCCTTGTATCAAAACAAAATAAAACAAAACAACAAAAGGGGCTGGGTATGTATCTCAGCGGTACAGTGCCCCAGTACCCTTAAAAAAAAGTCACATAATTATTTCACATTACATGAAGCAGAGAGGGAGCCAGGGCCAGAGCTGATTCAGCGGTCCAGCACCATCATCCAGGACTCAGGCTCTGTCCATCTTTCTTCTCTGCAGTCTTTGGCCTGTTGGCTTTTTGTCTTCAGGCTTGTTGCCTCATGGTTTCAAAATTGCTGCCTCAGGTCCAGGTGTTGCCTTTCATATTATCTCCCAGTATTATCATGTTCAAAATAAAAAATAAAAATAAAAAAACAATCAAGTGGATCGACTGTGGGGGAGGGGATAGAGATTGAGATTGGCTTTTTATCATAGAGAAAAAAAAATGTCTTCTTTCAAACTTTTAGGAGATTTTTCCTAATGTCTCATTGGCCAGAAGAGGGTCAATATGCCCAACATGAATAAATACTACAAAAGGAATTGTGCTCCTAAGGATGGCTTGGACCAGTAATGATTTCTCACCACCCCCTTAGTGTTGGACCATGCTTATCTAAACACCCAACAATGTTTGTTAGCCAAGAAAAGATGAAATGTCTCTCAATTAACCTCATTTACTTTACTTGTCTTTAACAAACTTGGTAGGTTGATAACTATCCATAGTGGGCACTGGCCTGTGCTCAAGACCTGACTTGTGACTGTGAACTGGTTCCTGAAGAATCCCTGACTTCCAAGGAAAGGAGATCAGTGATGCTATACAATTTATGATAGCGATATACAGGTTAGAACTATGGTTAGACCTATTGTGTCTAAAAACAAGTGGCTGAAGACTTTGCCCTTGAGCAGAAGCAGCCCCCTTCAACCAAACAAAAATTCTTTCTAGAATGTCCCAAACCTCTTACTCTTTATTTTTTGGTGCTGGGGATTGAACCCATGGTGCTTTACCACTGAACTGCATCCTAAGTACTTTTTATTTATTTATTTATTTTTATTTTGAGATCGGGTCTTGTTGAGATGTGTAGGCTAGCCTTGAAGTTGTGATCTTATTGTTTTAGTCATCGGAGATGTTTGGACTACAGTCATGTTCCACTGTGCCTGGTTAGATGTCAAAACTTCAAAAGTGTTGGTTTTATTTTTAACCTATTTGTTCACAAGGCTGGGAAGCTGGAGTCTAAAAGTCAGTGTATTTCCACAAAGACCTGAAGAATTGTCATTGATACATACAGGATTTGTGTCCATGGTGGGCCCTGGACCTCACAGAATGCTTCTCATGGAAACTACAGAAATAAGAACCATTGACTGGTCTAGTTCATGCGCCAGAAGCAGCCCCTCTGGGTTGTGACTGAGAAGACAGCGGTGGAGAGACTGAAATTCCCTAAGTCGCACAGCAGAGAACATCCAGGCCAGGATGCTAAGACTAAGTTGTTCTGACCCTAAATCACCAGCCCACATTGCCTTCCACTTGTCCCACCATAATTCTAACAAAAAAAGATCCCCACTAGTGTCAAACCCTTCTAAATAAAGTGGTGAGGAGTGACCAGCATGCCTTGGATGAAGAGAAGGACAGAGGGGACAGTAAATACCAGCTATGATATGCAAAGCTGGCAGCCACATCATTTTAAGAAAGGCCCCATTCATTTCCAGGGCTTTTCTTCTTTTCATGTCACTATGTTGGCTTTTTTTTTTGGTTTGATTTTGGGTACTGTGAATTGAACCCAGAGGTGCTTAACCACTGAGTTTTACCCCTGGTCCTTTTTGAATTTTTAAATTTCGAGACAGGGTCTTGCTGAGCTGCCTAGGGCCTTGCTAAATTGCTGAGGCTGGCATTGAACTTGTGATCCTCCTCCTCAGCCTCCCGAGTCTCTGGAATTACAAGCTATTTTGGCTTTTAATGAAAACCAGGAAATTTGATACACAGAATTCCAGAAACAGAAACAGAAAGCTCCAGTGGAAAAGTAACTTGTTGTTTCCAGGTAATTTGAGGTGCTTTGGTTCCATTTCACAAAGGGTGGTAAGCAGGTAATACAGTGCTCTGTCCAAGAAGTCAGATCAACTGTGCTTAATTCCAGCCCTAGCACATACGACTTATATGATCCTGGGCACCTCCAAGCCTTAGCTTCCTCATCTGTAAGATGGGTCAGTGACCTACTGGACTGTCTATGTCAAGCAAAGGAATGACCATTGGGTCTGCCCATTCTTGCTGTATAACCAAGCACTACAAAGCTCAGTTGCCCATGTGGGCTAACTGGGAGTAGGCTGGTGGGGAAAAGTGCTCCATATTTCTTGTGTGCTCTAGCAGACTGGCCCAGGCATGCCCTTGTAGCCCTGGAAGAAGCACCAGAAGGCAAGTAGAAACACATAAGGCCTCTAAGCACTTCTGCTTGGTGTCAGCACATGATTATTTCTGATTTATTCTATTATTTTTGTCATACTCACAGATAAGGGTAGGGGGGCCTACCCACTACTCCTTAAGTGGGGGGCTGGAAAGTTGCCATGCAAAATTGTGGGTATATACTTCTATTACTTGGAGGGAGGTGTTGAGGTCCATTCAATCATTGTTCTCTTGACTAAAGGGTGTTTCCATGGAAGATGCTGAGTTATATCCCTGGTCCTTTTTGAATTTTTAAATTCAAAATACTGTAGAGCTTTAACTCTCTTCTAGGTGCTCTACATCCCAGGCACTCTGATCACACTGTTGCTTGGAGGTGTTTGAAACCAGTGGAAAATGCTATTGGAGTCAGGGTGTGGGGTACATCGGGGCAAAACAGCTTAGTGATTGAGGGGCTACATTCAGGGTCAAAACAACTTAGTCTTGGCATGCTGGCTTTGATGCTTCTATGCTGTGTGACTTAGAGAATTACAGTCTCTCTACAGCTAACCTTCTTAGGTATGACCCAAGGGGGCTATATCCAGCACATAGAGCTAGATCAGTCACTGGTTCTTATTCCTGTACTTTCCATCCTGGGAGCTCCAGGGCCACTCATGGACACAAATCCTATATGACAATGCTTCCACCTTGGATTCTAGCTGGGTGAAGTCTGGGACAGTCCCTATGTCCAGGGCTGCATATGCAGAATATCTTTAATTTATACTTCCTTGATCGACTTTTGTGATGGAGAGCCCACAATGGACCCCCATTACCTATTCTCTTTGAGAAATTGAAAGAGAAATTCTAAATTTCTCATTCAATTTGGCCTCTGTGCATAAGCACTGCTGATAATATCCAGAAGAGAATGCAAATATAAAGAACTGAGGCATTTTTCCTCTTTAGAGAATCATATCATAATTAATGCCTTTGGTAGATTCAAAATAGCAAAATGAAGTTGGTAGTTTGCATACATTCACTCATACTGAGGACTAATATAAAATAGAGCTGAAAAGGGACATAGAACTTAAGACCAGCTACCACCCTCCTCTGTAGCATGACCCAGCTGTAAGTCTTTGCATCCACAGATAGGTGTGTGGCAGTTCCCCTGATGCTTGCCTGGCCCCGATCATTGATTTTGCTGTGCAAATGTTTTTAGATGGTTGCACATCTCAGTTCTCTTACAAATAGGGATATGTGTGGGAAAGGTGGAGATTACCCATTTCCCCTTCTGGCACAAGAAATGGAGTCTTTGAGGTTTGCTGTGAACCTTGTTATGTGCAGGCAGATGCTGACAGCTGAACCTATAATTGTCCCAGCACCAAATGCCAAAGGCACCAGCCTTATGACTGGTGGTGGCTGCCAGTAAGTCCCCCCCCTTTTAAAAAACATGTTTATTGAAATAAAATCCACATATCATACAATTCACTCACTTAAAGTATACAATCCAATGGTTTAGGATATATTACATTACTCATTTAAAAATGGTAAACTTTCTATAACAAAATTTGCCATTTTAATAATTTCTAAGTTTACAATTTAGTGGCATTGGTTGCATTCACAGTTAAGCAACCACCACTCTTATTTCCCAAATGTTCATCGCTCCTAAAAGGAACCGTACAACCATTGGGTAATAATTTTGCATTTCCCCTTCTTTCAGCTCTGGGTAAGCCCTATCCTACTTTCTTTTTTTATGAATTTGCCTATCCTAGGTATACCACATAAATGGAATCATATATTATTAGTCATTTCATGTCTGATTTATCTCAACTAACAATGTTTTTGAGGTCTAACCATGTGGTAGAATGTATCAGGTCTCCTCCATTCATTTTTGTGGTTGGGAATAATAGTCCATTGTATGTACAAACCACATTGTGTCTATCCATCTGTAATGGTCAATTCGATTTGTCAACTTGATTGGATTAAGAGATGCAGAAGATTAAGAGGCTTCTATGTGTGTCACTGAGGGTGTGACTAGGAACGATTGGCATGTACGATCGCTAACTGAAGTGGAGACCCTCCTAAAGTGTGGGCAGTACCATTCAATAGAATGGTGGCTTAGATGGAATAAGAGTAAGAAGACCAAGGAAGCAGCAGCAGATGCAAGCTTGATTCTTCTTGAATGGGTTCTTGGTTGCTGCTGTGCATGACTGATGACATCAGACTTTCACTCCTTCACTCTTCCAAAGTGGACTCTGCCAGTGATTCTCCAGGGAGTTTCCAGAAGCCTTTGGTCTTGGACTGGGTAGCATAGTTGATCCTTCTTGTCAGAGGCTTCAGCCTCTTGGACTGTGCAGCTACTGGTTCCTCTAGTTCTCCAGCCAGCCGACAGCCATTGTGGACTCTCCAGCTTCTGGTCATGTAAGGCAATCTAATAAATCCCCTTTTTATAATCATGCTTCCTATTGATTCTGTTCCTCTAGAGAATCCTAATACACTATCCATCTGTTGATAGGCACTTAAATGGTCTCTACCTTTTGGCTAGTGTGAATGGTGCTACTAGGAATGTGGGTGTACAAATATCTCTTTGAGACCTGCTTTTAATTCAGTTGACTCTATACCCAGAAGTGGAATTGCTAGATCAGATGTCAGTTCTGTGTTCAAATTTTTGAAGAACTTCCATGCTGTTTTCCACAGCAGCTGCACCACGTTACATTCCCACCAGCAACGTACAAGTGTTCCAGTTTCCCCACATTCCCACCAATACTTGTAATTATTATTATTTTTTATAATGGCCATTCTAATTGGTGCAAAGTGATATATTATTATAGTTTTGGTTTGTATTTTTCTAAAAAAGTCAGTTATGTTGAGCATCCTTTCATGTACTTCTTGGCTGTTTGTCTTCTTTGGAGAAATGTCTATCATGTTCTTTTTGGTCATTTTAAAATTGGGTTTTCAGGTTTTTTTTTTTTTGCATGTGTGTGTGTGTGTGTGTGTGTGTGTTTTGTGCTTTAGGTTTTCCTCATGTAGTCTGGATATTCATCCCTTATCAGATATGCAATTTGCAATTATTTTTCCCCATTCTATGAATTTCCTTTTTACTTTGTTGATAGGGTCCTTTTCTGCACAAAAGCTTTACATTTTCAATAAGTCCCTTTTGTCCATTTTCATTTGTTGCCTGTACTTTTGGTGTCATATTCAAGAAATCATTGCCAAATCCAATATCACAAAGGTGTACCCTATGTTTTTCCTGGGGGTTATACAGCTTTACCTCTCATGTTTCGGTCTGTGATCTGTTTTGAATTAATGTATGTAAAGGGTTTAGAGCAGGGGCCCAACTTCATTCTCTTACGTGTGAATACCATGTCAGGCTGTTGACCACCATTAAGTGCTGACCACTAGGAATGAGAAGACTTGGGAAGTTACATGATCTGGGGCTTCATGAAGTTTTATAAAGTTTATCTGTATAAACTGGGCTTGGCCAGTGCTATGGTTTGGATATTTGTTCCCCAAAAGCCTATATATTAAAGTTTGGTCCCTAGCTACTGCTACATACCATAGGAGAGTATGTCCTTGAAGGGGATCATATTGGGACCCTGGCCCCTCCTTTTTCTGTTTTGATGCCTGGCTGCCAGAAATGAGCAAATTATTTCACATTGTGTTCTTGACCTGATACACTGCCTTACTACAGGTCCAGATGCAACAAATTCTACTGTGCATGGACTGAAACTTATGAAATCATGAACCAAAATAAATCTTTCCTCTTTTTAAGTTGATTATCTCAAGTATTTTGTTACAGTAATGGAAATCTGACTAACACAGAAAATAGAAATGAAGATCTAACTAACATAGTCTGGCATTTTGTTTAACTTCAGGTATATGGTGAAATATACCATAAACTATTCTAAGGTTTTGCCACTCTGTGTTTTCTGTCTTAATTCACATTACCCCCAGACTGTATCAGCAAGGTCATAAGAAAAGAGTGAAATCCTGGACACCAACACACTTGCTTTTAAAAATGTGTTGTTGACATAGGGACAGAGAACAGGCTGCTGGGACTGGAGTGGGTGGGGGTTGCCCACAACAGGCAACATGAGAGATTTTGGGGTGAAGAGTCCATCCTGAATGTTGATTGTGGTTACATGGTCGCATGTGTTGGTAACCCCAAATAATGACTTTTTTTTAAATATTTTTTTTAGTTGTTGAGTTGTTGATAGATCTTTATTTTTATTTATTTATATCTGGTGCTGAGAATCAAAACCAGTTCCTTGCACAAGCCAGGCAAGTGCGCTACCACTGAGCCCCAGCCCCAACCCCAGCCCCATGACTTTTCTTATATATAAATTTTAAAATAAAAGGAATGTGATGGTCCTTACTACATGGAGTGGGAATAAGGATTAATTGGACTGACCGCATAGAGAGTTGTAATAGATCAGTATGTAAAAAGTACCACATAAAGAATCGCTATTAGCACAGGCATTTCCAGTCCCCAAATGTGTGTGTGTGTGTGTGTGTGTGTATGTTTGTGTTTTTTTGTGTATGTGTGATCTGTGTGTGCCTGTGTAAATGATCTGTGGGTGTATATGTGTATGTATCCTTTGCACATATGTATGCATGTCTATGTGTATGTGAGTATACTTGTGTGTCTGTTTGTGTCATGCATGTGTATGTGTGTCTCTGTGTCTGTGTTCTATGTGTGTATGTACATATGTCAGTGTGTGATATCTGTGTTTGAGTGTGCAGGTTCTGTGTCTCTGTGTGTACATGTCTGTGTGGGTTGCCATTTGTAAGTGTGTGTGTTCTTCGTGTGTATCTATGTCCATGTCCTTTTGTTATGTGTGCACATACATATGTGTTCTGTATCTCTGTGTCTTTTGTGTATCTTTGTGTTTGTGTGTCTCTCTGTGTGTGTTGTTTGTGTCTTTTTGTGTTTTTGTGTGTGCCTCTCTGTGTATGTGTATGTTCTGCATGTGTCTCTGTGTTCTATATGTATGTGTGTCTATGTATGTCTTTGTGTGTTTTTATCTGTGTGTGTGTTATATGTGTTTTTGTGTTCAAGGTGTGTGTGCATGTTCTGCTTGTGTTCTCTGTATTTCTGTGTATTTTTATGTCGGTGTGATATTTGTGAGTCTCTGTGTGTTCTCTGTGTGTCTATATCTATCTATGTGCATGTATGTGTGTTCTCCATGTGAATCTGTGTGTAAATGTGTTTCTGTGTGTGTCCTCTATGTGTTCTTGAGTCTGTGTGCATCTCTCTTGGTGTCCAGTGTGTGCCTTCTGTGTGTATGTGTATCCATGTATTCTGTGTTTGTATGTCTATGTATGTGGCTGTGGGTATGTTTTCTGAAGCTATTGAGTCTGTTTTCTCGGTTGTGTTTATCAGCTGGCCAGGAAAGAAAACACTGTTTTCTCGGTATGTGTGTATGTGTGTGTGTGTGTGTATGTGTGTGTGTGTGTGTGTGTGTGTGTCTGTGGGGGTCAGGGAAAAAGGCACTGGGCTGGGAAGTTTCTAGTTGCCTTACAATTCTCTGTTGTCAGTTAACTTTATTTTTTCACACCACCCTCTAAATATAATGACCACATTTGGGAGGGGTGCGCTGGGTCACATGGCGTCTGTCCTGTGCTGTATGTGTGTGTTCTGTGCCTCTGTGTTCTGTATGTATGTGTGTCCACGTAGGTCTGTGTGTGTTTGCATCTCTTTGTATCTGAAGAGGCGGCTGAAGCCTGGGCAGGAGTGGCGTGTCCTTTCTTGTCCAGCTGATCCAGGGGCATCTGTTGGTGACAGCTTGCCCCTACCTCTCAGAGGCGGAGCCCTAGGGCCTAGCTAGGTGGGGGCTGTTTCTGGGTGTGTTGCTACTTTTCAAAAAATTTATATTTTATTCTAATTTAATATACATGAAAGCAGAATGCATTACAATTCATATTATACATATAGGACACATTTTTTCATATCTCTGGTTGTGCACAGAGTGTATTCACACCATTCACATCTTCATACATGTATTCAGGGTAATGATGTCTATCTCATTCCACCATTTTTGTCTACCCCTTGCCCCTGCCCTTTCCCTCCCACCCCTTTTCCCTATTAGAGTTCATCTAATCATCCCATGCTCCCCCTCCAAACCCCATCATGAATCAGCCTCCTTATATTAGAGAAAACATTCAGCATTTGTTTTTTTGGGAATGGCTAACTTCACTTAGCATTATATTCTCCAACGCCATTTCCTTACCTGCAAATGCCATGTTTTATTCTCTTTTACTGCTGAGTAATATTCTATTGTGTATATATGCCACATTTTCTTTATCCATTCATCTACTGAAGGGCATCTAGGTTAGTTCTACAGTTTAGCTATTGTGAATTGTGCTGCTATAAATATTGATGTGGCTGTGTCCCTTTAGTATGCTGTTTTTTTTTTTTAAATTTTTTTATTAGTTGCTCAAAACATTACAATGATCTTGACATATCTTACATTTGATTCAAATGGGGTATAAATTCTTATTTTTCCACATGTACAGATTGCAGGATCACATTGGTTATACAGCTACGTTTATACATACAGCCATACTAGTGTGTGTTGTATTCTGCTGCTCTTCCTATTGCCCTTCCCCTCCCCTCCCCTCCCATCACCTCTCTCTACTCAAACTACTGTGACATATTTCTCTCTCTCTCTTTTTTCTCCCTCACACCATCTTATATGTAATTTTGCATAACAATGAGGGTCTCCTTCCATCTTCCGTGCAATTCCCCTTCTCTCTCCCATTCCCACACACCTCTCATCCCTATTTAATGGTAATCTTCTTCTCATGCTCTTCTTCCCTGCTCTGTTTTGAGTCGCCCTAAAAAAGACATTTGGCATTTCCTTTTTAGGGATTGGCTAGATTCACTTAGCATAGTCTTCTCTAATGCCATCCATTTCCCTGCAAATGCCATGATTTTGTTATTTTTTAGTGCTGAGTAATATTCCATTGTGTATAAATGCCATATTTTTTTTTTTATCCATTCATCTATTGAAGGGCATCTAGTTTGGTTCCATAGTTTAACTATTGTGAATTGTGCTGCTATGAACATTGATGTAGCTGTGTCCCTGTAGTATGCTCTTTTAAGGTCTTTTGGGTATAGTTCGAGAAGGGGAATAGCTGGGTCAAATGGTGGTTCCATTCCCAGCTTTCCCAGGAATCTCCATACTGCTTCCAAATTGGCTGCACCAATTTGCAGTCCCTCCAGCAATGTACAAGAGTACCCTTTTCCCCACATCCTCACCAGCACTTGTTATTGTTTGACTTCATAATGGCTGCGATTCTTACTGAGGTGAGATGGTATCTTAGAGTGGTTTTAATTTGCATTTCTCTGATTGCTAGAGATGGTGAGCATTTTTTCATGTATTTGTTGATTGATTGTATATCCTCCTCTGAGAAGTGTCTGTTCGGATCCTTGGCCCATTTGTTGATTGGGTTGTTTGTTTTCTTGTTGTTTAATTTTTTGAGTTCTTTGTATACTCTGGATATTAGGGATCTATCTGAAGTGTGAGGAGTAAAGATTTGTTCCCAGGATGTAGGCTCCCTATTTACCTCTCTTATTGTTTCTCTTGCTGAGAATAAACTTTTTAGTTCGAATACGTCCCACTTGTTGATTCTTGATTTTAACTCTTGTGCTAAGGTGTCCTATTAAGGAATTTGGAGCCCGACCTCACGAGATGGAGATTAGGGCCAACTTTTTCTTCTATCAGATGCAGAGTCTCTGGTTTGATTCCTAGCTCCTCGATCCATTTTGAGTTAACTTTTGTGCAAGGTAAGAAAAAGGGATTCAATTGCATTTTGTTGTATATGGATTTCCAGTTCTCCCAGCACCATTTGTTGAAGATGCTATCCTTTCTCCACTGCATGCTTTTAGCACCTTTGTCTAATATAAGGTAGTTGTAATTTTGTGGATTGGTCTCTGTGTCCTCTATTCTGTACCATTGGTCCACCTGCCTGTTTTGGTACCAGTACCATGCTGTTTTTGTTACTATTGCCCTGTAGTATAGTTTAAAATCTGGTATCACTATACCGCCAGTTTCACTCTTCTTGATTAGAATTGCTTTTGCTATTCTAGGTCTTTTATTTTTGCAGATGAATTTCATGATTGCTTTTTCTTTTTCTGCAAGGAATGCCGTTGGGATTTTGATTGGCATTGCATTAAACCAATAGAGTACTTTTGGTAATATGACCATTTTAATGATATTATTTCTGCCTATCCATGAACAAGGTATATCTTTCCATTGTCTAAGGTCTTCTTCTAGTTCTCTCTTTAGGGTTCTGTAGTTTTCATTGTATAAATCTTTCACCTCCATTGTTAGGTTGATTCCCAAGTATTTTATTATTTTTGAGGATATTGTGAATGGGGTGGTTGTCCTCATTTCCATTTCAGAGGATTTGTCGCTGATATACAGGAATGCCTTTGATTTATGCGTGTTGATTTTATATCCTGCCACTTTGCTGAATTCATTGACTAGCTCTGGAAGTTTCTTGGTAGAACCTTTTGGGTCTGCTACGTATAGGATCATGTTATCTGCAAATAGTGCTAATTTAAGTTCTTCTTTCCCTATCTTTATGCCTTTAATTTCTTTCATCTGTCTAATTGCTCTGGCCAGTGTTTCAAGAAGTATGTTGAATAGAAGTGATGAGAGAGGGTATCCCTGTCTTGTTCCAGATTTTAGAAGGAATCCCTTCAATTTTTCTCCATTTAGAATGATGCTAGCCTGAGGCTTATCATAGATAGCTTTTACAATGTTGAGGTATGTTCCTGTTATCTCTAGTTTTTCTAGTGTTTTGAACATAAAGGGATGCTGTATTTTGTCAAATGCTTTTTCTGCATCTATGGAGATGGTCATATGGTTCTTATCTTTAAGTCTATTGATGTGGTGGATAACATTTATTGATTTCCGTATATTGAACTAGCCTTGCATCCCAGGGATGAATCCTACTTGATCATATGCACGATCTTTTTCATATGTTTTTGTATCTGATTAGCCAGAATTTTATTGAGGATTTTTGCATTTATGTTCATTAGAGATATTGGTCTGTAGTTTTCTTTCTTTGAAGTGTCTTTGTCTGGTTTAGGAATCAGGGTGATGTTGGCCTCGTAGAATGAAATTGGAAGTGCTCTCTCATTTTCTATTTCCTGAAATAGCTTGAAAAGTATTGGTATTAGTTCTTCTCTAAAGGTTTTGTAAAACTCTGCTGTATACCCATCCAGTCCTGGGCTTTTCTTGGTTTGTAGTCTTTTGATGGCTTCTTCTATTTCCTCAATTGATATTGGTCTGTTTAAGTTATGTATATCCTCCTGACTCAATTTGGGCAGATCATATGACTTAAGAAATTTATAGATGCCTTCACTATCTTCTATTTTATTGGAGTATAATGTTTCAAAATAATTTCTAATTATCTTTTGTATTTCTGTAGTGTCTGTTGTGATATTGCCTTTTTCATCCTGTATGCTAGTAATTTGAGTTCTCTATCTTCTTTTCTTTGTTAGCATGGCTAAGGGTCTGTCGATCTTATTTATTTTTTCAAAGAACCAACTTCTAGTTTTGTCAATTTTTTCAATTGTTTCAATTTCATTGATTTCAGCTCTGATTTTTATTATTTATTGCCTTCTACTACTTTTGCTGTTGTTTTGCTGGTCTTTTTCTAGGGTTTTGAGATGAAGTGTGAGATCATTTATTTGTTGTTTTTTTCTTTCTTTTTTTTTTTTTGAGGAATGAACTCCAAGAAATGAATTTTCCTCTTAGAACTGCTTTCATTGTGTCTCATAGATTCCTATATGTTGTGTCTGTGTTTTCATTTATCTCTAAGAATTTTTAAATTTCCTCCTTGATGTCTTCTATAACCCATTGATCATTCAGTAACATATTGTTCATTCTCCAAGTGATATAGGATTTTTCCTTCCTTCTTTTATCGTTGATTTCCAGTTTCATTCCATTATAATCAGATAAGATGCATGGTATTATCTCTACTCCTTTATAATTTCTAAGAGTTGCCCTGTGACATAATATATGGTCAGTTTTTGAGAAGGATCCATGTGTTGCTGAGAAAAAAGTGTAACCGCTTGATGTTGGGTGGTATAGTCTATATATGTCAATTAAGTCTAAGTTATTAATTGTATTATTGAGTTCTATAGTTTCTTTATTCAACTTTTGTTTGGAAGATCTGTCCAGTGGTGAGAGAGGTGTGTTGAAGTCACCCATAATTATTGTATTGTGGTCTATTTGACTCTTGAACTTGAGAAGAGTTTGTTTGATGAACATAGTTACACCATTGTTTGGGGCATATATATTAACGATTGTTATGTCTTGTTGGTGTATGATTCCCTTGAGCAGTATATAGTGTACTTCTTTATCCCTTTTGATTAACTTTGGCTTGAAGTCTATTTTATTTGATATGAGTATGGACACTCCTGCTTGCTTCCGCGGTCCATATGAGTGATATGATTTTCCCCAACCTTTCACCTTCAGTATATGTATGTCTTTTCCTATCAGATGAGTCTCCTGTAGGTAGCATATTGTTGGATCTTTTTTTTTGATCCATTCTTCTAGCCTATGTCTCTTGATTGGTGAGTTTAAGCCATTAACATTTAGGTTTACTATTGAGATGTGGTTTGTATTTCCAGCCATATTTGTTTATTTTTGTTTCTTAACATGATTAGATTTTCCTTTACTGTATTACCTCCCACTGTTTGTTTTCATTGTTATTTTTCATTTCCTCTTCATGTAGTTTTGCCAAGGATGTTTTGAAGCACTGTTTTTCTAGCTTCAAATTCTTTTAACTTTTGTTTATCGTGGAAGGTTTTAATTTCATCTTCAAACCTGAAGCTTAATTTCGCTGGATACATGATTCTTGGTTGCAACGCATTTTCTTTTAGCATTTGAAATATATTGTTCCAAGATCTTCTAGCTTTCAGAGTCTATTTTGAGAGATCAGCCATTAACCTGATTGGTTTACCCCTACATGTAATCTGCTTCCTCTCTCTTATGGCTTTTAAAATTCTCTCCTTATTCTGTATGTTGAGCATCTTCATTATAATGTGTCTTGGTGTGGATCTCTTATGATTTTGCACATTTGGCATCCTGTAGGCTTCTAGGATTTGGGATTATGTTTCATTCTTCAAGTCTGGGAAGTTTTCTAGTATTATTTCGTTGAACAGATTGCTCATTCCTTTTGTTTGGACCTCTATACCTTCCTGTATCCCAATAACTCTTAAGTTTGGTCTCTTTATGTTATCCCACATTTCTTGGATGTTCTGCTCATGGTTTCTTAGCAGACTTGCTGATCTGTCTTTGTTCTTTTCAAGTTGAAATACTTTGTCTTCATTGTCTGATGTTCTATCATCTAAGTGATCTACTCTGGTGGTAATACTCTCATTTGAATTTTTAATTTGGTTTATTATTTCCTTCATTTGCAGGATTTCTGTTTTTTTTTTATATCCTCTATCTCCCTGTAGAGTTGATCTTTTTCTTCTTGGATTTGTTTATGTAATTCATATTCAAAGTGATCTTTCATTGTCTGATTTTGCTGTCTAATGTCTTCCTTGAGACTCCAGATCATCTGAAGCATGTATATCCTGAAGTCTTTATCTGACATTCCATCTGTTGCAGATATTACCTCTTCTAATGTTGAATTGACCTTTATTGTTTGTGGTCCTTTCTTTCCTTGTCTTTTCATACTGCTCATGTTTCTTTTCAGCTTTGTGAAACTGTTGTGTTATTGATTCCTCCCCCCCCATATATTTATATTGCTCTTGTATAGTTCCAAAATCTCTCTTTTGTGGAGAAAGACAATGTTAACAGCTCCCAATATCAATAGTATATCATCTAAGCACAAGTTTTCATTATTAATACATTCATAGCTAGACTGTATGTCTACAGATGTTGGCTTCAATTATAATTTAAAAATATAGTCATTAGTTTCATTAAAGGCATACCACTTCTGGTAGCATGAAGAAAACTGAATTTCAGGTGTGGGATGTTATGTTTAGGTGGAAAGGAGTGAGGATATGGGGTTAATCTAACTTAGAAACTTTGAAAAGCTCTAACCAATAGACGGGTAATTTATGGAAGAATGTATAGATGCAAACTCCTATCTGTATTTAGAAGACTACCCTACTTATAAATAGTAAAATTTAGGGAGTTGAAAGTGGGATAGAGGGAGTACGAAGGAAAAAATAACAAGGAAATAAAGAGAAAAAATAGAGAGAGAGAAAGAAAATAAGAGAAAAAAGAAAAAAATAGAAAAGAAAAAAAAGTCTCTCAGAACTCTATTTTCTTTTCTTCCAGTAGGTGGAGTTGTCTATTCCTAGCTTGAATCTCTGCGTTCAGGGTGGTGGAGGTAGCCAGTGTGAGAGGACTTGAGTTTCCACCTGTGGCCTCTCTATTCTTATTCTCTGAGATGTTAACCATGTGCCTGATCTACCGCAGAACCGCACTAATAGCCACACCCACCTGTTGATGGGTATTAAGGGTTGGTGGGATTTTCCAAGATGAGTTCCATCTGTTTTTCTCATAAGGTGTTTGATGAGGTGAGGGGTGTTGGGGAGACCTTATGTTTTTTCAGAGCTCCATCTGGTGACCTGCAAGCCAAGCCTCTGTGTTCTGTGCCTCCTCTAGATTGCACCTCAGTGCCCCATGCCAGCCCCTCCTCCAGGTCTGCCATGGGCCAGCTGCGGCTGGGCCCCTCCTCCGGGTCTGCCTGGCGGGTGGCTTGGCCCCTGCCGCCTCTGGGTGAGGTCGTTCGCCTACCACGTGCACTGGCGGGGGTGGGAGGCTGGCTGGCTGGGCCCCTCCCGCCTCCAGTATGCTGTTTTTAAGTCCTTTGGGTATAGACCGAAGAGTGGGATAGCTGAGTCAAATGTTGGTTCTATTACCAGTTTTCCAAGAATTCACTATACTGCTTTCCATATTGGCTGCACCAATGTATGAGTGTGCCTTTCCCCCTACATCCTTGCCAACATTTATTGTTGCTTGTTTTCTTGATATTCTGACTGGAGTGAGATGAAATCTTGCAGTAGTTTTGATTTGCATTTCTCTAATTGCTCAAGATGTTGAACATTTTTTCATATATTTCTTGACTGATTGTATATTATCTTCTGAGAAGTGTTTGTTCAGTTACTTGGCCTATTTATTGATTGGGTCATTTGTTTTTTTGGTGTTTAGCTTTTTGAGTTCTTTATATACCCTAGAGATTAGTGCTCTTTCTGATGTGTGACTGGTAAAAATTTGCTCCCAGGATGTAGGCTCTCAATTCACCACACTGATTGTTTCTTTTGCTGAGAAGAAGCTTTTTAGTTTTTAATTCATACCATTTATTGATTCTTGATTTTAATTCTTGTGCTAAAGGAATCTTATTAAAGACGCTGGGGCCTAATCTGACATGATGGAGATTTGGGCCTACTTTTTCTTCTATTAGACAGGTCTCTGTTTAATTCCTAAGTTCTTGATTCACTTTGAGTTGAGTTTTGTGCATGGTGAGAGATAGGGGTTTAATTTCATTTTGTTGCTTATGGATTTCCAGTTTTCCCAGCACCAATTGTTGAAGAGGCTATCTTTTCTCCAATGTATGTTTTGGGATCCTTTGTCTAATATAAGATCACTGTAATTATGTGGGTTAGTCTCTGTGTCCTCTATTCTGTACCATTGGTCTACAGTCTATTTGGTGCCAATACCATGCTGTTTTTGTTACTGTTGCTCTGTAGTATAGTTTAAGGTCTGGTATAGTGATGCTACCTGCTTCCCTCTTCCTGTTAATGATTTCTTTAGCTATTTTGTGTCTCTTAATTTTCCAGATGAATTTCATGTCTGTTTTTCTATTTCTATGAGGAATGTCATTGGTATTTTGATTGGAATTGCATACAATCTGTATAGTGCTTGTGATAGTGTGACCATTTTTGACAATATTAATTCAAGAGCAAGGTATATCTTTTTATCTTCTAAGGTCTTCTTTGATTTCTTTCTTTAGCGTTCTGTAGTTTTCATTGTAGAGGTCTTTCACCTCTTTCGTTAGGTTGGTTCCCAACTATTTTATTTTATTGAGGCTTTTGTAAATAAGGTAGTTTTCCTTATTTCCCTTTCTGAGGATTTGTCACTGATATACAGAAATGCCTTTGATTTATGGATGTTGATTTTATATCCTGATATTTTGCTGAATTTATTTACTAGTTCTAAAAGTTTTCTGGTGGAATTTTTTTGGGTCTTCAAGGTATAGAACCATATTGTCAGCAAATAGTGTAATTTGAGTTCTTTTCCTACATGTATTCGTTTAATTTCTTTTGTATAATTGCTCTAGGGAGAGTTTCAATAACTATGTTAAATAGAAGTGGTGAAAGAGGGCATGCCTGTTTTGTTCCAGTTTTTAGAGGGAATGCTTTCAATTTTTCAATTTAGAATGATGTTGGCCTGGGGCTTAGCATAGATAGTTTTTACAATGTTGAGATATATTCTTGTTATCCCTAGTTTTATTAGTATTTTGAACATGAAGGCTGCTGTATTTTGTTGAATGCCTTTTCTTCATGTATTGAGATGATCATGTGATTCTTATCTTTAAGTCTATTGATGTGATGAATTACATTTATGATTTCCATATGTTGAACCAATCTTGCATCCCTGGGATCATGGTGCATGATCTTTCTTATATGTTTTTGTATTTGATTTGCTAGAATTTTATTGAGATTTTTTTTGCATGTATTGTATGTTTATTAGAGATATTGGTCTGAAGTTTTTTTTCTTTAGTGTGTCTTTGCCTGGTTTTGGAATCAGGGTGATATTGGCCTCATAGAATGAATTTGGAAGTACTCCTTCTTTTTTCTATTTCCTGAAATAAATTGAAGAGTATTGGTATTATTTCTTCTTTAAAGGTCTTGTAGAACTTGGCTGTGTATCTGTTCTGTCCTGGGCTTTCCTTGGTTGGTAGTCTTCTGGTGGCTTCTTCTATCTCATCACTTGAAATTGATCTGTTTAAATTGTGAATATCATCCTGACTCAATTTTGGCAAATCATATGACTCAAGAAATTTGTCAATTCTTTGATATTTTCTATTTTATTGAAGTATAAGTTTTTAAAATAATTTTTAATTATCTTCTGTATTTCTGTAATATCTGTTGTGATATTTACTTTTTCATCATATTTGTTAGTAATTTGAGTTTTCTCTCTCCTTCTCTTTGATAGCGTGGCTAAGGGTTTGTCAATTTTATTTATTTATTTCAAATAAATAAATAAAATCTTTGTTTTGTTAATTTTTTACAATTGTTTCTTTTGTTTCAATTTCATCTCTGATTTTAATTATTTCCTGTCTTCTACTGATTTTGGTGTTGACTTGTTCTTGTTTTTCTAGGGCTTTGAGATGTAGTGTTAGGTCATTTATTTCTTGATTTTTTCTTCTTTTAAGGAATGAACTCCATGCAATGAGCTTTCCTCTTAGTACTGCCTTCCTAGTGTCTCAGAGATTTCTATATGTTTTAATCAGTGTTCTCATTCACCTCTAAGAATTTTTTAATCTCCTTGATATCTTTTGCAACATATTGTACATTCAGTAGCATATAATTTAGTCTCCAGGTGTTGGAGTAGTTTTTATTTTTTATTTTGTCATTGATTTCTAATTTCGTTTCATTAGGATCTGATAAAATTCAGGGTAGTATTTCTACTGTTTTGTATTTGCTAAGAGTTTCTTGGTGACATAATACATTGTCTATTTTAGGGAAGGATCCATGTACTTCTGAGAAGAAAGTGTATTCACTTGTTGAAGAATGAAATATTGTATATATGTCAGTTAAGTCTGAGTTATTGATTCTATTATTGAGTTCTATAGGTTTTTTTTTTTTTGTTTGTTCAGCTTTTGTTTGGAAGATCTATCTAGTGGTGAAAGAGGTGTGCTAAATTCACCCAAAATTATTGTGTTCTGGTCAGTTTGACTCTTAAACTTGAGAAAAAAAATTGTTTGATGAACATAGATGCTCCATTTTGGGGGGCATATATATTTGTAATTGTTATGTCTTGTTGAGGTATGTTTCCCTTTATAGTATGAAAGGTCCTCTTTATCCCTTTTGATTAATTTTGGCTTGAAATCTACTTTATTATAAATAAAATTATGTATTTTAGGATGGAAACCCCTATTTGCTTCCACAATCCAGGTGAGTGGTATGATTTTTTCCCAACCTTTCACCTTCAGTCTGTGGATATCTTTTCCTATGAGATGAGTCTCTTGGAGGCAACATATTGTTGGGGCTATTTTTTTTATCCAATCTTCCAGTCTGTGTCTTTTGATTGGTGAGTTTAGGCTATTAACATTCAGGGTTATTATGGAGACATGATTTGTATCCCCAGCCATTTTTGTTTATTTTTGTTATTTAACTTGTCTTCGTTTCTCCTTTGATTAGTTTTTTCTTTTATGTAATACCTTCCTCTGCTGATTTTCATTTCTTCTTCATGAAATATTTTGCCAAGGATGTTCTGTAGTGAATGTTTTCTAGCTGTAAATTTTTTAACTTTTGTTTATCATGGGAGGTTTATTTCATCATCAAATCTAAAGCTTAATTTTACTGGATACAAGATGCTTGATTGGCATTCATTATCTTTCAGAGCTTGATATATGTTGTTCCAGGATTTTCTAGCTTTCAGGGTCTGCTTTGAAAAATCTGCACATAACCTAATTGGTTTCCCCTAGATGTAATCTGATTCCTTTCTCTTGTGGCTTTTAATATTCTCTCCTTATTCTGTATGTTAGACATTTTCATTATAACCTGCCTTGGTGTGGATCTGTTGTGGTTTTTACATTTGGTGTCCTGTAAATGTCTTGAATTTGGTTTTACAACTCATTCTTCATGTTTGGAAAATTTTCTGATACTATTTCATTGAATAGATTGTTCATTCCTTTTGTTTGAAACTTTATGTCTTCCTCTATCCCAATAAATCTTAAATTTGATCTTTTTTTCTTGAATATTCTGCTCATGGTTTCTTACCATTTTCACTAGGTTGTAAACATTCTTTTCAAGATTATATATTTTGTCTTCATTGTCTGAGGTCCTTCCTCCAAGTGGTCTAATCTGTTGGTGATGCTTTCTATTGAACTTTTAATTTGGTTTATTGTTTCTTTCATTTCGAAGATTTCTATTTAGTTTTTTTAAGAACCTCTATCTCCCTATTAAAGTAATCTTTTGCTTCCTGTATTTGTTTATGTAGCTTTTTGTCAAAATGATATTTTGCTGCCTGTATTTGCTCTCTTATATCATCCTTTAATTAACAGAATATTTTAATTATGTACATTCTGAACTCCTTCTCTGCTGTGCTGGCCATGGATTCTAATAATGTGGTAATCTTGATTTGTTTGGGGTACTTTCCTCCCACGTCTTTTTTTTGTTCTTTTTTTTTTATTGGTTGTTCAAAACATTACAAAGCTCTTGACATATCATATTTCATACATTAGATTCAAGTAGGTTATGAACTCCCATTTTTACCCCAAATACAGATTGCAGAATCACATCGGTTACACATCCACATTTTTACATAATGCCATATTAGTGACTGTTGTATTCTGCTACCTTTCCTATCCTCTACTATCCCCCCTCCCCTCCCCTCCCATCTTCTCTCTCTACCCCATCTGCTGTAATTTAATTCTCTCCCTTGTTTTTTTTTCCCCTTTCCCCTCACAACCTCTTATAGGGAAATTGCATGGAAATGGAAGGAGAACCTCCCACGTCTTTTCATGTTTCTTGTGTGTCTTCCCTTCTAGCACTGTGGATCTGAGGAGTTGCCATTTTTACCATGTATGCTTATAGTGCCCCTGTAGGGATCCTCTCCTTTGAGGGGAAAGACAATGTTAACAGATCTCAATATAAACAATATACTATCTTAAAAACAATTAGTTGCTATTCAGTCATTTACAGTTTGGTCACAATGTATAGAAATAGTGAATTCAATTATTATCTATAATATGATCAGTAGGTTTGTAAAAGAGTTTACAATTTCTGACAGTGGACAAAGAACTGGGGCTGAGATGTAGGATGATATGCTGAGGAGGGAGGAGGTGAGAATATAGAATTATTACATCTTAGGAAGTGTGGAAGAGAAATCTAAAGAAGATGATTAATAGCAGGAGAATAGAGAGAAAATAATTTGGGGTAGATAAGTAAGTGGAAGGACAGTAAAGTTTATAAAAAAACACCCATATATATTAAGAAAAATTAAAAAAATTAAAATAGTAAAAATTGGAGAAAAAAGTATATCTAACCCAACTGTAATATACTATTTAGATGTCCCAGTCTTCAAAATCCTAATTCATGCAAATACTTGGTTTCACATGTTGGGGATGTGAGGGCTGGAGAATAGGGAAGGAGAAGGAAAAAATAAAATCTTGAAGGAAGAAAGAAGGATTATTTGGGTTGGAAATCAGTCTCTTTCATGTTTCCATTCTCATCCAATAGGTGGGGTCATCTGTTGTTAGCTGGTATCTCTGTTCTCAGGATAGTGAAGGTAACCAGGGTGTCACTATGCTGGGTTAGCGGCTGCTGGGGAGAGGGGGGGCGGATAGAAACTGGGTACCTGGCCAGCCAGAGTTCCAAACTGGGAGTTGTCCCAACCAAAGATGGTAATGAAGGTGACCCAAGATGGAGGTGGCTGCTTTCAGTTATTGGGTGTCTGGTTGGGTGGGGGGAGCCAGATGGAGCCAGGTGGAGCTCTGCATGGACATGGTGGCCGTGATTCCTGCACAGGAACAGAAATATTGCTTGCAGAAAACAGTATTCTCACTACTTGAGTCCCAGGTCATAGAGTGGTACAGAATGCTGCCCCCCTTTGGCCCGCCATCTTGGATCACCATGCTGCCACTTTTCTTAACACGAAGAAAAATACAACATGTTGTGGCCCAATTGGCCTTTTCCTTAATGATTTTCCTGTTATAAAGAATAGGAAGCTGGATCCTATCTGTCGGGCTGTTTGTGGTGTCCTTTCATGACAATGCTTCTCAAAAGGTTCACTCTCTGGGTTCTTCTAGGTAGACTCTTCCCATCTGCCTGTTTTGGGTCACAGCTCCCACTCTGTCTGGTCCACCAATGCGTTTCCATCTGCCTTCTGTGTTTTAGAAATTGACTAGAATCTTGTGCTAGCTTGCTGACCACTTGTTTTCAATTCTTTTTGTGACAACTTGTTTATTCCCTTTCAAATTCATTTGGTGGCTCAGGAGGGAAGAAGGATAGGGGTGTGGCAGATAAACCTCAGATAGAGTGGTCTCCTTTGAGAAGGCAAATGCATGGAGAGAGAGAGCCTGTCAGTCATTTACATTCTACAAAGAGGGAGGCCTTGGCAGGATCTGGGGTGCCTCATGTGGCCCAGTGTCCCCAGATGGGAAGATAGAGTCCAAGATGATGCGGGTTCTATGGGTAGAAAGGGGCTATTGTTTCATTCTTTTAGGTTCATTTTTATTTCCTTTTAAAATAAAATAATTGGCAGTGATGGCCTCCAACAGCAATATTTCCTTTCTCTCTTGGAGGGCTAAACATATGGCTTCCCCTCATCCAAAGGAGACTTTCCCATGGATCCAGCATGTCAAAGTCACCACAGGGCAGGTAAAACAACACCATATGCCTCATGCAACCTGGAATGTGTTCACCTGAGATGAGATGCCATCCTGAAGCCAGAGCCCAGGAAACTTGCTTTCCCCACAGCTGGGGCCCTCCTGCCATGGCCAGGTGGGGTGAATGTCCTCCAGGTTGTGTTGGATCCTCATGTTTTCCATGGGCTGGGTGGAAGTGAAGTATGACACCCAGCAAAGTGACAATCAGCTCCTGTCTCCCTGGCTCAGCCTCCTTTCCTTCTCAGTCCCTCCATCTTCATTTGATGTTAAGAGGATACTCTGGACAAGCATTTCTGTCTCCATCTGACCCGAAGCTGAACATCATGCATGGTGGTGCCTCTTCACCTCACCCCACTAGGTCTAAGCGTTCAAATATTTTTCTTCATCCTAGCCACATGGGGCTGTCAATCTTGGTCCCCAGAGACCATGGGCCTAGAGATTATGTCACTGCTTTTTCTGCTCTGCCCCATTGTGTGACATAACTGATTATGCCTCTTGCAGAGCAGACCAGGGTTACACTCCAGAGAGCACTGATTTTATCTTAATTCATTATGTGCTAGTCAGTGGGGACAGGGGGAGCAGTAGCTCCAGAGCTGGTCCACTCCTGCAAGGACTGGTAAAACTGTTCTTGTTACTGCACAAAAGCTTTCTGGTTCCCAAGCCCATGATGATCTCTATTTGCATGGGAGGCTAGGGGTGCTCAGTTTGGTCTGGAAGGTTGCTGTTTCTCCCTCCCTTTATGTGAGGAAGCCCTGTATGTGTCAAACATTGGTTCTGCTAAGCCTCTTACACAAACTACTCTTCTATTTCTTCCCCCATGTTGGCTCAGGTCCTTGAAGATCTGACAACTTGTTCTTGGAGCCTGAACACTTCAGACACTATTCAATTCCTTTCCAGATCTGATGAGCAAGTAACAGGAGAAGAGATAAAACTAGGTCCCTGAGCTCTTTTTCACTTGGCAGCTGGGGCCAAACTGAAAGCCTCTGAAGGGCAGCAGATCATGGGGCAGACGCCTCTCATTCTTAATCAGATGGCTGCGGATGGATACCCTGTCTTCCAAGGATGCTGTTGATAATTAATCACAATAATGGGAGCCATGGCACTACCAGATGAAAGGAAGACAACTTCACCCTGCAGACTGGGGATCCCTGGCCATGCTGTGCATGTGGGACTTCAGCTTTGTTTTTTCACCAAGTGTCCTGAGCTTCAGCTTGTCCCCAGAGTCACCTATCTCTCTTCCAAAATGAGTTTCTTGGTCTGTTTTCTGTTGCTATAACAAAATACATGACACTGGATCATTTATTAAAGAAAAGAGGTTTATTTTGGCTCATGGTTATGAAAAGTTCAAGATCAGGTAACTGCATCTGGCGAGGGCTCCATTTTATGGCAGAAAAACAGAAGGGGAAGCAGATGAGTACAGAAGCAGAGCAAGGGAAGGTCAAACTTGATTTATAACAACCTGCCCTTTAAATAACTGATCCAGGCCCTCAAAAGCTAGAAATCACCCATCAAAGAAAGGTATAAACTATTCATGAGCACTCAGGTTCCACATTCCAAATGCCTAACCCCAGGGCCCACCTCTCAACACTGCCACATTGAGGACTAAACCCAAATGTGAGTGTTGGTGGGGACAGACCGAATTCACACCATTGCAATGAGCTGCCTTTTCTTGACCTCAGAAGGCCTTGCCACCTGACTTCTGGTCCTGCTGGGGTGGTGCAGGCTACAGGTGAGTGATGATGTGGCACATGGTACTGTTGTCTCCAGGGCCACTGTGGGAATGTGTGCTTGTCAGGGCTGGGTAGGTTGTGGTGTTTTACAAGTCCCCTCAGTGTTTATCTAGGTTTGCTCCCTCTGCTCTGAGGACCCAAGAAACCCCCTAGTCTTGGGGGCTGCCAGGAGACCCTCCTCTGCTCTCCCTTGTGCAGTTGCTGGAGGATCCCCTGAAGCTGCTGTCTATGAAGGTGATTGTCTCCTATGTATCTCCTATTTTATGATGCAACTTATAAAACCCCCAGCCCAGAGCTGTCTCATGGCTCAGGTGCTGGGCTTGCTTCCCCGAAATATCCCCAATCTGGCTTTTTAGTTTTTAATCTCACTTCCTTTGTTCCTCTTCTGTCTTTTCCCCTCCTTTGTACAGTGGGAACCTCTAGTTGCACAGTGGGTGGTGCAAAGAAAAGCTCAGTGAGTGGGGTCAAGAGTGCTCAACTGTCCTCTCATCTTCCCACTCTCGCTACACATAGACTACAGTCACCCTCTGGCTTCTTCCTGGGGGCAGTGGAATCCTCCAAGGGCTGCTGGTCAGCCTGAGCTCCAGGCAGGGCAGGCAGGAAGGGGAAAGCAGGAGGAACTGGCCTGGGGAATGCATGTAGCTGGAGGATGACCAGCTTTAGCAGCAGCTCAGTACAGTGTTTGGTGACTGGGGCAGGGAGATGGGGCTCCTTTCCAGTGGGCAGTGCCTCTAGCAATTTTTGATGCTACATGTTGAGGTCATAGGTGTTAGAATCTGGGGTGAGGACTCACTGAAATGCTGAACATTTGCTCTACCTTGAGAAGTCCTGGCCAGATTGCATACCTAGCTATCTACCGCCACAATGAGTCCTGCTATAGTTTGGATTTTTTTTTTTCTGGTTATTTTTAGTTATACATGATAGTAGAATCTGTTTTGATATAATTATGCAAGCAAGGACCTTATTGTAATTAGGACCCCATTCTTGTGGATGTATATGATGTTGGGAATTACTGTGATGTTTTCATGTGGGTACATAGGAAAATTATACCAGATTCATTCCCCTGTCTTCCTTTTGCTGTCCCCCTCTCCCTTCCCTCTAATAGAACTTTGTCTAATTTATAGAACTCCTACTCCCACCCCACTCACCACTGTGTGTTAGTTTCCACATATCAGTGAAAGCATTCAACCTTTTTTTTTTATTTCACTTAGCACGATAGTCTCCAAGTTCACACATTTACTGGCAAATGTCATAATCTCATTCTTCTTAATGGCTGAGTAATGATCCATTAAATATATATATTAATGGATCATTACTCAGCCATTAAGCGATATATATATATATATATATATATATATATATATATATATATATATCACATTTTCTTTATCTATTCTTCTGTTGAAGGGCACCTAAGTAGGCTTTATAGCTTAGCTATTGTGAATTGTGCTGCTGTAAACATTGATACGGCTGTGCTACTGCTGTATGCTGAATTTAAATCCTTGGCTATATAATAAGTAGTGATATAGCTGGATCAAATGGTGGTTCCATTCTAAGTTTTCTGAGGAATCTCTATACTTCTTTCCAGAGTGGTTGCACCAATTTTCAGTTGCACCAAAAATTTATGAGTGTACCCTTTCCTCAAAACCCTTGCCAACGTTTATTAGTTACTTCAATTCTTGATAGTTGTCATTCTGACTGGAGTAAAGTGAAATCTCAGTTTAGTTTTAATTTGCATTTTTTTAATTGCTAGATGTTGAACATTTTTTTTCATGTATTTGTTGATCATTTGTATTTCTTCTTTTGAGAAGTGTCTGTTTGGTTCCTTTGTCCATTTATTGATTAATTTTTTGTTTTCTTGGTATTAAGTTTTTGGGTTTTTTTTTTTTTTTGCATATCCTGGAAATTAACACCCTGTCTGAGGTGCAGGTGGCAAAGATTTTCTCCCATTCTGTAGGCTCCTTCTTCATGCTCTTGTTTCCTTTTGCTGTGAGGAAGCTTTTTAGTTTGATGCCATCCCATTTATTGATTTTTGATTTCACTTCTTGCCCTTTAGGCATCTTGTTAAGAAGTCAATTCCTCAGTGGAAATGTTGGAGTGTTGGGCCTACATTTTCTTCTAGTAAGCGGATATTTTTTCGTCTAATTCCTAGGTCTTTCTTTCTGGTCATGTTTTTATGATGTTATTGAGGGGGATTTTTCTTAAGAGAGTTCTCTGAGCTCCTTCTGTATACAAATTATAGTTTGGATCTTGAATGCTCCCAAAAGGCCCATGTGTTGAAGGTTTGGGCCCTACCTGTGGTGGCTATGGGGAGGTGGTGCTGTTTGGAGCAGGGGGCAAAGTGGGTGGAAGTTACTTCACTGGGGATGTGTTTGGAAGGAGATATTAGGATCTGGATCCTTCTTCTTTGCTTCCTGGCCACCAGGAAGTGAGCAGCCTCCTTGGCCATGTACTCTCACCATGGTGTACTGTACCACCACAGGCCCAAAGCAACAGGGCCAAGTGACCATGAACTGAAACCAGGAGCCAAAACCCTTTATCATTTTAAGTTGATTTTTTCAAACAATTTCTCAAAGTAACACATGTCCTTAAAACAACACTTCTTACCTGATGCACAAACCAGGAGCCTGTTCCTATTACTTGAAATGGGGAAAATTATAATGAATTACTTGTTGATTGAAAACTTCTAAACAAATTCTTAAAATATATCTAAAATTTTAAAAAAGCCTGTTTATAATTGATAACCTTAAATAATCCCCCCAAGGATAACTGGAACACAAGATAACAGTTCCTATAAGGGATAATCTATGATGATAGAATGTCACTTTCTTAGCACATTCTGTCTTGATCACCAGATGACCTAACTTCAATTTGACTATGTTGCAGGGGTAACCACACCCCCCTGGGAGCCAGACCATCCAGAACAAATTGTCATGGCTGCAGATACCATTGTGTAAAAAACAGCTGCCAAACTAAGTGGCTTAGGACGACTGCTCTGTTATGCTCATGGCTTCTGTGAGTCATGGTTTGGGGAAGGGCATGGAGGGCTGGCTGGAGTTTGCTTCATGATGTTGGAGCCTCAGCTGGGAGACCTCAAGTTTGGAGCTGGAGTCTTCATATGTCTGGGCACTGGGCAGGACAACTCAAGGGCTGGGCTCATTGGGCATCCACCAGAACACCTCCATTGGATTCAGCATGTGGCTCAAAAGTGAGTGTTCCTATAAATAAGACAGAAGCTGCATCTCCTTTTAAGACCAAGTTTGGAAGTCACATAGCATCACTCTATCCACTGGTTGAGGCAGTCAGGGCCACATTGTGGAATGGCTTGTGAGATGGAGAAGATACATACCCATAAACCCCACACATGGTTCAGATATTCTACCATTTTCCCACCATTTTTTTTTAAATCTTGCGAATTGAATATTAGGGATATAACAATAAAAATTTTCCAAGTAAATTTCAGCTAAGACTCACTAGGATGACTATCAAAAAGATGGATAAAACAAGTGATGATGAGAATAAGGAGAAATTATTATTGTTATACCTTGCTGATGGGAATGAAAAATGGTGTAGGCACTTGGAAAACAACTTGATGATCCTTCAAAACATTAAACAGAGTTACCAGATAATTCAGCAATTCTACTCCTAAGTGACAATGTATGTTCACACAAAAAATTGTACATGAGTTTTCACGGCACCCTTATTCATATATCCAAAAGGCAGAGATGATAGAAATATTCATTCTCTGATAAATGGTTAAGCAAAATGTGGTCTATCCTCATAGTGAAATATTATTCAGCCAAAAAAGGGAATGAAGTACTACTGATTTATGCTACAACATGGATGAATCTTGACAACTTTATGCTAAGTGAAATAAGCCAGAAATTCAAAAGCTACATACTGTATGATATTTTTAGTATGCAAATCACAGATACAGAAAATAGATTACTGGTTGTCAGGAGCTAGGGAGGGGAGAATGGAGAGTGACTGCTAATGGGTATGGAATTTCTTTATGGAGGTGATAAAAATATTCTAGAATTAGATAGTTGTACAACTTTGTGAATATGCTAAAATTCACTGAGTTGTACACTTTAAAATGAATTTCATAGTGTATGAATTATATCTCAATAAAAATTGTTTCAGAAAAAATATTTTTAAAAGTCAGCTTAGTGATATATCTTCTATGAATTCTGGATATTAAATATATCCCTGTTGAGATTTTTTTTAGGGTGCAGCTGCGAATAAAGGGGTAGAGATACCCTGCTGCAACCCATACAGGGCTTTCTGTAGGAGGAGGAGTTGAAGTTGTGATTTATGCTGGTGGCCTAAGTAGACCTTCTACTCCAAACCCAGTGTGAATCTTGGAATCAGTTTGCTCAGCCAAGCCTGGTGGGTGTGGTGAGGAGAGAATGAGATGAACATGAAGCAGATGTGAAAGCTCAGGGTTATGCAAGGATTAGAATTTGAAGGCATAGTGTCTCTGCCTATTAGTGAAATGGACTTAACAAATGCCCAGCCCTGAGTGGTGGATGCTGTGGGAGGAACATGCATTGGCCAGAATCCTGGGATTTGGCATCATTGAGACCCAGATATTATCAGGCAGGTAGGAACAACACCATTCTATCTGGCCACAGCTGCTATCCCCTGAGAAGGAGAGTTGGCAAGTTCTAAGCAGCATGTCAGCATCCTGGAGAGTGGCCTGAAGTTAGGACAGAGTTTCTCCCCAAAGGGGGGATGGGGTTATTGGGGAAAGGGAAGCAGGATGGAGCGTGGGGATGGAGTGGCTGCCACAGTTGTGGAGGAGGTGGGTGAGAAGGAGTGGAGGACAAATTTGGGAGGCTTGCTCTATGTTATCTGTAACATTGTGGTTCCCAATGAACAAATTTCCTGGTGTAGATGGCCTGTCTAGTCCCCTGCCCTGTGACTTGTAATAAGTGTGGAGAGTGACACTAGTACAGGACCAGCTTAGGCTTTGAGGAGGCTTGGCACTTCTGATTTTGTGCTAGGAGGGCCTGAGCTGCCTTGTATGGTGTTAACTCTTAGACTAGTGAGACAATAAGGTGTAGCTGTCCCAGCTTTTTGGCTGAGCCTGGCCCTCAGATGACTTCTGAGCTAATTGCAGTGAGTGACCACTGGCCAGAAGAGCCCCCCCAGGGGAGCCCAGCTTAGTTTGCAGAGTCATAGCAATTAAGGCAGCCATTGTTCTAAGTCACTGAGTATTGGGGTAGCTGGAACTCTTTGTTCTTGGTCTATCCTTTGACTCCTGACTGGTGGGAAGAGGTTACTGATCTTTGACTCTCAACAGGTGGGTACAGATTGCCACTTTTTCTGTATAACAATGTTCTTGACACTGGGAAGGATTGATGTCATGGATAGAGAATTAGTCAGTGATGCCAGTGCGGAGAGGCTGGGTAGAGGTGGGTACCAGTAGGAGTAACTGAAGCTCACTCAGATGGTGTCTTTGTGCCTGGGATGTTTGAGACAGGAGCACTTCTAGTTGGTGCTAATCTTCCCAAAGCCCTGGGGAGCCTTGAGGTTTATTTTTTTCCCCAACTTCCACCCCGCCTCCACCCAGACTGTGACTCAATCTATAGAATTGTCCACAGTGAAGCTCACATAATGCCTGTCATAAAGCATGGCCTGTGTTGTCCCACTCCTCACTGGATTGACAAAAGCTCAGCTACTGACACAAGCTCAAATACGAACTACATAGAGGAGGGATTAGCAGGAGGCTTCTTCAGTGACTTCCATGGCTAGATTCCTCCATAGCTTTTGTCATAGTCTGGGAACTGTTCTCAGCATCTGCATGCATTGGAAGGCCAGGGCCAGATCCAAAAGAGGCCTTGCATGTAAGAGGTGCCTAGTAATGCTTGTCATATGAAGGACATGCAGATGGAGTAGAGCAGGAGCTGGGAGGGGAACAGGAAGCCTGGAGTCTATGTGGAAAATAGAAGACCATGGATGCATTTCTTAGAGGTCTTCAGGCACTGAATGAATAGGAACAAGACAGTACCAGCAAAGAAGAGTAACCTTCATCTCCTGCTGGCAGGTACAGAGAGAGTATCATACCTGTGCGGTGTCAATAATTCTGAGCTATTTAAAATGGAGCTATAGTGAACAAGACACATTTATAAACTCCCCTGTCAATATCTTTTTTCCATCAGTGAAGGAAGGAGGGAGGACCAGAGAGGAATGTAAAGACAGGTTAGTGATGGCCTGGTAAGGGGAAAAAGAGCCATCTGGGGTGTGGAGCTGCGCTGCAGCATTTGCTCTGAACCCTAGAACTCCACCTGCCTGCAGCTCCTCCATCCTCAGCCCTGTTACCCCCATACTTCCACCCTGTTGGACACTTTTTAGATGTGCAGGGCTGCTGCAAGTTTGCATGTTTTCAATGTGCAAGAATAGTGTGTGTGTCAAACATCTTCCATTTCCATTTCTCCCAACATGAGATTCTTCAGCTGTATCTGTGGTACTTTCTGGCATCTAGAATTACCT
This sequence comes from Urocitellus parryii, assembly GCF_045843805.1. Lineage (NCBI taxonomy): Eukaryota > Metazoa > Chordata > Mammalia > Rodentia > Sciuridae > Urocitellus > Urocitellus parryii. The sequence goes on from NC_135536.1 coordinate 151,322,526, forward strand.
TTTGCAGCTATTAGTATTTTCTATTAGTATTAGCTATTAGTGTATTCAAGACTTTCAGTTAACCCTCTTTGGTCATCCTGAATTCTAGCATGAATTTCTTCCATGAATTTCCACAAGTACATCTGGGAGTGGGATCAATGATTCACTGTCATCTTTTAAAAAAAGGTGTATTACTAAATGTTTCACATTTTTAGGTGCATTTTATGAGTTGCGTGTTCTTGTTTCTTTAATGTTTGCTGATTTTTTGGGGAGGTGGGGGGGTAACCAGGACTTAAACCCAGGGGCACTTAACCACTGAGCCACATCCCTAGCCTGTTTTTAAATTTCTTAGTTTGAGGCGGGATTTTGCTAAATTGCTGAGGCTGGCTTTGGACTTGTGATCCTCTTGCTTCAGCCTCCCAAATCACTGGGAGGCTGTGTACCATTGCATCCAGCTCACGTTTGGTAGTTTCTAATTGGCTGTCATATGCTGTGAATTTTAACTTCTCGGGGATTGGGCATTTTTATATTTCTATGTATTTTTTTTTTTTTAAGATTTGTTCTGGGATACAATTAAGTTACTGGAAATGGTTTGATTCATTTGAGTCTCACTTGTGAACACTGTTAGGTAATACAGGGGCGGTCCCTAATCTACTAGTGAAGTCAGATTCTTCTGAATACTTTACCCAATGGCTGGTGTGGTTGGTAGGATCAGGCACTATTCCTGGCTCATGATTCCCTCCCTTCCTTTCTAGTGATTCTTTTCCAGCCTCAGATATTTTTTTCCAACATGGATCCATGGTCATCTCAGGACTTGGGGCCCTTGCAGGTCTCCCTGTGCACTCTGAAGCACTCTCCTGGCCATGCTGTGCTCTGCAATCTCTGGCTGCCCTGCCCCCTGGATTTTCAACTCTGTCTCCTAACTCAGGGGTCCTCCAGTCTCTGCTTGGCCACCTGCTGCCCACCTTATGTTTCCAGCCTGGGAAACTCCCATGGAAGTGAGATGGGGGCAGTCCCAGGGCTGCTTCTTTTTCCTAGTCTCAGCCCTTGAGTCTTCTACTACCTGAAACCTAAGTCTTGGGCATAATTGCTTCATATACCTTGTTGGTTTTGTTTTGGTGTGACTATTTTAGGTGGGCATGGAGTATAGGTTTGATTCCTGCCACTCCATCTTGGCCAGAGTTTTAAATGTGCTCTCCTCTGGCTGCTAATGAGTTAAGACTGTTCATACCTTTGATTGCTCTTCTCTTGCTTCTTGTCCTTTTTTTTTTTTCCATATTATTTGTAGAAGTTCTTCGTATAATCTAAATATCAATCCTCTGTCAGTTTAAAATGTTATAAATGCCATCTGGCAATCTGTCACCTGTTAATGTTATGTATGGATCTTTACTGAATCAAACTACCTCATTTTGGTATAGGTGAATCTATTCAGGTTTTACTTTTTTTGTTGTTGTTTTAAGGAATCTCTTTTCAGCCATGGATTACCAAGTTATTCTCTTACATTTCCTTTATAATCTTACTGCTTTCATCTAAGTATTTCCCTCTTCTGAAGACTACTTTGTTCAAGAGGGTAAGGTAGGTATTCAACTTTCTTTTCCCTTCTTCATAGTGTACCAGTTTTCCAGGTGCAGTGTGTCACTTACTTGTTGCTCTGTAGTATTGAACTATTTTTTTTGCATTCAGTTATAGATTTAATATTATTGTGTAAAATATTATTATTGTAGGCATTGGAATACATGAAGAAACAAAATAAAGACCTAAATAAATAAAATATTGTACAGGATGTACAATGGTTAAAGGTTTTAGAAGACTGGAAAATAGGTTCTGAAATAAGATGTTCATTCATTTATCCCTTTTTACAGAGTCTGTCTCATATATGCCAAAAGCTCTGCCAAGTACCAGTGTTACAGTGATGAGGAAGTTCTGCCTAACAGAATTTGGATTTTAGTTGGGAAGTTAGATAGTTAGAAAAGCAATTAAAACAAAGTTTTAGTCACAATTAGGCTTAATTCTCATGCAGAGTATGAAAATTAAATTATATGATAAGATGTTGGCACAGAGTAGGCACTGAAAAATGCTTTTTATTTTTAACAAACTAAACCATTTCACTTGTGAATAGGGAGAACTTATAAACAATAAAATATTGTAATGATTTCAGTAATAAAGGTTGGCACAGAAAGTTTTGCTGCATCATGTAGTCTTAAGTGCAACATCCTTGTTCCCATCTTTGTAGACTCTCACTTTTGTCCTTCTAAGACTATTTTTTCCTGTCCAAATTTACCAATTATCTGGTCCCTTTGTGTCTGTGGGTCTGCCTTGAGCTCTAAAATGTATATATTTTTTTTCTTTTTTTTTTATTGGTTGTTCACAACATTACAAAGCTCTTGACATATCATATTACATACATTAGATTGAAGTGGGTTATGAACTCCCAATTTTACCCCCAATGCAGATTGCAGAATCACATCGGTTACACATCCACGCTAAAATGTATATTATTGATCTGTGTGTGGGAAACCATTCTCACACGTGATTGGGCACCTCCCTGATTGGGTGTGAGGCATTCTGGCTAAACTGTGTCGGAACTAATCCCCACCCTCTCTAGGTGCGAGAGCCCTTTCGTGTGGGGGTGTGACTGACCATTGACCATGAGACCAATCACTGACCCTGACCTTGGAATGCTGTCCTTCATTGGATGGAATTTTCCCCTGAATTTCTTGTTCCCCAATAAAAGGCCACCCTCTGGCCTGCTCTCTCGCTCTCTCCTGCTCGTCCTGAGTGAGCCTTGCTGCCCCACCGGGTGGTTTGAGGCAGGAGCCAGAGGGAGGGCCCTCTCAGACCTAGTCAAAGAAAAAGGTAATTGAGTCTTGTGTGTTTATTTTGATCTCACTAGTTAACTTCTATGCTACAAACCTCTTGTATGAAGCCAGCGTGCTGGTCGAGCAGCTGATCTGTGGATGTATTTCTGTACCTAAATCCTGCCCCAGTGCCCCACCTCCTTCAGCCATGCTCCACCTACCTACAGTTACATATATTACATATATATAAAACTGACAAAGAATTGATATTTAGATTATACCTAGTTATATATTCAAATTATTAATCCAGCAAATGGATCAATCCACTAATTAGGTTCTAGACCTCACATTCATTAATTCATTCATTCATTCATATTTTTACTAAGGCTTTGAGGTATTTCTAATGTTTGGAAGGCAAAGAACCTATCAATCTTTTTCTCTCACCCCTGGGAACTTCTGCATCTAGAGGGTTTGGAGAGAGAAAGAAAAGAAAGGAGAGGGAACAACTCTTTTTTTCGGGGGTGGGGTGGGATAATTTTAGATTGCCAAAGATTTGCAAGGGTTGTACAGAGAACATACACAGCCCTTAGTCAATTTCTTCCATTATTAAATTGCCATAGCATATTTGTCAAAGCCAAGACCACAGTATGCATGCAGCCATGGTGCACATGGGTGCATTACTATTAAATAAACTCCAGGCTTCCTCTGAATTGCAGGAGTTTTCCCCACTAGAGTCTGTTTTCTATTTGTTATGGTTTGAATATGAGGTTTCCTCCAAAAGCTCCTGTGTTAATGCAGGAAGAGTCAGAGGTGAAATGATTCGATCTTGAGATCTATAACCTAATCAGCTGATGAATCCATTTGCTGGATTAATAATTTGAATGGTCTTCACTACCTGGAAACTGTAGGCAGGTGGGGCATGGCTGAAGGAAGTGGGGCACCGGGGATATGCCTTGGGATTTCTTTGACTTGTTTCCCTTTCTCTCTCTGCTTCCTGGCCACCATGAGAAGAGCAGCACTCTCCCCCTGCTGTTCTTCCACCAGGATCTTCTACCTCACCTTGATTGGGTTACAGGTCTCAGAATCTAATCAGCGAAGGAGTTGGACGACCGTGTGCTAAACTCTGAAACTGTGAGCCAAAGTAAACCGTTGCACCTCTCAGTCATTCTTGTCAGGTATTTTGGTCACAGAGATGAAAAGCTGACTAACATAATGTTCCAGGGTCCCATCCAGGATTCCATATGGCATTGAGTCCACGTCTCCTTATGTCTTCTGCTTTGTCACAGCTTTTCAGTCTTCCTTTGCTTTTCATGATTCTGACAGTTGAGAGGAGGCCAGGCATTCTGCTGGGTGCCTCTCAATTTGAATGGGCTGAGGTTTGCTCATAATAGGGCTGGGGCTATGTGCTGTGAGGTCTTGTCAGCACCTCACTTGGGCCACCTGACATTCACATGGCATCGCTGGGACACTGACCTCCACCACCTGGCCAGAACAGTCTGCCAGCTCTCTCCACCAGGGGGGTAATTTCTTTCCCTTTTTCTTTTCTTTCTTATTTGGAGGTAGTCACTAATTCCACTCCACATTCAAAGCTGGGTAGAGATGATTAAATTGTACTTCTGGGTTGAGGTAGTAGCAACAGAAATTCTATCCTTCCATAAGAAAAATTCTCCTCCTCCAGTAGTGCCCCTACCTGCTGACAGTTGCCACCTCGTCAGTTCATTCAAATTTTTAATCCAGCAAATGGATTAATCTGCTGATTAGGTGACAGGTCTCATAATCTAATCATTTTACCTCTGAACACTCCTGTATTAACACAGGAGCATTTCTGGTATATTTCATAACCAAACTATAACAGACAGAAAACGGTCTCTATCGGGGATAACTCTTGCAATCCAGAGGAAGCCTGGAGTTTAGTTAATAGTAATGTACCGATGTGCACCAGAGGGCTGTGTGTACCCCGTTTAAGCTTGTTATAAATATGTTTACCCTATCTCCTGGGCAAGCATCATTTCTACTGTGTCTGATCCCTGCTCCAGTTTCTCCTCCAGAGTCATCTGCCTATGGCCCAGCTCCAATAACATGACTCCAAGTTCACACAGTGTCACTGGATACTGGCCCCTGAGGTTGAGAATGTCACCTTGCAGCAGCTTGAGATTTACACATGTCTTGTTTGACTTGTGTAAGTATAAACACTTTTAAAGTTAGTTTCCACATTAATAAATTGAGGGTAGCATATAAAACTCTGAATGTCCGATTTCACTTAAGAAGAGCCCATTTCCCTTCATGGCAACCACTGGCTAGGGCTCAGGAGTGGGAGGTGCCTCCTTGGATGGATTTGGGCCAGAGACGCAGTTCACTCTTGCTTCTGGCATTCCCTGTCTTATCCTGATGGCTCTCCCTTTCCTTGTTCATTACCTGGCGTCTGTTGGCACAAGTTTTCAACTCTTGGCCCTATCTGTAACAGTAGTCCCTTCACCTTCTGAATGTAGCCCTCATTGCTCTAAGGCACATTTTTTTAAAAAAAACTTTTTTTTTTCTCTCTCTTCTCCCCTATCTCCCTCCCTAACAAGATTGGGGAGACAGTGTTATCTTTTCTTCCCCTAGCTAATTGCCCTTGAACACACCCACTACAGGAAGGAGATGCCTGCTGAGGATCTGGAAAGTGAATATCTCCCCAATTAACAAGTGAATCTTAACAGCCATCAGAGTGCCCTTGGTCCCCCCCTACCAGAGCACACCTGGAATGTAACCCTTGAAGTTCCTTTAAAAGGCCCCTGTCCCTCCTGATTGAGATAGTCACAGATTTGGGACAGGAGTTCTCTGTGTTTCTCCTTTGCTAGCATAGCAGTAAACCTCTTTTTCCTTTTTCTCAAAATCGGGTCCTCTTTATTAAATTGACATTGATTGGCATTGACATTGATTGACAGAGATTGAGCTTTCAGTTACATATCCTCTCCAAGGGGAAGCTGTGGCAGTAGCACGGAGGTGGTAGAGCTCGCAGAACTGTGCTCTTTCTCCTTGAGCCAATCTTAGGACTTGTCTTCCTAATTGGCACCCACCCTGTGTCTTGCATGCCCTCCTCTCTCTTTGCTCCCTCTCTGCTTCCCATCATCTACCTGCTCTTCAACTCAGGCCCTGAGCTGTCTCTGGACCTTGCGTGTGTGTGTGTGTGTGTGTGTGTGTGTGTGTGTGTGGCTTTAGCTGGGTGATCATGTGAACCAAATCGGAAGGATCTGTGGGCAGCTCTGTTACTACTCCCACTCCAGTGATCCCATGCTCCCTTCCATGCTGACGGGTCAGTGTCACTCAAAACTCATATGTTTGGAACCCCCATCTCCAAGGTGAAGGTATTAGGAGATGGGGACTTTTGGGAGCACCCATATAAATGAGACCTCAGAGAGCTCTTTTTTCCCTTCCACCATGTAAGAAGGCATTGTCCATGAACCAGAAAGCGGCCCTCACCATGGAACAAGTGGTTCACCTTGTGAATATAGCCCTCAGGTGCTCTGAGGCTTTTTTTTTTTTTTTTTTTGGCAGGGTGGTGAGGGTAGGGAGGGTGGGGGGAAAAGGGGTAGTTACCGAAGATTAAACTCAGGGGCACTCGACCACTAAGCCACATCTCTAGCTCTATTTCTTTTTTTTTTTTTTGTATTTTATTTAGAGACAGGGTCTCACTGAGTTAGTTGCTTAGCACCTCCCTAAATTGCTGAGGCTGGCTTTAAACTTTCCATCCTCCTGCCTCTGCCTGCAGAGCCACTGGGATTCCAGGCATGCACCACCTTTCGGGCTCTGAGGCTTATTTTTATTTTTATTTTATTTATTTTTTTATTGATTGTTCAAAACATTACAGAGCTCATGATATATCATCTTTCCTAATTGAGTCAAATGTATGAAAGATGAGGCTTATTTTTAAAAGGAAAGTTTTCCTTTTCCTCTTCTCCCTAGCCCCCTCCCTAACCTGGGGATGGGAAACAAAATTACCTTGAATTATCAGTGTTCCACAGGAAGGAGATGTCTGCCTGAGGATCTAGGAAGTAAATGTCTCCCAAATTAACAAGTCAATCCTCAACACACCAACAGGACTCTCTGGGACCCTCTGTCAGAGCACACCCAGAATGTAGCTTTTGAATAACTTCTTTAAATAGCTTCTGTTTTCCCTAATAGGCAGAATCACAGTCTAAGGGACAGGAGTCTCCGTGTTTCTCCTTTGCTAGCAAAGCAATAAGACTTCTTTTTCCTTTTCCTCAAAAATCGTGACCTCATTATTAAATTGGCATGAATTGGCATTGGGGACAAGGACAGAGCTTTTGGTTACAACCAGACATCAAATCTGCTTTGAACTTTGCAGCCTCCAGAACCATGATAAATTTCTGTTGTTCATAAGCCATTCAGTTTATGGTATTTTTTATTTTATTTTTTATTTAGCAGCTGGAGTGGACTAAGACAGCAACCAAACAGTATCTGCTCAATGACCAAGTGTCTATAGTATATTCTCTTCTGTGATTTCTGATGGAGTCTGAAAATTCTCACCAAGTTATACTTTTCACCATTAAACAGTGAAATTTCTATTTAAATAGAAATGCTTAGCTGGATTCCCTTTATTCCCAGTGATTGGGGAGATTGAGGCAGAATGATCACAAATTCAAGATCAGCTGGGCAACTTAGTGAGCTTCTATCTCATAATAAAAAATAAAAAAGCCTAAGGATGTAGCTCAGTGGTTGTTGAGTGTCCCTGGGCTAAATCCCCACACCATGAAAAAATATTAAAAGTTGTGTTTTTATAAATATTCAAAACAATGTAGAAGTACATTGTGGCCCCCCCATCCCCCGCCCATTCTCCCCTCTTGGGGTCACCTCTCTGTGATGAGGAACCTTTCAAACTTCCCTGACTCCCCTCTTCAGGGAACATAAATAAGATTATATTCTCATTTAGTGTGCCTTTTTTTCACTTAGTCATAAATTGTTTACATCTTTCCATATGTGTGCAAGTGTTGGGGCCACTCTTTTTAATGGCACCCTCGTTGCATTGTATGGATACACCCAATTTGTTTAACTAGCTCTGGGATTATGAGATTGAAGTTGTTTCCAGGATTTTCTACTGAAAGGAATGCTTTGAAGTGCATCTTTGTTTTTATTTTTTATTGATTTTTAAAAATTTATATATGACAGCAGAATGCATTATAATTTATATTACACTAGAGAGCACAATTTTTCATATCTCTGGTTGTATTCAAAATATATTCACACCAATTTGTGTCTTCATACATGTACTTTGGATAATGATGACCATAACATTCCACCATCATTTCTAACCCCATGCCCCCTTCCTTCCCCTCCCACCCCTTTGCCCTATCTAGAGTTTGTCTATTCCCCCATGCTCCCCCTCCCTACCCCACCATGAATCAGCCTCCTTATATCAGATAAAACATTCAGCATTTGTTTTTGGGGGGACTGGCTAACTTTATTTAGCATTGTCTCCTCCAACTCCATCCATTTACCTACAAATGCCACAATTTTATTCTCTCTTATTGAGTAATATTCCATTGTGTATAAATGCCACATTTTTTGTAAACCACTCATCTACTGAAGGGCATCTAGGTTGGTTCCACAGTTTAGCTATTGTGAATTGTGCTGCTATAAACATTGATGTTGCTGTGTCCCTGTAGTATGTTGTTTTTAAGTCCTTTGGGTATAGACCAAGGAGAGGGATAGCTGGGTCAAATGATGGTTCCATTCCTAATTTTCCAAGGAATCTCCATACTGCTTTCTGTATTGGCTACACCAGTTTGCAGTCCCACCAGCAATGTATGAGTGCACCTTTTCCCCCACATCCTCACCAACACTTATTGTTGTTTGTATTCTTAATAGCTGCCATTCTGACTGGAGTGAGATGAAATATTAGAGTGGTTTTGATTTGCATTTCTCTAATTGCTAGAGATGATGAACATTTATTTATATATTTGTTAATTGATTGTATATCATCTTCTGAGAAGTATCTGTTCAGGTCCTTGGCCCATTTATTGACTGGGTTTTTTTTGTATTTTTGGTGTTTAGCTTTTTGAGTTCTTTATATATCCTAGAGGTTAGTGCTCTAACTGATGTGTAAGGGGTAAAAATTTGTGGAGTGCATCTTTGTACACGCAGCTTTGCTGTGAAATTCTTGTTAGGATAGCTGGTGCAAATATCCATGGGAGACACAGCTCTGAGTTCAAGCAAAGGTTTATTGACAGAAAATATCTGCCAGGCTGCCCTTCTGCAAGTCACAGCAGCCTGCTGAAAAAACTTCTTAACTATATAGTCATGTACAATGGAGTAGTTAAAAAATAACCCATCTGGTCCTGTGATTTTTACTTGACATCTTTGTTGTGGTTTCAGTAGTTAGGGACTCTTTGGGGGCAGGCCTAAGGGGAAGGACATGCCTGGGTGGGCAGGTGCTGATTTTCAAAATGGAGTTACTTTGGCCTAAGGACCTAACAATTCTTTCTGCAGAAGAGCACCCTAGTGAACACTTAAAAGTACTCATTGTGCCTTGCTGCAGTGCTAAGTGCTTTAAATGGGTCTTCTTTACTTTTTAGAGCATCTTGAATTTATAGATAACAAACCCAAGGCACAGAATGGTCAAGAAATAGCCCAAGGGCACACATGCAATAAGCAGTTTAAGAAACAATGGTGTGCTATGTGTTTAAAATTTTAAGAGCTATTACCAAATTCTCTCTAAAAAGACTGAAAAGACTTTTAAAGTGCTTCTCAGTTGCCAGTGACTGGTAGGGTCTAATTCTTTACCCTTTTGCCATTGCCAATATTATATCTTTGCTAATATTATTGTAAGGGTCCGGCCAAACGTTGGAGGAAGAGACCACCAAGAGACTGACTCATGCAATTGCAGAAGGGGATTTATTGAGGATCCAATCCAGCACGCTGGGGCTCCGTGCTCACTCAGGAAGGGAGAGCAGCCCAGAGCCCAGAGCAGAGGTCAAGCAGTGCTTAAGTACACTTTTTTGGGAGGGTGGGGGCTTTGCATACATCAGAACAAATCATCATGAGGCGTGGGAAAATTGAACAACAACTCTCATACATGATTAGCACATTCATTGGCGGGCACAGGTCAGGCGGGGGTGATTGGTCACTCCTAAGCGGGGTACACATTCAAACTGATTGGTTTGGGCCTTGAATGTCTATGTGCCAAGCTACACAGGGTCCTAGGTTATTAAACAACTAAATGGTCAGTACCGGGCATTGTCTTAACTGCCTCAGGAATTTCAGGTTCTGTGTGCAGTTCAGAAACTTTACTGTACCTAGTCCTTTACTTTTTAACTCAGGCTTGGCAGCTTAGAAACTTTACCCTTTCATTATGAAAGAAAAATATTAGGTTGTTTTGCTTGTTTAAATTTGTATTTGTCTATTAATGAGATTGAGTGGGGTTTTTTTTATATAATACTGGGAATTGAATCCACAGGCACATCCTGAGCTACATCCGTAGCCCTTCTTATTTTTATTTTGAGGCAGGGTCTTACCTAGTTGCTGAGATTGGACTCAACCTTTTGAACCTCCTGCCTCAGGCTCCTCTCTGACTGGGATTACAGTCATATTCCACTGTACCTGGTGTGCTATGGTTTAGATACTGTTTAAGTGTGTCCCCCAGTGGTTCATGTGTGGTCCCTAGTATAGTAATGTTTAAGAGATGGTGGGACATAAGACCCTGGGCCTAGTGGGATGGGGAATAACATTAGCCAACAATAAAATATCTGAAGATATTTTTCTTCCTCACTGGGTCTTAGGACTTTATTTTTAGCTACTCCAGACCCCAGGGACCACTGTTTTGGGTGCTGCTTGAGCAAGGTCCTTAAGTTGTCTGAGCCTTTGTTTTCACACATAAAAAGTGTCAATAATGACAGAAAAAAGTTCCCGTGGTTATAATGTTACAGCAGGAGGTCAGGATGGGGTCTGTGTTCCATGGAGTCCAAGAACACTAAGAATAACAAAAAAAAAAAAAAACAAAGAAAGAAAAGAAAGGGTTCACAACACCTGGCACCGAGCCTGGGAGGGTTAAGAGTGCTTCCTGCGAGGGCTGACCATCCTACTTTTATGGGCATAAAAGGGGTCTGGTTTATTTTAAAAATTAATGGTTGGGTTTTGAGTCTAGGAGTCTTGGTGTTATGTGATTCAAGCTTGCTGCCAGGGTTTGCTGATTGGTCTGTGCCTTGGAACTATGAGCTGCTTGGGTAACTTTAGCTTTCTAGAGTTGTCTCTGTGGTTTAGAGCTCATGGCCTTGTGATGGAACTTGTGATAAGGAGGAGGAGGAGGGGGAGAAGGGGAGCACTTGGGCTCTCTACCTAACTGCCTAGCATTTCTCCTATCTCAACCATGTGGATGAATCCCACAAACCTCTTCAAGTGCTTAGTTTGTTGCTTGCATACACAAGTGTCAAAGTTTGACTGACTGTAAAATATAGCTTATGGCCACTACCAGATATCAATTTCTGGGGGCTGAAGCTGTCCCTTGCCTCTCCTACTGAGACCAGGGTAAAATGACAGTCAGCATAGGTAATGCATGATTGGACCAGGAAGATAGATGCTGATCAAAAGGAAATAAAACGCTAGTTACCCCCAGAGCACTTTCTCCTCCTCAGCAGTTGCCAAGGTCACCTGCCTCCAGGGAATTGTTCTTCTCATCAAGAAATTGTTAATGAATACCCCCTGGATGGCTCTCTTCCTGTCCTTGGTCACGCCACCTTTTGGTCATGTAGGCAAGATAAGAGGAGGAAGGGGCATGAGAAGAAAGGAAATCTGAAATCTATAAAAGGGGGAAGACACCTCCCTAGGGTACTAGCTCTGGATCCCCTTCTCTATGGAGGACACACACACTGTCTCTATTCTATCCTTTAAATAAAACTTTTTGCTCATCCCTTGGCATTTCTTGGGGGTGTTCTATCTTCAGTACCAGGGGAACAGGACCCCATCCTGATTTTCAACACTTGTCTCACTAGGAGTCACTCTCAGAGACTTTTCGGAGCCCTGTGAGGTCACATCCTGCCTAGTGGCCAACCCTATACCCAGAGAAGGTATCTCCAGCTGTGTTGATGTGGTAGGAACATGCACCAAAGTTCAAGTTCAGGTCATACCCATGTCCCTGCAGACACTTGGCATGTCATTTGTGCATCTGAGTCTCAGTACTTGATGGAGAACTATGAGCAACACACCAAGAGTATGGGGCTAAGAGGCCATCACTGCCAGTCAGTCCCTGCCCCAGTCTGCAGGGGATGCCTGAAGTTTGTATTCCTGCAGCACACACATGCTGCTCACTCTTGGGCTGAGATATGCAATGCAGGGCTCTCTTCTCACCTTGGGGAGACCACTCTATCTTCTTGCTTTGGACTGGTAGAGTGAGGAGCAGATGACTCCTCTGCATCAATGGTGACAACCTGAGGTCACAGAAGGGGTTAAATGGGGATGGGGAGAAAGAGTGGAGATTGGCAGGTCCCTGCAGAGGGTGAGCTCTGCTTTCTGACAAGTTCTCACCTCCAGAGCCTGAGGCTCAGGGAAGGAGTGATGCTTGTACCTAACAGAACTGGGCTGGAGATCAGGCTCTGGGTCTGGCCAACACCTGCATCAGCTGGTGGAGGCCAGAGTGCATACAAAGCTTTGGTGATCTCAGGATGGCCTTGGGATGGGAACAAGTCAACCCAGTCATGACAGAAACTTCCTTTCCACCCTTTCCCTGCTCACTTTGGACTTTCTAGCTAATTTTTTGTTGTCCTGGGTCCTGGTAGGATGAGCTGAGGAATAGGTTGATTTAAGATAACTATTTTCCTTGCAGTGGCCTCCACTTAGCAACATTAACCCTCACAATATTTTTCAGAGTCAGGAAAAGCAGAAGTCATACAGCGTACTCAGGCTAGGAACTGAGACTCAGATGTATAAGAGGCATACCAAGCATGTGAAGGGGTATGGAAGTGATCTGAACTCTACCCCTGATGTGTTTTCCTACTACATCATACTAGCTGTGGTACCTTCCCAGTGTATAGGGTTGGTGACTAGGCAAGATGTGACCTCACAGCTCTCCACTATGTCTCTGAGAAAGACTCCTTTGTTCCTTTTTGGGGTTCCCATCTCATGGAGAGTCAGCATTGGTTTGGACCACCAAAATCAAGAACTGACCATGTGGCTGGGACACAAGATACCAGCCTTGGGAATGTGTCACAAAGACCCACATAATTTCCCCAGGAAATAAACTGGGTCACAGAAACCTTGTTGGAATGGAGATTGTGCCTTAATGCTAACCTAGGAAGGGCCACGCAGAACAAGGTGGGGAGGGAGTTCTGATTAATCTTGAACTCTCTGGCGAGGTGAAGTAGAACTTCCGGGAGGAATGGAATTGAGGCTGAAATGGAATTGAGTTTGCCAACCATTGAGACCTCATGACACCAATGAAGGGAGACCAAACAGCTTGAACCAGGGCACAAATTCTTACCTGTATTCACCTGAGGAGCCAGGGTAGCATATAAGGAGTTTATGGCGTATCATGATAGGACCCTCCAAGTTTCAGAAATTAGAAATTAGGTTTGATGGACACAATCCTGGCTTCTCTATTTCTTCATGGGTCTGTGGGCGTTTTCCCTCCTTTAGGATCATTATTTTATTCATTTTCTGAAAATGTGACAGATGCAAGTATTGGTTTATAAATTCATGAAAAATCACACTAAACTGGAAATAGACAGTTTATATTGTGGAAAAGTACACACCCATCTAATAACAGTGATTACTGAAAGCATTTGGGGTTGGAACTGGGTTGCATGTTAGTCTTTACCTTTATCTATAGCATCTGCATTTTGGTTTCAGTGAAGATACATTGATCTGTGACTCATGGAATTAATGATTTAACATTTACAAAATTTAAAAAGTAGTCCATGATTTTTCAAACTAAATTTGGGCAATAGAGAAGTGCAAAAAGTAAAAGAACGTAAAACCTTTCCCTAGAATTTCCCCCAGAGCCAATTCTCCAGAGGGACTTATTTTCATTTTATTGACTAGATTTAAGCCATATTTTTCTAGGTTATTCATTTACATTCTTATAATTCTTATTTTTCTTCCTTAACTTCATTCAGTTGTTCCCAATTTCTAAGTTGGATGCTTAGTTATACCCCTAAAGTTTTAAGTGGTACTTGCTTTTAATTGTTCCTTGCCTGTACACTGGGTGACTTGCTAGATGGCATTTTGTTATTGTTCAGCTCCAAGTGGCTTATCATATCCATGATGATATCTTCTTTGACTTATTCATTATTTTATTTTTCCATGAACAATTTAGAAGATATTTTAACATTTTCAAAAATATGGGGTTGTTTTGGTTTTCAATTCATATAGGCGATCAATATGCATATTCTGAAAGTACAAAAATAACTTCTCAAGGTAAAAGAGAAGGACTGACAATCCAATGAAGAAATGGACAACAGTTTTGAATCAACAGTTTGGAAAAGATAAAAGGTAGGAAATATGTAGACAGTTGACTTTGTAAGTAATGGGGGGGGGGAGAGAGAGAGAGAGAGAGAGAGAGAGAGAGAGAGAATGCAAACAGGTGGGGGACAAGGTAAACCCTTCCAGAGCACATCCCCAGTGACCTACTTCCTCCAGCCATGCCTCCCTACCTGCAGTTTCCCTCCCAGTAGTCCACTCTACCATCAGTGGATTAAGTCACTGCAGAGATTAGAGCCCTCAGAATCCAATAGTTTCTCCAAAACTCAGTTCTGAACTTTGCTGTACTGGAGACCAGATCTGAGCACGTGAGACTTTGGGGGCATTTCAGATTCAAACCATGAAGCTGGTTCATTGTGTTGGCTCATTTATTTCCCCTGCTTGACTTATAGGTTGTTATAATTAAAGCTTCATCCCGGGTTTCATAAACTGACTTCCAGACCACTCACGTATCATCGAATCAAGCCTTTATTGAAGCACACCGGTGGCGGCTGACCAGAACATAAAGCTCTTCCCCTGATCAGCCCCCAACAATTGCAAGGGTGAAAACCGCAAAAGGGATGTTGGGGGCGGGGGTCTAGCCAATGCAAGCAAGCCAGGTTACAGAAGCGGGACAGTGCAGTCAAGCGGAGGGAAGCCAAACCAATCACAGTTAGCCCAGTCACCCCAGTTACAGAAACAGAGCCCCGTTACCCTAGTTACTGAAACAATGCCCCATTAGGTAGTTTCGTGTTCTCAGAGATTTCTATAGCAAAAGGAAAAGAACATTTTGCCCTGGTCACGACCCTTCTACTTGGCATGGTTGTTTTACAGGATGAAGTCATAAAACAAAATGGAGTCACATTTGCTTCTGCTATCACAGGTTATGGAGAGAGAGGTTGAATCTTGCATTGTGTTGGTGGTGGATTTGTCTACTCCTTTTGGTCTTTCAGGGTTTGCTCTGGATCTATGTTATTTCATGCTACAGGTTTAGACCTGGTGGATTTTCCATTTGGATGGCACTTTCTATCATTCTGGAATATTCATCATCTGTGTTTCTGCTAGAAGCATAATATCTCTGGCATTAGTCATACCCCAAGTGTTTATTCTGTTAGCTTCTTCCTGTAATTTTTCTTATCATTTTAGTTTCAATTCTCCTGTTACCTTATATTCTAGAAGTTTGCTTTTTATTTCATCCCTTTTGTTTTGTGGCACTGTGGATTGAATCCAGGGGCACTCTAACACTGAGCTATATCACCAGCCCTTTTAAAAATCTTTTGTTTTGAGACAGGGTCTTACTAAGTTGCTGAGGATGGCCTCCAACTTGTGATCCTCCTACCTTAGCCTGCTGAGTCACTGGGAGTGCAGATATGGTACCAGTGTGCTTGGCCCTTACATTTTATTCTTGCATTAAGTATTTGATTAGTTTTATTCACTAAACATTCACTGATGACATTATGCAGATGCATGTTTATCAGACTGGAGAAGATAAGCATGTAGCACCCTTGTCTGCTGAGGGCCTGTGCTGTGTCTGCCCTCTCTAAGGACATCATCTCTTAGCAACTTATCAACTTGAAGTATTTTTTTTTTTAGTTTATTTCTTTTTCTTTTTTTATTTATATATGACAGCAGAATGCATTACAATTCTTATTACACATATAAAGCACAGTTTTTCATATCTCTACTGTATACAAAGTATATTCACACCAATTGTGTCTTCATACCTATACTTTGGATAATACTGATCCTCCCATTCCACCATCATTAATAACCCCATGCCCCCTCCCTTCCCCTCCCACCCCTCTGCCCTATCTAGTCAACTTGAAGTTTGTGTAAGGACCAAGCACAGTTCATCCCCAGCCCAACACGGTTCTTGACTCTCAGGAGAGAATGACAGCTGTGCCTTGTTTCATCTGGCAAATCTCAAAGTAGGGTTGTCAATCAGCATCATCAGCGCCAGATGGATACTGGCTTTTCAACTTTATCTGTGGGTATTCTTTGTGCCTTGCTGGATTAGTCAGCTTTCCATCACTGTAACAAAATAACTGAGATAATAAAAATTTAAAAGATGAACAGTTTATTTTGGCTCACAGTTTTAAAGATTTCAGTCCATGATGACTTGACCTGGTTGTTTTAAAACAGGCCTAAAAACAGAGATCACGGCAAGGCACACAGTGAAGCAAAGTTGCTCAGCCCATGGCAATGCAAAGTGAAAGAAAGAGAGATGGGAAGGGGCTGGGGAACTCATATCCCCTCAGGGACACACACCCAATAATCTAACTTCCTCCCACGGTGCTACACCTCTGAAAAGTTTCACCACCTCCCAATAGTGTCACCCGCTGGTAACCAAACCTTTAGCACAGGAGTCTGAGGCAGGAGGGCACTCATCCAAATAGGGCACTTATGTTTAAAGTAACTTCAGGAAGGAGGTACATTTGCTCCTGTCAGGGGCCTGAAGACTGTGAATCTAGGTCTACTTTAACTTCAATCTTCAGATTTTAGTTTTCTGCCACAGAGGCAGGGAGCCTTCCAGACCCTAACCAAGGTGGGTGTCTTCTCAGGGGAGAGTCCTTTCTTTTTCAAACTCTAAGGTTTCTCTCTAGTCTTGGAACTGCCTCAGTCCTACCTGCAGGAGGGCAGAGCCTCTGATCTTGTTCTCCACCCTGTTCTGCTCTTAGGGAAGCTCTCTGCCTCCCCACAGTTGACTGTGGATGACCTTCTACCTCAACCAGTTCCCATAATCCACCTCCTATCCACGAAGGTCAGGCAATGTCTTTTCTCCTTCTCACATATTCCTGGCCTCATGACTCAATTGCCCTGTGACTTTGGGTTATTTTTTAAGAACTTCTCTGAACCTCAGTTTCCTCATCTGCAAAATGGCCACATATCAGTACCTTTATGGCAGTTTTTTTTTTGTCCCTTTTCTCTTCTCTTTTCTATCCATTTTCCCTCAGAGCAACAGTTAAAGCGAGGCCATCAGGAATCTGAACTGTGTATTAAATAAGATGAAGGCTTAACTAACAATAGCTTAGTGGTTTCTTTGAAAATATTTCACCTTTTGATCCGTTCTGCTGTCGTCTTATTGTCACTGATTTTTCAAGAGGGCCGACAACAAGACAAAAGACCTTAACAGAAAAATATCTCTAGGTAGCTGGCACAATAAAGCTGCAATGAGAATTCAAGTATCTCTTGCCTTTGAGTCATTATGAGAGATAGATAAGTAAACAGCAGCACAAAATGACAGCCCCCACACATGGCCCTTTGAAGGTATTCTGAATGTCAGCATTTAAACACAGCTAGCATGTCTTGGAGTCACTGGAATCTTCCCAAGACTGGGGTGTCATGTCCTTTGAAAGTTCCTCAAAAGATAAAAATCCACTGATTGCCCATATATTTTGACTCCTGTATGTGTAATGAATGCCTGTGCTTCTATTGCCAGATGCTCTGCAAGGGGATAAGGTTTTAATTAGCAGTCCATAAAATTCCCTCCCATTTTTCAACGTAATGGACCTGAAAGCTGTTATTGCTACTTGCTCATTATTTGGCGTGGCTTAGGATATCACTGGTTGCTTGGCAGTCACAGGCTAAGAAAAGTTCAGGGACTTTTGTTTGTTCCTCCTCTTCTGGATGTTTGTCTCCTCTCTCCCATTTTCTTTCAAGGTATTTTCCCCCCTTCCAAGAGATAGATGCGTCTATGCATCCATCCATCCTGAGGATTCCTTACAGGAACATGTCTGTGGCACATGTACCCATCCAGAAAAGCCCCGTCTCCTGGAGGCTGGTGCCACAGCTTTCAGCATTAGCTTACCAGGCCTTCAGAAGTCCACAGAGGGTACCCTCCGGGAAGGAAATTTAGCAAGTAAGGAAAAAAAAGAGGGAGAGAGGCTAGTCAAGGCTCTGGTAACTAACCTGAGGGTAGTGCCAATGCTGGGGCCTCCTGAAGACCTGGGAAACAGGGGCTGCAGGTACGACAAGTATGGTGTGAGGGCAGAGGGTAGGTAATGGGTCTTGGTTCAGAGTGAACCATAAGTTAGGTTATTGGGCATTCTGCCCCAGGTTAGCAGGCAATCAAGGACTTGGGGGAGGGATCTTCTGGAGTTCAGGAGGCCTACAAGTGGATAGCAACTCACTCTGTTGGTATTTAGAGGGCAGATTTGGGAAGGGAGGGGCAAATATAGAAGAAACTATGTTCTAAGGCTTCAACAGCACCAGAGAGTCCTGGGAAGCCTCTCCAGGGCTGTCCCTGATTATTGTCTTTAATCTCTGATTTCTTTAGCATAATGAGCTCAAGCATCTTTTCTCCCAAAGGCTGAACTCTCCTCTTTCACGAGTTCTGTCTAAAATCATAACAATTTTAGAACAACAAACAGGAAATACCTTCAGTCACTTAGATAAAAACAATCATTTGAGACAATTGAGTAGATAAGTTGGCAGGAGGATGATTTCCCCCATTTTTATGTAGTTGGTTGTTGGGGTTTGGATATGATTGGACATACTCCCCTAAAATCCCCTGTGCTGGAAATTTTGATGCTGATTCCTACTGTGGCAATGTTGAGGGGCAGTAAAACCTTTAGGAGGTGGGACCTAGTAGAAGATGATTAGGGTGTTGGGGGTACCATCTTGAGCAGGGATTAATGTAGTTTTCTTGGGAACTCAGGTAGCGGCTTTGAGAATGGGTTGTTATAAAAAGTGTGAGTTTGGCCCCAGAATTTCTTTGACTTTATATATATATATATATATATATATATATATATATATATATATATAAATATATGTATGTATATATACACACATATATACATATATATGCATATATATTTATTAGTAGTAGTATTTTTAATGTGCATTCTTCTGCACAGCATTTTTATGTGCAGTGATCCTCACCAGAATCACCTGAAATTGGGCTTTCAGCCTCCAAAAACAGTGACTTAAATAAACTTCTTTATAAAATACCCAGCTTCAGTATTTTGTTACAGAAAAGAAAAACAGCACAACACTGGTTTTTGCCTTATTAATTCAGAGTAATATGTCTGAAAACCCTAGGGGCAGGAAAGGCTTTTAAAGACCTACTGATCTGCTCTCCTTTCACACTTGGAAAAACTGAGGTCCAGAGATGGAACATGATTTACCCAAGGCCTCATGTCATATTTGAGGAGCATGGTGGTCAGACTACTTAGCTGACTAATTTCTCTGTGCCTTCACAGCTGACAGGTCTATTTTCAGGGTAGATGCCCACTTTGGTATCTGTGGCACTAAGAAATATAAAGGAGTTCCTACCTGGACAGAACACTCACTGAAGAGCCATTCACTGGATCTGAAATCCTCCCCTGAGAGATCTGTTACTGGAGTGTTCCCTAATCAGAGAGTACTCCTGCCTTGCTACCCTTTACAGACACTTTTCTGTGGAAGGGTTTTGAGCATTACGTGGCTTGTGTTTGCTCCAACACTCTGGAGGCAGGGCAGAGAGAGGGCTGTGGGTGCTTGGAAGTGGAAGGACTCTTGGTGGAAGAAGGGAACCCTGAACAAGCAGGGACCTGTAAGCAGGGAGAGCCTTGTTCTTTCCAGCTGGGTGGTCCACCAGCACGTGGCCCTGGACATTCTCCATACTTCTCCATGATTTCAGGAGATAATTTGTCTGCTCTAGTCACCTGTGGCTCTCAAGGTCTTTGGGAAGAGAGGGCTTTGGAGAGAAGGCTCACTCACTGATCTACAGGGAATGAAGAGATCAGGGACGACTACTGGGGACAGAATGGGTGTGGAGTGGGTCTAGGAGAGTAGAGTCAGCAAGAGTCCATCTGGTCCAGACACGGAACCTTTCCTGCAGTCTTTCACAGCCGTGGATGGTATACTTGTTGGCTGTTGGCTAGGGGCTGGTTTCTAGGGGTTATGAATGTCTCAGTTACATGCACCATCTCCCTCCCCTCTGGCAATCCTGGCAAATCTTTCATGAGAGATGGTCCCTGCTATAATTTGAACCTGATATGGTCCCCTATTCCCCCAGGTGTTAAGGTCTTGGTCTTCAGCTTGGCATTATTGGGAGGAGGTGGATCTTTTAAGATGTGGGGCCTAGTAGAAGGTGTTGTTAGGGCCCTGCCCTTGAAGGAGATAGAGGCACTCTGGCTCTTTCTCTCTCTTCTTTTTTGCTCTTGGCCAAAAGATAAGCAAGTTTTCTCAGCACAATGCATCTGCTATGACTTGCTGCCTTGTCACAGGCCCAAAGCAATGGGAGTAATCAGTCATAGATAGAAACCTTGAAAACTGTGAGCCCAAATAACCTTTTTCTCTCTGTAAGTAGATTAATCTCATGTATATGTTACAGTAACAAAAAGTTGACAAACACAAACTCAGAACAAAAAACTCCCAAACAATTTGCTATTTGGATCATGATCACCTGCGTCTCCAGCTCTGTGAGACACACAAAGATGACCTGGGATCTTTAAAAATTTAGGCTTTTCATTGGGTAAACAAAATAGTTTACTCTACCCAAGGGCCCTGGGACTACCAGCTGACTTGATTGAGATACAGTGTCAATGCTGATGTGAAGGAGAGAAAATGGGATGAATGCCGGGACTACACTGGAGGGTGATCACAAGGTTGTTGACCCAGTGAATGTGGGTGACAGATGCAGAGGGTGGGTGTGGGGGCAGAATAAATCTGTTTGTAGAGTTCTTGGATAAGTGGGAACAGTCTCTGCAGGGGAAAGGGAATGGTTGAAGAAAAAGGAAATGTCTGGTCTCAGACACAGAGTACCAGGTTTTGACAGAATTTTCAGGGGCTGTTATTCAACATTAGAAGTGGGGAGAGGGTGGCCATTAGTTGAGTCTGGGGTAAGAGCAATTTCTAAAGGAAATGAGGGAAATACCTGGGGCCTTGTTGGGAGGGAAGGATGACACCTACTCTAGGCTGCAGTGAACAGGTGTCCTGAGTGGGGGCAGTCATGCAGTCAATGGGGGCCTTTTCTGTAAAGAATTTTATGGCAATCATAAAACTGCCTGCAATCTGTCTGCTTTTATTACAACCAGGGATTGACAATATTAAACAATGTCAGTGATAAAATATTGCTTCCTGAAAACACTCTTTTTTTTGTCAAAGTTCTAAATAATTGGTCTGATTATTGTTGAGCATGTATATATGCACACACACACACACACACATATATATGATCATATATATGTATAAAATAACATGTTACACATGTATATATTTTATGTCACATGTTATATGTATATCTAGATATTATACATATATTTGAAGTTAGCAGACATGCATTACTTAGCCTTTCATAAACAGTGTGTTCTACATAGCAGTTAATTGGAAAACTTATTTCCAGAGGTAGCCCCTGACATACTTATATTTTGCATTTTTAAAAAGTTAAAAGGTTTTTCATTTTTTTTCTTCCTTCTTCCTTGCTCTTTCCTTCCTTCCTTTCTTCTTCATCCTCCTCCTCCCCCCAGCCTCTTCCTCCTCCTTATCCTTCTTCTTCTTTTGCACAGTTGGGGTTGAACCCAAGGCCTTGCCCATGCTAGGCCATTACTGGGCTACACCCTATGCTTTTCTTTTGAGAGTTAGCTTACAAACTCTCAGAATCCTTCAAGCTTGCTTCTTATTGTATCTTTGCAGTTTATGTCTTCAAATCCCTTGGTTTAAACAGTTTAAACAGTTGGTTCTGAATAAAACATGATCACAAAGTGTTTTTAAAGACAGTGAATAGAACTTGAATTCTGGCATTTTATGTGATAGCTTAGAGATTTAATGTATGTTTAAAATGTAAAGTAGTGAGACAGACAATGATTTTTGAGGTTCTCTTTTTTTGGTAAGAAAATGTAGTTCTTATCCAGGCATGGTGGCACACACCTATAACCCATCCTAGCAACTTGGAAGGCTGAGGCAGATGGATTACAAGTTTCAGAACAGCCCTGTCTTAACATTTAGGTCCAGTCTTAAAAAAATAAAAAGATATGTAGGTTAATGGTAGAGTGTACCCCTGGGTTCAATCCCCAGTACTATTTAAAAAAGTAACTTTAGTTCTTTTATGAAATTTTATTTCCTATATGAAATAGTTTGCCGAGTTTAAACAATATCCTTGTAAAAGAAATTTCTACATCTGTCAAAACTGTTCATCTTTTTAAATCTAAAAATATGAATCAAGAAAATAGTGAATAATATTAATGATTATATGATTGCTCACTTTAAAAGTCAAGTTTATTAAGGTATAATTTGAACAAAGTAAAATCACCATTTTTAGGTGACCAGATTGATGATTTCTCCTGGATAAATACTTATGAGTCTGCTTGGGGGGTTGTATGGTAAATATATGTTTAACTTTTTTATTCAGGATACATTTTTATTGTGTAACATATACAAAACATAAAATTTACTGTTTGTATGTATGATTCATAAATGTTCAATTTGGTAGCATTGAGTACATTTGCAATTTTGTGCAGCTGCCATCTCTGTCTCTTTTCAAGGACTTTTTCATCATTCCACAGAAATTCTGAACTCATTACACCACCACTCACTATCCCTTTTATCAGTCACTATAACTGCAATTTTTTAAAAATTGTGTTTTTATTTTTCAATTAACACATAGTAATTGTATATATTTATGGGACACTGTGATATTTCAATACATAAACATGTTGAGTAATAATCAGATGTGGTAATTGACATATCTATCACATCAGACATTTACCATTTCCTTATATTAGAAACATTAAAAATCCTCTCCACCAGTTATTTTGAAATATTCAATTAATGATTGCCCACCATGTTTATCCTACTTAGCTATAGGACATTAGAAGTCATTCCTTCTTCTCACTGTTCTCCTGTACCCACTGAGCATCCTGTCTCCATCGTCCCCCTTTCCCAGGCTCTAGAAACCACTGTTCTATTCTCTGTCTTTGAAATTGACTTTAGTTTCCATATATAAGTAAGAACATATGATCTTTGTCTTTAAGTGCCTGACATTTCATTTAACATAATGTCCTCAGCAGATCCTGGACTGGCCACTGGAGTTTGCTGCTGAGAACCCCTTGGAGAGCTGTGAGAGAGACCTGGATGGAGATTTCGACACACAGAGAGCTGCTTCATGTGATGCTGCTTGACATGAAATGTGTAGAAAACTAGGATTTCTGTGGACCACAAAGGAGGTCTTGTCCTGAACCTTTTCACAGAATAAACTCTTTTGCTCCCAGGTTCTTGTGTTCATATCTAAGACACCAACCTGAGACAATGGACAGTAAATCAATAGTTCATCTTGCAAAAACTTCATGTTAGAGTGCTATATGGGAGTGGCTTATTTTGATCTCCCTCAGTGCCATGAAGAAGGGAAAACCCACCTTGCTAACCAGAATCTCTCAGTGTCTGTATATAGCAACTAATTATAGTCTTAAAAAAATTAATAGCAAATCATTGTAAAATGCTTCAACTGGATTTGCTGCAGAGGGGTAGGGATTATCTTCAAAGCACCCCAGCTCTCCTGATGAGGTCAGAGGTACACTGGTTTGTATTACTGCGACAGCCATTAAGTGATCTAGGTTGCTTTTCCTTCAGTAAGGGTTTTGTTAGGTGGGCATTACGCTTGACCTCCAAATTTGGCTGACAATTTACTGATGAGATTCATAACCTTTGGGTTGCTTTGATATTTTGACATATTTGCTGGGTTCTGGGCCACATCCTGGAAGGCCACCATCACTTCTGGATCCTGCATGGCTGCAAGAACCTCCGGATCACTAAGAATTTCATTGAGCCCAGGCATTCCTGCCATTCCAGGCATGCCCCCTCCCATTCCAGGCATTCCTCCAGGAAAATTACCAGGCATTCCTCCAGGAAAGCCACCTGGAAAAGAGCCAAACTGAGCTCCTGCTTGTCGTCTGGCTTCTTCCTCCCTCTGGGCTCTCTCATGTTCTTCTCGAGCCTTCTTAACTCTTTCTATTCTTTCTTTGATCTCTCGCTCTTCACGTTTTCGCTCATATTTTCTCCGATGTTCAGCAATTTTCTGGGCCCGTGGTTGAACTTCTTTCAGCATTGCACTAGCATCATCATCATAATCCAGTTTACAGGCAAGAGCAAGATCATGGGCTGCTTCTTCCCAGTGGCCCAAAAGTCTGTGGACTTTCCCTCGCCACTTGTAAGGCCATTAGGGTGTTCATTCAGATAATGTTTTCCTACTAGGAATTACAAACTTAAAACACTTTTTAAACCTTAAAAATATTTAAAACTCAAGGGGGTGTTATTTCCTACATTTTAATTTACTAATCATTTTGGATTTTTTCTTTGATATTGGGCAAAGCAGACACTAAGTATGGAAAATACATAGCTGTAATGTGAGTGAAATAAAGACTTACTAGTGGGAAGTAAATAAATCTCATTTACATAGCTAAAAGTTTCAGTTGAATATATGGTTACTGAGACTGAGGCATTTTGATTTGTCATTTAAAAATATTTTTTAAATGATTAATTTCAATAAAACTATTGGGACCACCAGTATTTCACTCTAACCTGGGTAGGGACTGGAAGTACTTGGTAAGGCAGCAGCAGTCTTACTATTTTATATGACATGTGCCCTTATGCAGGTTGCATTTAAATCTACACTGTGTTGAAGAGGTGATTTTTTTTTTTGTTATGCTGCAATGGAGTTGGATTACTTAGCTCTGTTTTTGTTCAATATATCAAATAAATGTTTCATATTATTTCCACTGTGGGGAAATAAGGGCGTAGTTTTCTTTTTATATTCTATGTTTAAAATTTACCTTTTCTCATCAGAAAATGACCAACTATATCTGCTTTCTGCTTCTTGTATTTCCCTCCTTCTTGAACTAAAGATAATCTTTTCTCACTAGCATCATCACTGCTATCATACCATAATTGTGCAAAGCATATTTAATGCTGGGTTAATTTAATATGTAATACATATCCTAGCTGTGGAATAATACCCATAAGAGCTGTAGTTCTTTCTTAGCCATGAGATTGCTTATTTAAATGTTATTAGACTTCCACTCTGGCAAAATCTTGTGATGTCAAAAACATTGGAAGGAAGGATTCCTTTTAGTGTTTGGTGTTCTATTTTGGAAGTACCTATTGATCGTTGTATTTTGAAGAGTATATGGTTTGAGTTATTGGTAACCATACATGGAATTAACTGCTTGATCTAACATGAATTATAAAATAGATGAGAGCCTGGTTATTCATTATGGAGTTCTTGGCACCATGAAGATTCATTATTGTATTCAGCTCTTCCTTAAATACTGCGACCATACCCCCACCTCTTTTTCCCTTTTGTCCCTGAAAAGATAAAGGAAATGATAAATTCCTTGGAGTACATTTATAAAGTAGTACATTTCTAATATTTATACAGGTTCTAACCCTTTACTGTACATGAGTAAACAGAACTGCATCTGTTACAAAAATGAGAAAAAGTCGTATGCTAATGGAGCATGCTTTTAAAACCCTTGGAAAAAAACACCATTTATACTTGGATTTGGGCTTGCCAGTGGTTTTTTTTTTTTTGTTGTTGTTGTTCATGTATGTTCTCAAAATCTCATGTGTGCTGTGCTTATCTCAAGAAGAACAGTTTCTTCTTGGATTCCTGATTTGATTGACTTAATTGTACATGACCTAACTATACTCGAATATTACGAATATAAATGGATAAAAGTAAATTACTCTTCTGAAAATGTGTCCTGTGCTTTTAGACTTTAAGTTCCATAAATACAACAGATAATCTTCATTTTCTTAGAGACCCAGTATCATTTCTAAAAAGGAGAAATGTTCTTTTTTTCTGCTAATGATGCTGTAAGAAGGAAAATAAAGTTTTCTGCTTAAAAATATATAGTTATTGGATATTTCTAGCTATATTAAAAATAAAATATGGTTTCAAACTGGAAAAAAAATAAATTAATAAATACTCTATTTGGGGAAAAAATCCAAATAAATTCCAGCAAACAGAACACATGTGAAAATGAAGCTTGATCTATGAACAGCCAACAGGCAACCTCATTGTTTAGTTTAGGGGATGTAAAAGGAAAGAGGCCTTTTTAGGTTGCAAGTGCATTTGATTTGAACTTGCAGTTCTCTTCAAGCAGTTTCTGCTTTCTCTGAGCTCCCTGCTTAAGAAAGCCTGGAGCGCATTAGGGCATTCATCATGTCAGCAAATGGATCAGCTGCAGGTTCAGTTGGCCAGAGCAATAGAACAATGTGGTGATATCTAGGTTTTCCATTCCTGTTGACTATTCCAAATGAACTCTGGTCTACTGGCTTGCTGGTCTACCATTGGCTTGGGTTGGGCAAATAATCTGGCTCTACCCACACTGCAAATCCATCCATCTTCTATAGGAGAGCTACCATGGCCCTGGCTGAACAGAAATGTGGATTCCTTATCTACCACTGGACCTCAGGGCTGGCCTGAAAATAGCCACGTTTTAGATTTTTAAACCAATGTGCTCTCATAGCAAAGCCCTAAGCCAGACTCTATTTATAATCAAATAATCCAAGTATCGCTAAAGAGAAAAATTCATTAAGTGGCTCTTGATAGGACAGATAATTGCCATAAGAAAGCAGAAACTGAGACAAGATGGGCAGGGAAAGTGCTGGAAGAAGCAGAGGAATTGAGGTTGCCTGCCGGGAGCTCATAGGCATATTTGTTCTGCACATGTGTGCTGTGTTGCTGGATTTTAAAAATAAAGATATTTATTTTTTGTCAATAGAATATTTACTAATTTATTTCTGAGACTTCAGTTAGTTTCCATATACAGACACTAAGAGATTCTAGTTAGCAGGGTGGAGTTCTGCTTCTGCTCTGTATCGAAGGAGATCAAAATAGGCTACCCTCAAATAACACTTGAAAACTTTGAGGTGGCAATTCAGGGGAACTGCAGACACAGGAATATCTCTAACAGGCTGTCCTTTTGTGGAGAGGATTTACATCGGTGGTAGAAGTAAGCCATGAATGCAAATGGGCTTTCCCTGGGGCACTACCCTATCTGCCCAGGAAAGATTTTTTTCACAGGAAGAAGAGATGAAGGCCCGGACAGGGATTACCACAGGTGGCCTTCTGATGACTGCCACTGGGGGACTTTACCTGCATAGTAAGAAGACCTTCATTCAGTGAATTTTCCTCTCCTTCCCTCCCATGCCCCGTGACCTCCTCCCTTCAGGGGTCTCAGTTTTCCTTTTTATATGGTTTCAACTCTGTAGCCTTCTTTGGAGTTTCATACTGTATATGTGTGGCTCCATGTTTAGGCATGTCCACCAGGAATACATTCAACCTGGCCAAGATCACATTTATTTGGGGGTAATTAGGGTTGCAAGCTAGAACACATCAATTCCAGTTGACTTCTGAGTAGTTTAGGGGAAGGGGCTTATTGTACCAATGGTCAACAGGGCTTAGCAAACAATATTTCAGGAAACTATGGTTCAGCCCATTTCAAAGGTCAGCTTACATTCAAGAGCAGATGTGTGGGTAGTCCAGTTTAAAAGTTCAGCTTAGATGTGGATATGTCTAAAACCTGATTCAACAATGGCCTCTGGGTTCATCTAAAGTGCTTGAGTTAAAGTGACTTCATTTTGATTTCCTTCCTTGACAGGTAGGTAATAAAATTTCCCCTTTGTCTTTCATCAGTTTGTTTCATAAACTAAAATTATTGAAACTTCAGAGAGAAAAGAGAATATTTTAAACTTCCCTTTAGTATTACCCGACTCTAAATAGGACACATTGTTTACAGAGTACCTGCCTGGTGTCTGTGGACCATGGGGTCTGGGACCCTGAGGAGGGACCTGTGGGTCCCTTCAAGAATGGGTAGAGATGCCTGGAGACACTTAGGTCAGCATCTTGTAATCTTGGGTGGGGGAAGAGCTTTCAAAGCAAGTTGCAAAAGGGCGAAGCTAAAAGAAAAAGAGATTTGACTCCATAAGTATTTAAATATCGGCAATGTCAAAACATCTTAAACAGAATTGAAAGGCAAATGGCAAAACAGGAGAAACATTTGCAACAAGCGGCAGATGGTTAGATACACCATCCTCATAACTCTTAATTTGCTTCAGGGAGTCCTGGTTTATGCCTGTTGTCCTGTGTAATTATTGGTTGCAACACTTTTCCTCTCAGAAGAGCCCTGATTTAGTAGATAAATTACATGGTTATCCTAAAAATGTTTAATGTAGGGATTCTGGCTGTGGAAATATACAGGGAAGCATTCCTCTAGTGAGCAAACTCCTGGGGGTAACTGGCACTCTGTTTCCTACCCTTAGAATGCACTGCTGCTTCTCCTAGGAACTAGAAAGATAACTAATACATGTGCTGTGTCTAGCTGCTGTGTGGCAATGCCACTAAAGTCTTATCAGCCTCCACCTTGATCTCAGGCACACAGCTCCTGGGAATAAGGGAACTCTCTTGTTAGACAACCACAGTGTTTCACAGCCTAAATCTGTCCACATAACAGTAATTTTATACAATGGACTTTCTTGAGAGCTACATAAAGCTCCTAACATTGCACATTGCTGTTAGGGTCTGTAAACAAGTCCGGATGGCGCCTGGCATTTTGCCAGAGGGAGTGGTTTGTGAAGTAACTCCAGTGAGCCATTAAGTGTGGAGATTCCTTATTGGTTGACTGCTGTATCTAGTTTATGTTAATTAAGATAAGCTGTGTGGAATGTATATATACCCCTCCTGTCCTACAATAAAGGGCTCCTACTCCTGCTGTATCAATGTACACAAGTTGCTCGTCACCCCCTGGTTATTTTGCTGCAGCCCGACTGCGACTGCGGCACATTGCAACTTAGTATGTAATTGAGGAATAAGCTGCATTTTGTTGCTAAATCTGTAACCAGCCTAGTAATACAATGAACAATATGTACTAATGATGTCAATGACCTAAAGTAACCTATTGATATAAATAAAGCTTGTCAGCTTGGCCTCTCTGCCATTCTGCCACTTCTTTTCCTACCTCTGCATCTTGTCTCTGTGTCCCATTTTTATTATTTTCCTTACAGGTTAATATTTGTATTATTTAAAGAGTGCTCACATATTAAAAAGAAAATCGATAAACCCCAGAGAGAAGAAGACAAGAAAAAAAAAAACGTAAGGTATAGGTTAAAACAAAGGGTTGGTACATATTAAAAATATTTACTATTAACAAAAAATAGAGGTAACAATAAGATAGTGTTTTTTGTTGAACAACTGGAAAACTTTGCAGACAAATATGAACATATACTCCTGGGGCTAGCCAGATGTGGGGAATGGGCACTTCTTGCCCTCTTGGTTTGTAAAGTAACTTGAATGATTTGCTTCTGAAAGGCAGTTTTGAAACTTGTATTGCAACAGGGATCAACCTCATGCTTCAAACACATCACAGTTAATGAAGTAATTCAGACTTCAGGGACAGCACCAGAAGAACTAGGAAAGGGCTGTCTCCCAAATCAACAAGTGAATTATTACCCCAGACAGGGCACCCCTGGAAGGTAACCTTTGCATTACCTCTTTAAAAGCCCTCTGATCTTAGAATCACAGCTTCTAGGACAGGAGTTCCTATGTTTCTCCTTTGTTAGCAAAGCAATAAAACTTTTTTTCCCTTTTTCTCAAAACAGTGTCCTCATTATTGGATTGGCATCAAGAACAAGGACCAAGCTTTCAGTAACAGTATGAAAAGGTTTTCTGTTGCTAGTGTTAGCTGGAAAGCACCTGAGTTTTCAGGGGAAGAAGCTGCTTCCTCTTAAAATGATGGATAACTTTCCTTTTAGTTTTAATTAATTAATTAATTTATATTTCAGATAAAGCCTTTCAGAGAAAACCCAAGGAATCAGCTTAACCCAAATTACCACGTCACTTTTCTAGAGGACACAGAAAAAATTTGCTCATTAGAATCTCATTTTAATGCTAAATTATTCACCAGGGGGGCATTCCCACCCACCATTTTGGAACATGTGATATATGAAAAACACCATCTCAAACTGAACACAGTCAGGAATGTGCCCCCTCTACATGTGATTGTCATGGAAGAAAAAGGGTCCTAGAAGAAGGGTCTGAGTGATATATGAGCTGTAGAAACATCAGGTATTTCTCTATACTTAATTTATTTATTGGGGTTTTAATTAACAGTATACAGATTTCCCAGAAATCTGAGAGTAGCAGGCTTGGAAGGGAGACAGGTTTAGGGAGTGACAGGTCTTGAAAGTATGCAGAACTTATGCATTAAAATCTTTTTTTTTTTTTTTCCTGGCAGACATCGCTGCTGTGCCGAGGTCTCCTCTCTGGCACAGCTTGGGTTACCTGGATTACCTTGTACACGAATTCCTACCCTACCTCCGTGGTCGCTGTCGCTGAAACAGAAGTCTCCTGCCAATCAACCTCCCTTGCATGGCTATTGCCATTGCTGGGGCCTCTGATTCCGTTGCCTGAGGTGGTCTGGAGGTCTTCTTTCTGGATGCTGCTGCCACAGAAGAAACCGCTTCCCTGGATGCAGCTGAAACCAACACTGCTACTGACTTCCCAGAGATGGCCTGGTGACGCTGCCTCCACAGCTGCAGCTGCTGCTACTGTTGACTCACTGCCTGCAGCCAACAATCACCTCCACTACCCCTGTTACCACGGCCTAGAGAACTGCTTCTCGGGAGACTCCAGGTTTGGTTGCACATGGCTGCACTCATTTTGAGACACCAGCCAGGGCCTGAGTGTGGGGATGCCTGTGGGTTTGGAGGAGCCTGGGCTCTTTCTGCTGAGAGTGCTGGTGGCCCTTGTCTTGCTGCTGCATCTCAGGGTTGTTTCCTTGCATGAGTGTATCCCTGGTGGTCTCTCTGCAAGTAGGAGCAGCATTGAGATCTTGGGACTGCAGCGGAGCCAATCCTTAGGTATCTGAAGCCTAGATTGGTGGGATAGAGACTGGGTTTGCAAGAGCTGATCTGGGTTTGGTGATCCTGAGAGATATCAGAGACAGGGCTGAGAAACTGTTGTACCCTGACAGAGTCAGTTTAACTCTCCAGCAAGATTTATTTTATTTTTTGATTCACTAATCTCTCTACCATATTTGGAACAAGATCACTGTGTGGAAGACAATGATATATGAATGGTGTTTTGCATTTTTGTTGCATTCTTATGTCTTTAAGTTTTTCTCTTTGCTTGTATTCTTAATTTCTCTTGTCTAATTTCTTGGATTTTCTTTCAAAATTTTCTCCAAACAACAGCCAATCTCTGTCTCCTCTTCCACTCTTCCTGTGAGTTTTTACTTCTAGCTTCTCCCTTCTTCGCAAATATTGCATACTACACTACCTCTGTTCTCTCATCCACCATTTGCAATTGTAAATCATTTTTAAAGATATTCTGTTTGTATTATAAATAGCTATTGAACTCATCATTTTGGTTTAATATAGAAAGCAGTAGACACCTTAGTGGGAGCTATTAGGTTTAAGGCTATATATTGGGTGCTGTTGATATTGGCCTTACCAGTAAGGTGAAGTGCTAAAAACTTTCAGGGACACTGTAGGTCTATAGGGTAGAATTTATCCTGCCTTAGATACATACTTTTAGATGGGAAAACACACTAACAACATGAAAAACCAAGGGAATAAAGTGCCCCAAACAAACCAACATGTTTCAACATAAGCCACTGATAACACAGTGGAAGAAATGTCCAAGAAGGAGTTTATATTGTATATAGTTAAATTGATATGTGAAGTAAAGGATAGTATAAGGAGGGAAATAAAAAAAATACAGGAAGTGAAAGACCACTTCAATAAAGAGTTACATATCATAAAAAAATAAAAAATAAAAAACAAGCAGAAATCCTCGAAATGAAGGAGTCAGTAAACCGAATTATAAATTCAATAGAAAGCATCACCAACAGACTAGACCACTTGGAAGACAGAACCTCGGACAATGAAGACAAAATATATAATCTTGAAAGTAGAACATGTGGAGAAAATGGTAAGAAACCATGAACAGAACATTCAAGAATTATGGGATAACATGAGAAGACCAAATTTAAGAATTATTGGAATAGACAAAGAAGCAGAGACACAAACCAAAAGAATGCACAATCATTTCAATGATATAATAGCAGAAATTTTCCAAAACCTAAAGAATGGAATGGAAAATACAAGAGGCTTACAGGGCCCCAAATGTACAAAATTACATCAAACTCACACCAAGACACATTATAATGAGAATGACTAACACATAGAATAAAGATAAAATATTAAAGGCTGTGAGAGGAAAATAAAAATCAAATTATGAATAGGGGGAACCAATTCAGATCTCAACTGATTTCTCAACCCAGACCCTCAAAGCTAGGAGGTCCTGGAATAATATATTTCAAGCTCTGAAAAAAAAAAAAAAAACAGACGTCAACCAAGAATTTTATATCCAGCAAAATTAAGTTTCAGATTTGAAGATGAAATTAAAATATTTTATGATAAACAAAATTTAAAAGAATTCACAACTAGAAAGCCTATACTATAGAACATTCTCAACAAAATATTCTATAAGGATGAAGTGGGAAAAAAAGTGAAAACCAGCAAAGGGAGGATCTACACTAAAGGGACATTCAATTAAATGAGTAACTAAGGCAAATCAAAAACCAGAAATAAATCAAATTGACAGGGAATACAAATCATATCTCAATAATAACCTTGAATGTTAATGGCCTAAACTCATCAATCAAAAGACATAGACTGGCAGATTGGATTAAAAAACATGACCCAACAATATGCTGTCATCAAGAGACTTACCTCATGGGCAAAGACATCCACATGCTGAAGGTTAAAGGTGGGAAAAAACTTATCACTCATATGAATTGCGTAAACAAGCAAGGGTTTCCATTCTCTTCTCAGATAAAGTAAACCTCAAACCAAAGTTAATCAGAAGAGACAAGAATATTTCATACTTCTTAAGGGAAGTGTATATAAGCAGGACATAACAATTACAATATTTATGCCCCAAACAATGGAGTATCTATGTATATCAAACAAACCCTTCTCAATTTCAAGAGTCAAATAGACCACAATACAATAATACTGGGTGACTTTAACATACCTCTCTCACTACTGGACAGATCTTCCAAACAAAAACTAAGTAAGGAAACTATAGAACTAAATAATATAATCAATAATTTAGACTTAACAGACATGTATATAATATTTCATCCATCAATGAGCAAATATACTTTTTTTCTCAGCAGCACATACCTCCTTCTCTAAACTAGACCATATCTTATGCCACAATGCAACTCTTAGTAAATACAAAAAACCAGAAATAATACCCTGCATTCTATCAGACCATGATGTGATGAAATTAGAAATCAATGTTAAAATAAAAAATAGAAGATACTGTGACAAATGGAGACTAAATAATACACAATTTAATGATGAATGGATAGTATAAGAAATCAAGGATGAAATTAAAAAAAATTAGATATAAATGAGAACACCAGAACAACATATCAAAATCTCTGGGACACTATGAAGGCAGTACTAAGAGGAAAGTTTATTGCATTGAGTGTATTCATTAAAAGAATAAAAAGTTAACAAATAAATAACCTAACATTACATCTCAAAACTCTAGAAAAAGAAGAACAAATCAACATCAAAAGCAGTAGAGGACAGGAAATAATTAAAATTAGAGCTGAAATTAATGAAATCAAAACAAAAGAAATAATTGAAAAAATTGACAAAACAAAAAGTTGCTTCTTTGGAAAATAAATAAAATAGATAAACCCCTGGCCATGCTAATGAAGAGAAAAAGAGAGAAAAATCAAATTACTAAATACAAGATGAATATTATCCAAAGTACATGTATGAAGATATGAAGTGGTGTAAATATACTTTATATACAAACAGAGATATGAAAAATTGTGCTCTATGTGTTTAATAAGAATTGTAATGCATTCTGCTTTCGTGTATTTTAAAAATATAATCAATTAAAAAATAAAATACAAGATGAAGAAGGAAATATCACATGTCTAAAATACAGAAGATAATTAGAAACTATTTTGAAAATTTATACTCTATTAAAGTAGAAAATATCAAAAACAACAAATTTCTAGAGATGTAAGACCTACCCAAACTGAATGAGGAGGTCATACATGATTTAAACAGATCAATTTCAAGTAATGAAATAGAAAATATTATCAAAAACCTACCAACCAAGAAAAGCCCAGGATCAGATGGATTCTCAGCCGAGTTCTACAAGACTTTCAAAGAAGAATTAACACCAAATCTTCTCAAAATATTCCATAAAATAGAAAAGGAGGGAACCCCTCCAAGCTCATTCTATGAGGCTAAAATCACCCTTATACTAAAACCAGACAAAGACACATCAAGGAAATAAAACTTCAGACCAATATCCCTGATGAACATAGATGTAAAAATTCTCAATAAAATTCTGGCAAGGGCTGGGGTGGTGGCTCATTGGCACAGTGCTTGCCTAGCATGTGTGAGGCACTGGGTTTGATCCTTAGCACTGCATATAAATAAATTAAAAATTAAAAAAAAAAACTAAAAAAAAAGAATTCTGGCAAGTCACATACAAAAACATATTAAAATGATAGTGTACCATCATCAAGTGGGATTCATCCCAGGGATGCAGGGTTGATTCAACATAGGGAAATCAATAAATGTAATTCATCATATTAATAGACTTAGAAACAAGAATCATATGATCATCTCAATAGATGCAGAAAAAGCACTTGACAAAATGCAGCACCCCTTCATGTTCAAAACACTAGCAAAACTAGGGATAGTAGGAACATTCCTTGATATTGTAAAGTGTATCTCTGCTAAACCCAAGGCCATCATTCTAAATGGAGAAAAATTGAAAGCATTCCCACTAAAAACTGGAACAAGACAAGGATGTCCTCTTTCACCACTTCTATTCAACATCATTTTTGAAACTCTAGCCAGAGCAATTAGACAAAAGAAAGAAATTAAAGGAATACAAATACATAAAGAAAAACTCAAACTATCACTATTTGTTGATAACATGATTCTATACCTAGAAGATCCAAAAATTTCTACCAGAAAACTTCTAGAACTAATAAATGAATTCAGCAAAGTAGCAGGATATAAATCAACACCCATAAATCAAACGCATTCCTATACATCAGGGATGAATCCACTGAAAGAGAAATTAGGAAAAACTACTCCATTCACAATAGCCTTAAAAAAATAAAATAAAATACTTGGGAATCAATCTAACAAAAGAGGTAAAGACCTCTACAATGAAAATTACAGAACACTAACCGCAGAAATTGAAGAAAACCTCAGAAGATGGAAAGATCTCCCATGCTTCTGGATAGGCAGAATTAATATTGTCAAAATGGCCACACGACCAAAAGCATTATACAGATTTAATGCCCTTTATTCTACCCAATATGAATATACATGATTCTTCCTAATAAAAATCCCCTTGCCTCCTGTGTTTGGGGACACTGCTTTGGGACTCATTCCCAAGCACTCCTTACATGGTTCAAATAACAAGCTTCTCTTCATTCTTTTCTCCTGAATGTGCTTATTGGCTTTGCACTCACCAAGGGGTAAGTCCACTGTGCTCGGTCACACGAAGAAGGTAGCCTCCGAAAGTATTTTACAATGAGCAAAATGGCTTGGCTCTTACAGTCTCTCATTGCAGCCTTGTTTATAGAACATTGAGGATAAGCTCAGTGTCCATCCAAGAGGAAGAAGTTAAACTGGCGATCTGTGTTCGGGGTAAAAATGGGAGTTCATAATCCCTTGAATCAAATGTATGAAATATGATATGTCAAGAGCTTTGTAATGTTTTGAACAACTAATAATTAAAAAGGAAGTTAAACTGTTATTGACTGATGGTGTTTAAGTCCCATTAAGCACATTGCGTAAATTATCTCTTTTAATTTCCACCACAACCTTATCCATATAATTGGATTAATCCATTGACTCAGTTACAGCTCTCATAATCTAATCATTTCATATCTGAAAATTCTTGCACTGTCTCCCATATTAGCTTTTTGGGACACCTCATAACTAAACCATAACAGGCACAGAGTAGAAGAAACTTGAGCCAATAATTAATAGAGTCGGCACTGAATGTCACAGTATAGTACAAGCACAAAAGTTCATCCACTGAGTAAACTACCTGTACAAATATGCAATATCACACCCACTGAGTGAAATACTCATCCCCTCAGCCTCAAGTGTTGAAGAAGGCTGAATGACTTTAACAGATAAACAGGTGTGAAGCCTCATCTCCTGAAGCTTCATGTTAAAGATCCCACAGACTGTTTAACCTTGACTGAGTAGCACATTGTGATTGTGGAGGGATGGAATATTGCAGGTCAAAAGCCAAAATTATCTTGAGCTATCTTAGTCCTTTTCATAGCCATTTACTTTCAAAATCTGCATCTGACCTAACATCCTCATGACTATTAGGTAAAACACTCAGAATATATCACTAAGCTTAGCAGACATCTAGCTTCTACCAATGTTAAAGCTAAGAATTCTATAACTTCTGAGATTATAGGAATTATTTCCCAATTTTGCTATAGCCCACCTACCTAATGCTCCCACCAATGTAAGCTGGCAAATGCATTGATTTATGGCCTTCTTTGTTCTGTGGCTATGAAGTTCATGTAATCTTTTCCACTGCAGAACATATCATTCAGGATAACATAAATCCATGTTTTGGGGCTGTAGTCATTCACATTTGGCTCAGAGTAAACTATTTTTAAAAATGTTCATAGAAGAGTTGTTATTTTATGTTGACACAGGAAATATTTTTATGTGGGAAAAAACCTATCAATCATCATGTGCAGCATTGCCCCATTTTTATAAAAAAATATTCATGAGTGCATGAAAGGGTGGTAGATATAAACCAGAGCAGGTATATTGCAGGTATAGCTAAGAAGAGATTTCAGTTATCTTCTTTGATCATGTTCATGTTTTATAAACATTGGACCATGACTGTGTATCAAACTTGAACTAAGATAAATTAAAATTGGGGTTTGTTGAAGGGATAGGGTGTCATTTCTGATGTATAGGAGGATTATATCCAGCAGTGTTCTGCAGTTTGAAAAAAACTGTCTCGGCTGACACAATGAGGTCAGGTTTGTTCTTGCACATGGGATTGTGGGAATCCTTCTCATGTTCCATGGATAATTATGAAGTATAGCTTACCATGTCTTGCTTTTATTCATACAGTAATTTGTTGTTAGCCAGGTGCTGTTCTAGGATCTGGGGGGTAGAACAGTAAACAAGACAGAGTTCCCTCTCTGTCCCTGATGTATTGTCAGAAGCATATATTCATAGGGTTTTAGAAATGTCTGTGTCTATGGAGGAGAACAATTACTATAGACCATATGTCCGCATTTATTGTTATTGTTTTAGGAATTATGCAGATAAAATATTGCAGATTTTAAGTTTTAGTTGATGAGTTTGGATAATTTTATACTTCTGTGAAACCATCATCCAAATGTCAAAAAAAAAAAAAAGGAAAAGAAATGGAGGAGTATTAGCATTGATTTGGGGAATCTAAAATAATTAGGAGGCAATGTCAGTTGGGTCTAAAAAATGTCAGTAGTTGAACATTTGTCCTAGGTTGCCTGCTCTTGTGCATCTAGGTGCATATTGACCCTTGGACCAGGACAAACTGCAATTCACAGTTTGACCCTTTGTAAAACCTCCTATTTTTTCATAAATTACCTAGAGATTCAGACAACATCCAATTTCTTTTTCAACAAAACAGTTTAACTCTGTTACTACCAGTCACAATTTCTGAAAAACAAATGATAACCAATACTCCCTTGTGTTTGTAAGCTTTAAGTATAGCCACCATTTTGTAATGTGCCTTGGAACACATTTTTAAGGCTGTTTGAATCTGGATTTTCTTGTATTGCAATCCCAATTAACTTCAAATAAGTATAATTTTATTTGGTCTTCACCATGTTGATTTTACTCTTGGTTGACACAAACAAAATGCAGATAGATACAGATAGATACAGTGTATAGTATAGCTTACCTGGGCTCTCCATTGCCCTCACACTCAGAATCACAGAGAAGAAAGGATGAACCCAACGGAGTGCATTCTTTATACCACAGCTCAGGAATAGTTCAGTGAGTAGTGGAGCAGTGGCTGTGGTAGAATGATGAGATACTACCCCATATAGTGCCTTTTCATAGGGTCAGGCTTCTTCAGGAGAATGACAAGAAGCAATGTGGTGTGAATCACCCTTTTCTCTTTCTAGAATCTAGAAAAAGATCTATTCTGGAGTTGTGAGCACAGGGATACTCTTTTGGCTGTGTTTATGTGCTTCCTGGGATGCTGCAGACAGCCTCTTCCTTGACTACTGGGAAGGAAGCTGGCATTGACTTTCTTCCTGTGTGATTTTTTTTTTGGGGGGGGGGTTTGTGTAGATAAAGTACTATTTTTCAGTGATTCTGGATGTATTCATTTAGAAAACTTTTCCAAGATCAGGTACATCTTAGAGTTAATGGGATATCATAGCTTTCCTGATGGAGGATTTTCATTTTCAGCAGTATATAAAATAGTGGTTTTATATCAATGGTGTCTTAAATCTAATGTACCATAAAAGTCACAGAAGCAAATTTTCTTGAAAACAAAGAACGCAAATACCACGGTAGAATGGGCTAATCTTATGGATTAAGAAAGGGAGTTCTCATATTGTTGGTGATTGGGATGGATTTTATGACTTGAAGCAAATGGTTGCAGACCTGTAGGAGAAATGGCCAAGAGGGGGATGTAAGCTTGTGTCTAGGAACTTAGTACTGGGGAATAAACTAGTGTTGAATAGTAGATTTGGGCTACACGTAAGGAAAGTTCCCTTCTGTTTTTTTTTTTTAAATTAAATATAAAATCAGTTATAATAAGTGATTGCAGACTTTCATTTTGAAGTGCCTTCTAAAAATAGATTAGTCACTGTCTGGGATGTTATTAAGAGAACATCTGCCCAACAGTAGATGTTGGATTAGTTGATTTTTAATCAGGGTGACTTTGGCTGCAAGTAACTGAAATTCTATTTCAAATTGGTGTTAAAAGGGAGAAAATTTCTGATATCACATAAAAGAAAGTCAGTATTGTAGAAATCCTCATTAAACTGCCGAGTTTCCTCTTACTTTCCTAGATTGTTCTAACTACAGTGTCTTAATTTTTCTTAAGGTAAAATCAAAGATAAGGATATGGTGGAAACACCCCCAGGTACACCAGGATCGAGTTCCCCATTAACCTGGAGGTGACAATGATGAGCTGTAGAAATGCTAATATTCTCTCATGTTTGACTTACAAAAGTGGCAATTTTACGTGGTCCATCCTAATATTTAGTTAAAAATGGAGAAAGAGGAAAAAATAGCCATTGGAAAGGAATATTAAATATTTCAAATTCCTTGCATTACAAGAAGTTGAGGCAGGAGAAATGTTTTGTCCTTAAACAGGCTTTCCTAACCTCTTTTCTTGCCTTCCATTTTTCTTTGCCCACCTTTGCCTCCTCTCATTTGGATTACGGTACAGGGCTGGGACAACCCATGGCAATTGGGACAGTGGCCTTGGGATTCCCGACCTCCTGACTGTGGCAGAAGCAGAGGTTCCTTGGCAGCCCAGTTCTGTATCCTTCTCCTGGGGTTTTTCTTGGAGGCCCAGCAGGACCTGCTTCTCCAGCCCCTCTCATGG
The DNA here is from genome assembly GCF_045843805.1 of Urocitellus parryii. NCBI lineage: Eukaryota > Metazoa > Chordata > Mammalia > Rodentia > Sciuridae > Urocitellus > Urocitellus parryii. The sequence continues at coordinate 151,362,387 of NC_135536.1, forward strand.
CTGAGCCAGTGCTTAATTCCCTGAATGAGAATCCTTTCTGTTCAAAGTAGCTACAGAAGTTTCTGGTATGTGAGTCTGATTCCTGACTGAAGACAAACTTCTTCTGCCCTAGATTTTGGAATGCTGTGCTGAAACTCAACAGAGAGCAATATATATCTTTAAAAAGTCCCCTTGAGGAAGGGAGGATGGAGATAAGGTGGTTACTAGGTACAGGGTGCAATGAATAGGAGGAATAACTTTTAGTGTTTGTAGCACAAGGTAACTAAGATTGACAACAATTAATTGCACATTTCAACAAAGTTAGTAAAGAGGATTTTAATATTCCCAGCATGAGGAAATGATCAATGTTGAGGTTTGATGGACATGCCAATTGCCCTAATCCAATCATTGTGCATTGTTTAATGTATTAAAATAGAATACTGTACTCTGAAAATATGTATAATTGTTATGTATCAATTAAATAAAAAAATAAAATAAGTAACATAAAAATAGTCCCTTGATATGCATCAAAAACTAGAACTAAGATGAGAAATCCCAAAGTCTAAAAGTCTCATGTAGGTGAGAATTTGACTTTAGTGAAATCACAAAAAGAGAACGTTCCATATATCCTCTTAAGAGCAGATGTGTCCGTTGAAAAAAATGCCTAAGGTCATAAAAATATGTCTGATGTGTTGTAATACAAGCACATCCCCCAAATTCTTTTAATTTTTAAAAAGAAACTCATCCTGAACATGTTAATCAACAGCCCAAATAAAATGTGATGGTTTTTCTCTAATCACAGCAATGTTTAGCATTTCACAAGTATTTATCAAATAAATTGATATACATAGTATTGTTTTGAAAGTGAGAAACTTGCTAATGTGTGGTTTGCTAGAGAGTGATTGCTAATGTTTGTAACAGGTATTGTACTAAGATTTTACATGAATTTTCTCATGTAATCCTGTCAACAATCTTTTGATAAAGAAACAGGCATACAGAGAGGTTAAAAGACTTGCCCAAGGTCACACAGCTTGCAAGGAATATAGCTGGGTTTGGAGTCCCGAGCAATGGATGTGATCCTCGGCTTCTGCTTTTCCAATAGTGTTATATGTAATCTTTTCTAATTCACTCACTTTGTGTTGTAGGATCCCTGAGGGCTAAACATTTGGATTGCTTCCCCAATTTAACTCTGGACTATTCTGGTCTCAAGTCAAGAATTTTGCAATTTACTGTATTTTGCTTGAATTTTAAAAATTAAAGAGGATAAAGAGGTATTCATTTTCCTAACCCACTCTGTTGTTGGAGACCTAGGAGAGATTTAGAGCAAAGTCCCACCTGTTCGGAGAAGACTTGAACCAGGAGCATCTTTCAAAAATGAAACCTGAGACATTAAGACCTAGACATGGACTAATGCATCTCTCCTACCTAGTAGTTCCTCGTCAAGGTCCAGATAAAACTTCACCATGGCACCCTCTGCCATGTAGTTCAATCTTTGATGAATGTGACTCTGTGACTCACCTGTTTATCATCAGGAATAGCCATGGTTCATTCTTTCTGAGTTCACTTAATTTTTATCTGCAGAGTAAGTTAGTTCTTTGCAGAATAGGGTGTTTTCCCTTGAGCAAATATGAAGAGTTTACCCCTTCCAATGGGTCATAGTGAACCTGACTCTGTTGTGTCTTCCTACATTGTTTGGAGCAACTCCAAATAGTGACCCTCTGGGGCTATTGCTCTGGATGGCCTCCTGGAGCCTGAGCAGCTCTGCAGTCTCCCAGCTTTTCCTAGTTTGCTTGGTGGTTTAAATTCTCCATTTTTCATCACTACTTTCTTAACTAAGTCACCAGATTGATTTGACAAATATTTAAGGACACCCTTCCACCATATTTTTTGTGATATATTCATGTTCTCCCTCCTCATCCCTCACAGTGCCCTGTTTTTGTTCATTTGTGCACTGACCACATTGGCCAATGCTTTTCTTCCTGCCTCTTGTACCCACTAGACTGTGAGCTCCAGGGTACTCAAGAGATCCTTGATGAAGTGAATTAATTATTTCATGCAAACCTCTAAGCCAACTCAGCATAGGAGGTGGGTTCTCAGCTACAGTGTGAAAAACTGTCTCAGCAAGTTCAATGACAGTAAATATGGAATTAGCAACAGAGTTGCTCCAGATCTTAGGTAATGGACAGCCTTCCTGTTGTCCTTTGGCTCAGTTTACCAAATTTTCTCTGCCTTCTGAAACTGAGTTACATGATTTTAGGAGAGCTGATTGTAACAATATCCACATATATTTGAAGGAGAATTTCAACACAATCTGAAAATAGTGATGGAGTCAGCACCTGTAATTTCTAAGGCCATTCTCAGAGCTATCAAAATTCTGGTTTTAAAGTATAATGATGCTTATGCTCAGGGGAATCTAGATATCCCTGGAATCCTCCCTAATCCCCAGGTCATGGACCAGACTCTTCCCTTTCTGTGGTCCTAGGGTGCCTAGTTTCCATGGCAATCTCCATGTAAAGCTTCCAAATCACAGTCCTACATGGTGCATCCTGAGGTCCCAGCCCAAAGCACAAGGTAGGACTTGGGAGAGATATCAATAACTTGGGGAGTCATGAGTGGGTGATGACAGGTTGGAATCTTCAGAGAAGAAAGGAGAACACAGTGGGAAATGAGAAAATCTTTCCTCTTGTTGGATCCTGGTGATTCAGAACTGAAAGACAAATGCGGTAAGTCACATGGGCTGTTTTATGGAGGTTAGCTTCTGTAAATGAGGTTGCTTTCTTAGCATGAAGTCAGCTCAGGCTGCCATATAAGAAAATACCAACATCATGTATAAGTACAAGAATGAGATGCTAATTAGAATAAGTCATACTCCATGTAGGTATAATATGTCAAAATATACTAGACTGTCATGTGTATATAAAAAGAACAAATAAAAATAAATAAAATACCATAAACTAGATGACTGAAACAACATTCGTTCTCATGGTTCTGGAGGCTGAAAGTCCAGGACCAAGGGGTTGGCACCTGGGAAGGACCTTCTTGTGTATCACCCCATGGCAGAAGCCTGAAAGACAAGAGCTTGAGAGAGCAGGTGAGGGCTGAACTCACTTTTCTCAGGGACCTATTCCCCTAACAGAGCATTTGCATTTCTCGCCATGTGGCCTGCCCTCGATTTCAAAGCTGGCAATGGTACGTTGAATCCATACCACTTGGAATCTCATTGATATTTGCTTTCTCCACTAGCTAGGTAGAATTCTTTGCTTTTCAAGTGTTTGTGTGGCCAGGTCAAGTCCAAATGGATTATCATTTTTTTATCATTTTGCCTAACTCAATCCCAGGTGCACCATCTCAACATATCACCCTCCAGGGGAGGGTCACTGGTAGAGGTAGCCTTAGACTTTTGCCCATCCTGGATGTGTGCTTATCAGCACATAAATATCCATTTCCTCTAATTCATTTCATAGTTCCCAATGCTGGGTTCTTTCCCTTCACACAGCTTCAAAAGTGGCTGGAGGGGCCAGGTAGACACAAATACAATGGCGATTGAGGGGGAAGAACATGTTTCCTTTGCTGACTCCGGTGAGTACATAAAAAAATTTTTGGATCCATTTTTTTTTTATGAGCGCTCATCATATATGATATATGGACATATGTACATTCAAACATAACACAAAACACAAGTGTGCATACATAATATAATACATACAACACATAACATAATAGTAAAGGCCTTATAACTTTTTACAGGTGAAATCTCCATTGCAATGTTTAAAAACTCAATAGTCAAAAAAAAAAAAAATAGAACTGATCAGCAAAACATTAACCTAGGTCTGTATGAGCTCAAAAAACAAAATAGAACTTCATGATATGGGAAAGGGCAATAATAAAACAGATATTGAAAAAAAGATCAATTAGGTTTGACATTAACAAATAATATCAATCAAAATGCACCCACTATTATGGCTAGACAAGGTTTTAGGAAAGGAAAAAGATTAGAAAAACAAGAACAAGGTATAGCAGCACCAATACAAATAAATCAAGGAACAGACAGACATGGGTTGGATTTTCACAAAGGGCCACTGAGACAATAAAAATTACATGGACAACCTTCTGTATTTTCAGAAAGGACCAGGGGGAGATGTTGAGAGCCACAGCCAAAGGGGCCCTAGCAAACTTCCAGCTGCCAGCAACCAGCTGCCGGCTGATGATTGGCTCACAGCGGCCCCAGCAACATCTAGCTGATTGGCTCCTCTGCGGTGATGTTCATTGGGCTGTTTCCCTGCCCTTCAGACTGCCAGCTGATGATTGGCTCACAGCGGCCCCAGCAACATCTAGCTGATTGGCTCCTCTGCGGTCATGTTCATTGGGCTGTTTCCCTGCCCTTCAGACTACGGAACTGCTCATTGGGGGACTTCTTTGGCTCCGCCCACGCGACCTAGCCAATCGGCCTCAAGAGCAGGAGGATTGTGGGAGGTGGTTGTTGGTGTGGGGGGAGAGGCATGTGGAAGCCGGTGGTGGCAGTTGGGCTCTGAGGGTTTTTCCTGAGGAGCTGTTTTGTTTGGCGTTTGTAGTTTTAAAAATAAAGTTTGTTTCTTTTGACAAGTGGCTCCTGAATTGTGCCCAGCCAGACTGCGGCAAGTACAGGCTATAAAAATACTCTGACGGGGGCAGGGGTTGTGGCTCAGTGGTAGAGTACATGCATGAGGCACTGGGTTTGGTCCTCAGCACCACATAAATATAAAATAAAGGTGTTGTGTCCACCTAAAACTAAAATATAAATATAAAAAAAATACTCTGATGGCTTATGGGGTTAAGAGGTGGCTTCCTGGATATGAAGAGCACTTTGAAGGATAGTTCTAGAAAATTCTGTAAATTCCCCGAGAACATGTCCAAACCTTCCTTCTTGTGTGTAAATGAGTATGCTGGCACTGCCCTGGGAGTTCTGACCCAGATATTGAGGTCATGGCATCATCCATACCTCTTCAAGCAACTTGACTGTGGCTCGAGGATGGCCACCCTGTCTGTGAATACTTGCAGCCACAGTCCTCTTGGCATCGATGGCCAATAAACTGACTATGCAACAAGAATTAATGGTCCAAGTGCCATACTCAGTACTGACATTGAGTATAAGGGACTGTATTGGCTGACTAACACCTGGATGATCAGATATCAAGAAATGCTGGGTGAAAATCTGCATATCCACCTAGAAGTAATGAGGACTTCAAACCCCATGATCCTACAGCCTGTTAGGCCATGTCTACCAGATCATGACTGGATCAGAATCAGAGATGAGGTGTTTTCCAGCTGGCTGGACTTAACAGACTGGGCTTTCAAAGATCCCAATGGTGAAGTACAATTTTGTGGAAGAGGGAGACTGTCTGGCTGTGTTTTGTGATGACCCTACATTCTACCACTGAGGTGGAACCTAAATTCTACCACTGAGATGGAACCTCTACCAAAAGGAACTTCAGCACAAAAGGCTGAACTCCTTGAGCTCTTCATCTGGCAGCAGGGATGTGTGTCAATATATACATAGACTCTAAATATGCCTTTTCTACCCTCCACATACATGGAGCTTTGTATAAGGAAGAGGGCCTAATCAACTCAGGAGGAAATGACAAAACTATAGCAAAGTCATCCATGAACTCTTAGATACTGTATGGGCTCCTAAAAAGGTGGTCGGCATACATTGCCAGGGACATCAAAGGGAAAATGCCATGGTCTCTTGGTGAAATCATAAAGCAGACTAAGAGGAAAAGTTTGTGACTTCCAAGGGAGCAATAGAACCAACATCCCTGACTTCTGCCCTATACCATAGTCCATTGGCAGGATGGGACCCCGATTTCTCACAATGGAAGTTACCTCCCAGGCAGATAGTGGAGATTCAAGAGTGGCTTATAGCAATTCTTGAGGCCCTAGCCCCAGCCTTTGTTCAGAAATTCCACCAAGAGACCCACATTGGCTGGATGCCTCTCAAGGCCACATTAAGCCATAATTTCTACATCCCCTGGCTCTCCAGCATAGCCTGAGCTGTGTGTGAACAATGTGAAACATGTGTTTGAAATAATCCTCATCAGGGACCTAAGTCCTCCCCTGGGGTACAAAATGTTGGAGGGACCCTATTTGAAAGTGAAGTTGTAGACTTAACGGAGCTCCCCTGGATTCAAGCCTATAGATATTTCTGGTCTTTGTGTCTACTTCCTCAGGCTGGGTACAGAGGCTTTTTATACTCACACAGAGAAGGCATATGAAGTGGCCCAACCTCTCCTAAAGGAAATAATTCTCTGATTTGGAATCTTGATCACTCTGTGATCTAATAATGGCTGGTATTTGGAGTAATTTATGGTAAAGTATTTGAAGATCACCTGGAAGGTACATATATCATACCATCCCCAGAGATACGAAAGGTAGAATAAGTGAACCAAACTCTAAAGTTACAACTAAGCAAGTGATATCAGAAACCCACCTACACTGGGACCAGGTTTGCCGTTTGCTTTGTTAAGAATTAGGTATAGCTCTATTGACAGAGTTTTCTCTTTATGAGATTCTTCATGGATGCCCTCCTCCCATCATAAGGGGTATGTGAGGAGATTTAAAGGAACTGGCAACATTACATTGAGGCAGCAGATGCAGGTTCTTGGCTCAATCCTGACCACTATACACCATTGGGTTAGGGAATGGCTACACATAAGTCTGACCACTGATGTCCATCCCTTTAAACCAGGAGATGCTGTTTGGGTAAAGGAATGGAATGTCCAACCTCTACAGCCTCTTGGGGGGCTCCATTCACTGTCATTTCATCTACCCCTACTGCAGTGAAGATGGCTGAAGTGGTCCCCTGGATTTATCACAGCAGAGTGAAACCAACTTCTCATGACTGGAAGTGCATTTCAGATCCAGTTGCACCATGCAAGTTGACTATCTGAAATAAGCAAGTGGCATCCTGAGAGACTCCGGAGGATAATAGCAATGCTTTAGTCACCCCTGAAGCTGAGTAATCTACACAGGGCAGAAGCTTGAGGAATTGACCGCCTGCCAAGATAAATGGACAATTATTATTTCCTATATTAGAGTTTTCACTCTAATGCTTTGGCACTATTACCCTTATCCCTCCTTGTTGTCATGGTCTTAGCTTTAATTTTCACTGTAGGATTAGCAGAGACTGCTCTGGCTGACTGGCACTGGTTGAAAAGTTTCTATTAGTGGTCTATTACCTCTTTTTGATGGGATGTTTCATTGCTAACGACTGTGTATGATCTGGCTCCCGTTTGTAGACTTAAGCCCTTCATCCTGTGACCCATGCCTTTGCATGACTTGATCAGGCCAAGGCATTCCCACAACTCTACTTTCAGTCTTTTCTCTACTCATACCCATTTCTCCTGCCAAAGAAAGTCTTCGGGACCTGCTAGCATAATAAGACCACCTATTCTGTCTGCCAACAGGGGGATCCATATTCTTGTTTCAATCCACAATATTCCTCAACTGAGGAATGACTGGAATTTCGGAGCTCATGGGAAGGGGATTTGGAACAGGACCCATTAATTTATCCAGTTCAGCTTACTAATCTCAAGCAACCAGGGTCAGTACCTTCAGATGCATGTGGGGTCATGAGTGAGATTTGGGTACCTGTGTGACCCACCATATGTCCACCACATTATGTGGAGATTTACTGGGGAAAAAAGGTACAGGCTCAATGACAAGTATATGTGCAATAATCCTGCAAATGATATGTTGTTCATGTGTACCAATTATGCAGAGGTTTTTTTTTTTTTTTTTTTGGCTTGCTTAGAATTGTGTTACATGGGCCACTTGGCAGAATGAGAGCAAAACTGTCCTACTTCAGGGTGTTGCTACACCTGACTGTACACTGGGAGCCTATTAATTTCACTATTCTTGATTCTGAAGACTAAGGATGGAAAACAGGCTGCCAAATTGGCATATGTATAGCTGATTGAAGTACTGATTCAGGAACCATACCGTATTTCCAAAGGGTCACAACTTAAGTCTTCCTCCTACCAAGTCTTTCATTATTTTTTTTTTTTTGGTACCAAGGATTAAACTCAGGGTCACTCAGCCACTGAGCCACGTCCCCAGCCATATTTTGTATTTTATTTAGAGACAGGGTCTCACTGACTTGCTTAGCGCCTTGCTTTTGCTGAGGCTGGCTTTGAACCTGCGATCCTCCTATCTCAGCCTCCCAAGCCTCTGGGATTACAGGCATGTGTTACCATGCCCAGCAAGTCTTTCATTCTGTTTATGAGGAAATGGAGAAAAGCCCACCTCCTGTCTCCATCACAACCAGAAACCTATTCCTAATCTTGGCAGAGACTGTAGTTCAGTCTTGAATGTCTCTTCTTGCTATGTGTGTGGAAGAACTAATATGGGGGATCAATGGCCATGGGAGGCTAAAGAGCTAGACCCTCATGAACCCTGGAACCACATCTCCCTGTTCAACTCCTTGTGTTTGGTTCCTTAAAAGCTCAATTATTGGAAAATATTGTCTTGCCCGAGAGGGAAAACAGTTCAACATCTCAGTCAGGGCTCTAATATGTCTGGGCCAAAAATTCTATAATGTAACTACCCAGAAAAACTATTGGTGGGGATCCATAAATCACCCAGAACCAGATTCCCATACCTTTTCAAATTTCTCTAACCTTAAACAGTCTTGGAATGATGATGCCATAGAAATCAAATGGCAAGTCCCGGGTGGACTACACTGGCTGTGTGGAAGGGCTGCCTATGCTAAACTGCCCGGATTCTGGTCTGGATCTTGTGTACCAAGGACAATTTTCCCCTTCCTTTTCCTCCTTCCATTAGCCAGAAGAGAGCAACTTGGAATCCCAGTTATATGAAGACTGGGGACCTAAATAGAGTGGTGAACCCTGGCAATTGGTGACTGGAAAGATGATGAATGGCCCCCTGAGTGGGTAATTCACTATTATGGCCAGCCACTTGGGCAGAGGATGAGTCCTGGGGATACCGAACTCCCATCTACGGGTTAAATCATATCATTAGGCTACAGGCTAATATTGAAGTTATAACTAATGGGACCACATAATCCCTCAATTTATTGGCCAAAGTACTCAAATGCACAATGCTATATATCAAAACTTCTCGGCTTTAGTCTACTTGCTTGCTTCTGAAGGTGAGGTATGTGGGGTATGATTTCAGGGCCACCTCAAAGCCTTGATCTTGTCCTTTTCCTGCATGCTGCACATTTTCTTTCCCTTGGAGGGGTTAGCCAAGGTTTCAGAGAAGCCCCTTCATCTCCTTCCCCCAAATGCCATGGATGACCAGGCCCCATGTCCATTCACCAAGATGACCCCACTGCACCCTGGTAACCAACAGAAGGTGGGGTGTGTGAGCAACTGTTGCTTACAGACTGAGGATGAAGGCAAGGTCATAGAAGAAATTACAGATCATATGAGAAAGACCACCCCATTCCAGTTCAGACCTGGAAAGGCTGGAAATCTGGGGAATTATTTGGAGGATAGTTTTCAACTTTTGAGGGGATTCAAAACTCTCATAATTGTTGTGGGTTTAATGCGGGAGGCCTGCCTCCTCCTACCCGGCCTGTTATGCCTGGTTATAAGATCTCTCTCCAACCTCATGGAGGCTACCGTTGTGTACATCATGATGTTATGAAAATATAAGCCATTAAGTCAGGAATATGCTTTTTGATCTTAAATGGATCTGATCATCAAAGCAGGGAAGTGGTAGGAGCTCTCTTCAAACAAAGACACAGCATGGCATAGCTAGTATCTGTGTGCGACTCTGTCAGACAATAGGATGCCTTCAGTAACCATGTACACATGTTTTCCAGACAAAAGGAAGGTGAGATGGCACACTCAGCACACATATGACACACTGCTGACACTCAGGGTGCATATGCAACCCTGCCAACTTCCCCACTTCCGTGCATCTGCGTAGCTCTGTCATAACTTCTTTATGATTTTACAGTATAGAATACCCACACGAAATGTATTTTTCCATATAGGGGAGACAAAGGGGCTAATATATAATGAAATGCAGGAGAGAGAGGGAATAGCAGGGGCCATATAAGGTGAAGCCCCTCTGCATTCAGGGTTGGTCTTTGAATGAGAATCTGCCAAGTCTGTGCTTGCACAAAATAAACACTTCTTCCTGTTGAATGCCCTGGTGCTCTGTCTCTGCGTGAATCCTGCAACAGCATGAATCAATAAAGCATCAGCTGCGTCATTCAAACTGAGGAAAGGTTCCAAAGCAGGTATGATGGGATCCTGTTGATTACCAGGGTGCAAGTGAGGTCATCTTGGTGAATCGACATGGGGCCTGGTCATCCATGGCATTTGGGGGAAGGGGATGGAGGGGCTTCTCTGAAACCTTGGCTAACCCCTCCAAGGGAAAGAAAATGTGCAGCATGCAGGAAAAGGACAAGATCAAGGCTTTGAGGTGGCCCTGAAATCATCCTACACCGATCCAACCTTCCCAGCTAATGGACTTGATCTTTACCTTTTTATTTACTCAGACTGTTCAGAATTCTTTAGGTTCCTTGGAATTTTTATTGAGAGCTTCAGATTTTTTTCCAGAAGTTTATCTGGATGGCTTCACTGGCAGCTACATTGCTCAAAACTACATAGTTATGTTACTCCATTATAAAGATTTTTTTTATTAGTGTGTTCAATGACTGATGATTTTGCTTTGAAAACTTTCTGGACTACACTTTCTTGGCTATGTTAGAAAGTGGAGAAATCATAAACATGAATATTTATAAACTGGAATTAGAACTATTTGTATTTAGATGTGTGTATATGAGTACAGGTAATGAATATATGACTATATGGGCATGTATATATGAATGTATGTGTGTATACTTACACTCATTTATGTGTATGTGTTTGTGAGTACATGCATGCATATGTGTATATATTTATGTTTGCACATGTAAGTGTTTGTGTATATGTAGGTTGATATACACAAAATGGAGGGTGGGGGGATCCTGGAAACGAGAGCATATGGTGTTACTGGCTGTGGCTAGCAGAATTCTAAGATGGCCCCCAGGGTTTCCCACTTTTATCCTAAGACTGTGAGTGTGACAGGCATTAGTCATGCAACAATGGAACAATTTCCCCTGTGCAGAATGGGATTAGTAACAAAATTGGCTTCATGTGTATATGTATGAATGTTTTTGTGCATGTCAATATGTGCATATATATGAGTTTAGGTGTGCATATGTATATCATGTATGTTTGCATGTGCCTACATATGTCTCTGTGTACGCATGCATTTTTTTTGTGTGTGTGTGTGTTTGTGTATGAATGTGTTCATGTATTATGTTTGCATGTCCAAGCCAGAGGGCTTCGCACAGGAGAAAAGGCAGGGATGGAGGTGAGGCTAGGGCTTCTCACCCAGGGAGATGGTGAATGGTACAGGGTCAGGGGTCCCGTAACCATATGCAGGTGCTCAGTGCCTACAGAGGGGTGAAACTGTGACTACTTGGGGCCCAAGTTAGGAGCACAAGATGCCCATCTTGGCCCTGATTCTTTAAAGCTTTGCATTTGTACAGATTGTGTCACCTGGGGCACATTGCCTCACCTCTTTGAGCCTCTAATTTCCCCTGTGCAGAATGGGATTAGTAACAAAATGGGCTTCATAGGAGGTTGTATTAATTGAGATCAGTTTTTCAGGTGCTGAGCAAAGGACCTGGCACCAAGGGCTAACTGTCACTATTATTATTAGTGAACTTGGAAGGCCCAGAAATTGGGCACAAATGGAGGGTGGGGGGATCCTGGAAAAGAGAACATATGGTGTTACTGGCTGTGGCTAGCAGAATTGTAAGAAAACCCCCCAGGGTTTCCCACTTTTATCCTCAAGACTGAGAGTGTGACAGGCATTAGTCATGCAACAATGGAACATTAGATGGTAAAAGGCATTTTGCTGCTGCAGGTGCAATTAGGATTCTGCTGTGATTTGCATGTATCTCCCTCCAAATTATATGTCAACACTTAATTGCCAAAGTCATTCATGATAAACTGAGGCCTTTAGGAGGCAATAAGCCATAGGGCAGGGGCCCTTTATAATTGAATTAGCATCCTTACAAAAGAGGCTGAACTCGAATGGTCTGTAATCCCAGTGATTTCAGGAGACTGAGGCAGAAGGATCTCAAGTTCAAGGCCAGCCTCAGCAATTTAATGAGACTGTCTCAAAATAGAAAATAAAAAGTGTTGGGGGAGTAGCTCAGTGGTAGAACAGCCCTGGGTTCAATCCCCAGTACCCATCTCCACCCTACAAAAGGCTGAAGGGAGCACTGGAGGCCTCCTTTTCCCCCTTCCGCTTTCTAGTATGAAAGGACACAACATTTGTCCTCTCTGGAGCACAAGGCACCATCTTGCAAACCCTCACCAGACACCAAAGGTATCAGGGCTTTGACCTTGACTTTTCAGCCTCTAGAGCTGGGAGAAATACATTTCTGTTCTTTAGAAATGACCCAGTCTCAGGTATTTTGTTATAGTAGGAGAAATGGACTAATCCTTCAACTTCAAAGTAGGTATCATCCAGGTGAACTAATCCTGATCATAGGATCTCTTTGAAGAAGGGAATATTGTCCAGCTGGTGGTGGAAGATGTCAGAGGGACATAAAGATGATAGGACATTTGATGCCAGGCGGGTTCTGCATTCCTGGTTTTGCTATGGAGGTGTCATGGGCCAGGATCTGAGGGCAACCCCTAGGAACTGAGGTCCATGCTTACTGACAGTCAATGAAACAAGAATGTTAGTGCCAGAACCACAGGGAAGGGAATCCACTGTTACCCTGTGAGCTTGGAAGTGAGCCTTCCCTGGGGCCTCCAGGTAAAGCACAGCACAGGTGACTTTTGATTTCAGGTTGTGAGAGCTAAACCCAGGCAAATAAACTGGCGGAACTCTCTCAGACTTCCTGAGCCACAGAATTATGCCTCACAAATGGGTATTGCTTAAAACTGTGATGCTTTTTTAATTTATGCAGCCACAGAAAGTTGGTCACTTTTACACTGGGTCAGTTTTACATGATGTCCATCCAGCTTCCAGCCATCAGCAGATGGGCTGCTAGGCAGGGTGGAGGCACCCCTGGGCAGTTTCTTTTCTGTTTCTGACCCTATTGATGGCTGTTGCCCCATCTGTGGGTAGGCAACACAGTGGGTGGCTGCTATGGTTTAGATAGACATGACTGGAGTGTGTCCTCCAAAGGCTCATGTGCTGGAAGATGGGTCCCCAGTGTAAGCTGTTGAGGTGGTGGAACTTTTAAAAGTTGGTGCCTGCTTGCATGTTGAGATCAGTTTTTCAGGTGCTGAAATCCCAGCTACTTGGGAGGTCAAGGCAGGAGGATTGCAAATATGAGGTGGTCCTGGGCAACTTAGTAGATCCTATCTCCAAAATAAAAATCAAAAAGGGCTGGGTTATAATTCATTGGCTGAGCACTTTCCTAGCATGCACCACCAGACCCAGGGTTTGATCTCCAGTACCATCACCAGCAACATACACATACACACACACACACACACACACACACACACACACACACACAGGAAAAAAAGAGGTGGGGCTTAATTCAAGATAATTAGGTCATATGGACACCACCCTCAGAAGGAACTCAGAGGAATTGGCTGATCTCTCAGAGGGAGGCTGCCTTTCCTTATGCTTGATTCCTGTTCATGACCATGTTATGATGCAACCAGGGGTCAGGGCCCTGCTAGTTGAACCATCTAGCCACCAGAATTGTGATCCAAATAAACTCTTTTACCTTATAAAATATGTCCAGTCTCAGGTGTTTTTGTTATAGCCACACAAAACAGTATAAGACTGTGCCTCTCACTGCTCCAGAGATGTAATGACTTGAGGCTCCCCAGGCCAAGGGCTTCTGGCAGACCCCATCCAGCAGGCAAGACAGCATATCGTGCTGCTGTGGCAGGATACAGTGGGAGGAGAAAAGCCTCTCAGTGTCTTCCTTCTTCCTGCAGGATGGGTGACCGATGAGTGTGGACAAAGGCAGCCAGCTCCGGGGATATGAGGTCCTTGTAATATCTCCTTGATTTCGCTTTCACTTTGATGGGTGAGGCCCTCCTGGTGAAATGTGCCATGCTTAAATTCAAGACTGTAAACCTAATAGGAATTTGATTCGCTTCACAAGTCAAGATAATTGTGCTTTGAAAAATGTTTTCAACACAACATTAATTTTGACCTTTACAAAAGAGTGACATCGGTGTGTGTGTTTAAAATGGGTGTTCATGTGTGACCCAGTTCCCATCATCACCTGATCAGATTTTCTGAGTTGCTGCTGCCATAGATACTTCAGGTGTTTAAAATAAGCAATCACTATATTTTTATGCTCTTGCTGGGATGTGGGATGGTGACTGAATGGAATTTTCTTTTCTTTTTTTTTTTTCCTTTTTAATCTATAGAAGGTTCAAGAACAAAGGCCACTGGGAAGCCGTTTCCTAGGGTCCCTCCCACCCCACTTCTGATGGAGGCTGGTTAAAAGCAAGCCTGGCCCCGCCCACCTCACTTCCTCTCCCTGCTGCCTGCTCTGCGCCCCTTCTTGCTAGGATTCATGGGAGAAACTGTCTACCCCTTTCTACATCCTTTGATTTAACATCCTTTGTGTGAAATATTTAAAAAGCAGGCTGTGATGTATACATACATTCTGGACAAACCCCTCTGGCTTCCTGAGACCATCTGGAACATTCTCCCTCCTGCCTGTAAGCAGGTTATCTGGTTACCTTCCTCACCCTGCTGAGATCATTCTGATAAAGGAGCCCTGGCCCAACAGGGCCCCAAAGAAGATCTAAAATGATGAATCAAATAGAGTATTCAAAAAATTGAGGCAAAATTCACATGATCCAAAATTTACCATCGAATTTACCATTGTATATTTTGAAGTATACAATGCACCATCACCAATATCTAGCTTTATCATTACCCCAAAGAGAAACCCTGTACCCATTAGCTTTCACCTCCCATGCCCACCCCCTGCCACCAACTGTAATCACTAATCTGTTTTTTTTATCTCTATGGATTTGCTTATTCTTAACATTTCATATAAAAGGAATCATGCATATTTATCCCATTATGTCTGGCTTCTTATCAAAATGTTTTAAAGATTTACTCATGTGGTGACATGAATCAGAACTTCCCTCCTTTTTAATATTCCAATAATAATATTCCATTATATGGCTATAACCACATTTTGCTAACCCATTCACCAACAAATGGCCATTCTTGGGTCATTATGAAAAGAGCTGTTGTGAACATCTGTGTACAGGTTTTTCTTTGAATACCTGCAATAGGCTGACTATTATCTGTGATTAAGACTTTAAAAATTTTGTTTATTTGTTGACTGTTTTTGTATTTTTCTTCCAGAGAAGACTATTGGTTTTTGTTGTTGTTGTTGCTAAATCTAATGAACTTCTTAAAGTTATTCTTGGTTTTTTTTTTTTTTTTTTTGGCATCAGGGTTTGAATTCCAGGGCACTTGACCACTGAGCCACATCCCTAGCTCTATTTTGTATTTTATTTAGAGACAGGGTCTCACTGAGTTGCTTAGTGCCTTGCTTTTGCTGAGGCTGGCTTTGAACTCGAAATCCTCCTGCCTCAGTCTCCCGAGCCTCTGGGACTACAAGTATGTGCCACTGTGCCTGGCCTTGTTTTCTTGTTTTGGGCATGGTGGGGGTGGCTAGGGATTGAAAGCACATACTAAGTCTGTTTTCTACTGGTGAGTTGCATCCTCAGTCCACAGGTAGTCTTGGAGAGGCGTAATATGGCAATCTCTACCTTCTATTGCCTAAAAATCTTCCTGAGTTTTGTCTTGATCAAGTAGCCCTCCAAGTGCTGATGTAATCTGTCTGTCTGTCTCTTTCTTGCTCCACCATATGATCTTTGATGATATTTTCTGAATTCTTCTACTACCAACTATATTTCCTGAAGACCCATCCCCTGTTCTTGGACTTATTAAGTCTTTGAAGACCAGTGGCGTGTAAGGAGTGTGAACAACTCCATTAGTGCCTTGCAGATTAAATTAAGAATGTCAGGCCCTTTTCCTGAGGACTCTCTTTTAGTAATCATGAATTTCTGAAACAGGAATGTATCAAAATAAAAAGGAATAAGCTCCACAGCTTCACACCATATTATGGAGTATAAATCTGATATTTTGTGTAGGTGATATTTACTCTCAACAGGATGGCCTTAGGGCTAAGTTGATTTGGACTCACAGGTCAAAGTATGAGGTTTGGAGGGAAATGGTGATTCCTTGCCCCACTCCAGCTGTGGCTGTTCTCTCTCTTAACCATTGTCCCTAGTTTGGAGTAAGAGTGCTCCCTGAGAAGGACTCAGATGAGATTTTAAGAAGTATGGCACATGATCTGGATATTACTTAGAAAACTTGGAATGGAGCCACTATTTGACCCAATTATCCCACTCCTCAGTTTATACCCAAAGGACTGTAGCGACATGGTCATATCAATGTTTATAGCCACTCAATTCACAATAGTTAAATTATGGAATATATATATATATGAAATATATATATATATTTATATTTCATATATATATGAAATATTACTCAGTCATAAAGAAGAATGAGATCATGTCATTCACTGGTAAATTGGATGGAACTGGAGATTATCATGCTAAGTGAAATAAGCCAATCCCCCCAAAACCCCAAAGGCCAAATGTTCTAATAAGAGGATGCTAACTCACAATAAGGAGTGGGGGAAGGAAGAGTAGAATATAGTTAATTGGATTAGACAAAGGGAAATGTAGGGAAGGAGCAGAGATGGGAATACAAAAGAAAGTAGAATGAATAAGACATTACTTTTCCATGTTCATTATGAGTACACAACCAGTGTAATTCCATATAAATTAAAGCCAGGCACAGTGGTAGCACATACTTGTAATTCTTGTGGTTATATCATGTATAACTACAAGAATGGGAAATTATACTCCATGTATGTATAAAACATCAAAATACTGTCATGCATAACTAAAAAGAACAAATAAAAAAAAGTATGGCACATGAAGCTTGGTTTATGTGAACAATACTTGGAAGCCTTTTTGTTTTCATTTTCAGAAGAGGATTGAATTACACTGTAGCTGTAACATCTTCTCACCTTGGGTGACACTCATGAGTTTTTGCATGGGGCATGTGCCGTAAATCACTCACAAAGTCTTGACGGTTCAAGAGCTCCATGCTGTGTCAGGACTGTGGTGGCACCAAGTTGCTTATCTTCCAACACTAGAGTCACAGCTCAGCAAAACGACCTCTCCATTGAGACCCCAGATCTTCTCAGTGTCTGAGGGAACTGCAGAATTTATACCCCAAGCTCTCCTGGGGACATAGGTTTGCAGGGGTAGATTGTTGGGTAACACTGGCTGCTCAGTTTACATGCTTATTTTTCTGGGCCATCCTTTTCAAAAATTTGACCAAGCCAATTTATTAAATCCAGGTGCATGAAATGTGCACACGATGGTATATATCAACACTCCAAGAGGTAGTATAGTTTAGAGTCTTTGATCTTCCACAAATGGTGTTCCCACTGCACTGTGGGGTGGCTTCCATTTCAGAGAGCTAATGGGCATGCACTCTTGCTTATTTTGGCAGCTCAAGGCCTCAATTGTCTTATCCAGCAGAGTCTAGCATACTGTCACTTGTAGTTCCTAACAACTTTCTGTGCACCTGAGTCAGTTCTTTTAGGAGTACTTAAAGGGGTCCAGTGCTGCACCCCTCCCCTGACTCAGGCAATGGCAAGGCCCTACTGAGGTGGATGGTGCAAGGTGTCCATACTCTGGAGAAGCGCAGTATGTTTCTGGGAATGGGCTGGTTTGTTTTTGTATTCCTTTAATAAGTATAGTTTCGACTTCTCATATGACCATTAAGTATGAAGGAAAAAACATGACTTTCCCAATGAATGCAACTACTTCTAAAGAATAGATCTGTTTGTTCTAAATGCAATGATTCAGCTGTGAATCGTAAATTGTTAATGTTTAATGAAAAACCCCCTGTAGGAAAAACAGTCAAGGAAGTTTTTGAGAAATTAAAATCTAGAGAAGAAGAATTAATGTTAAGAAGACAGATTAGTGCTTAGTACTGGGCAACTTGTTCTTGTTCCTGTGCACAATGGTTTGTGCTCTTGCTCTTGTTTGATTAAAATTAGTAGCCTCTCTTTTCAAGTTAACCACTTGCCATAATCGTGGCGCCGATTCTAGTCAGTAAGTCAAGAAAGAATAGTCAAGGTATAGGCCAATAGTCTGGGACATTTCTAACTATTATTAAAAGTTAGCTAAGCAGAAACAGCTCAAAGCAAGACACGAACTGAAAAGAAAAATGCTTTTCAGAAGATACATTCTTCTTATCTAACTGTAGCTACTAATATTTTGTTTCTTTGAATAATGATTCCTGTTTTGTAACCACAAAGTACTGTGAGCCTGCCAAAATGAAAAGTATATATGATTAACGTCACAAGTAAAGATTGGGATTC